>NC_090929.1:163272944-163575974 GCF_040938575.1 Ambystoma mexicanum
TCCCCATTGACTTTACTAGCCACTAATTATGAACAAAACCAGTACAACCCATCTTACTATGGAAGTACTGGCAAGGGTTAATAGTTTTTCCCTGGTGTTCATTTTTGAGAGGGTACCGTACAGTCCCTCTCTCCAAAGTTTCTGGCTGGTGGCAGTGGTTACTACCATAAATATTCGACCGCAAATATTTCCCTATGGGATTTTCCCATTGTTCGAGGCTACCACTTTTACTGACAGCCTCTAACATACCGCCGGTTTATTTTGATATTAACTTTAATCCAGTGTTTTGTTTTTGCCAGAACTTTAATAATATTTCTTTCTCTGAAATCCTAACCCGGGTCGGGGATCCTTTGTTCGTCCTTTTGGCAGGCTTCTGCACAGAAGCCCTCCTCTCGGCGCCACTGAGTCTGGGGTAGACAGGATGTTTGGGAGGGGGAATAGGCACCCTGGACCGGGTTGCCTATGCAACCCAAGTCGCACTCTGCCCTGATAGGCTGGGGGGTTCTCCCACCAGGAGAGCCACCTCACTGTGTGAGTGACAGCTAGGCAATATGAATGTGGGTCTTGCTGCATAAAAGCAGGGTCCTGAGGACTGGAGGACAAGACGTCGCCACTGGAACTAGAAACCAGAAGAGGAGAGAAGCTGAAGACATCTGCAACGACTGAACCACCGGTGAAGTCCTGCTGCAGATTCTCACCACTTTTCGCCAACAACTTGAGAAGCTCTTCCTCTGCAAGAGTCATCTTCCCTTGAGCTGGTGGGGCCAACCAATTCGCCAATTGCCTTCCAGGACCTGCCTTGGTCGAATCGCCAGTGCCCTGCACTCGGAGACCGAATAGCCAGACAGCCGTCCATCACGACCGCGATTTAAAGGAGCGTACCTTTTATTCGTTTTGGCAGCACCGCGGCTGGCTTCATCCCGGGGCAGTGCAGTAACTCGAACCTTCCTCCACAACAAGAGCCTCTCTTACTCTGCTGGATCTCCCGAACTGCAGGAACTGCCAGGAACTACCGCCACCGCAGGAGCCTCTTCCACTTTAAAGGTACATTGTTCCGCCAGGCCTCCCGTTTCGTTGGGTATCGCTAAAGGTGTTTTAAATCCTTTACTTACCTGCTGGGTTGGCCGCCCTATCGTCTAACATTGTCTTTTACCTTCTGCAACCGCCTTTTCAAATCGTTAAACAAAGACTTGACTGCAGCTACTAGAACCGTTGGATCCTGGGCACTTTGCCTTGTACCACTGACTCTGGCACAGGCCTATTGACTCTGGCTAAATCTGTTGCAACTGCCTTCTCTAGATTGCTTCTCCCCTCGAAATGTGTTGGTGCACCTAACTCTTATAACCACCTTTTTCCTTCCCCCTTTTAACATTGTGAAGTGCCATTTTGTCGGTTTTCACCTCAGTATTGCATATGCTAAAGTACTGCCTTGCCCAACTTGTTCACAATCTACTTGGGAAGTGTTGCTGGTGTGTTAAAGAGTCTAAACCTATATAACTTGTCCTTTCCCTCCGTTTTGAGAACTTGTTAAAGGGCCATTTCTGCTTGGTTTACACTGTGCCATTTTGCTCAGTTTTCACTCTTGCTCAAACTTGTCTACAATTTAAATAGGGAGTTGTGTATACTTTTCTTGACTGTTTTAACTTGCTTTAATAATAGTGAATTGTGTGTTGTACTTGCAAGTGTGTAAAATATATATTCTTTTTAATACAAAGCTTTGGTCAGTGTTTCCTTGTTCCATAGTATTGTAGTCCTATTGTGTAAACCCGTAATACTGCTCATCTCCCTCTTGAGATAAGTCTGACTGCTTAGCCAGAGCTACCAACTAAATCTTTGTGGTACAGACTGATACCAAAGGGGATTTTCTTGCATATACCTGTAGTCTTAATCTTCTGTAGTGCTTCCTAAGGAAACTGCACAGGATTCTGCCTAACAATATGGCATAGGGAAGATGGCGGTTTCATAGAGCATCTCTGGTCTCAAGATCACATTAACCCTGAAAAATACGCCCTGGAACGCGGGTTTGGAAGAGCTAAACAAAAATGAGACAACCCTATGACTAGCAAAACGAAGTCCCCAAGGTACATCAAGTAATGCTGTAAAAAAGGATATCACTCCCCTATCTGCCCACACACATCCAGACAGGAACGAAAGATAGCAGGCCGCTGGCAAGCAGACTCCCCTTCCCCGCTTGAAGGGCGATCCCCACCGGAAGAGCTAACAGGGAGCACAGAAGATGCTGTGCACAGACCAAAGCTTTCAGAATTAGCTGCCGTAGAGGAACGGTGAGAGGAGCCATGAGTGAGAAACAAGCAAATGTCCACTAATTCCTGTGTAAACGCAGAAAACAAGGGGAGAAGAAGAGATTACCAGCGAGTCCAGAAGATACCGCATGTGAGGACGGTAACTAAACGGCCCACTAGGATAAAGGTTCAATGGGCCGCTGCAACACCACGGAGTAAACTGTACAGTGGGACAGCAGCCTCAGGAGAGGAGGCAGAGACCTGCTGAAGAAGCACAGAAATGGAGAACAGGCGCAGGCCAGAAGTCTCCGGTGAGAAGTATTGGAAGGAAAGGGCCCTTAAAACAGAGATGATGAAAGAGACACAAACAATGCAAAAACAAAAAAAAACGATTGGTGCTGGGCCTAAGTAGTGTCAGACCACAGAATCAGAAGAGAAACTGGGATCATGGTGGTGAGGCGGGTGCGGGCGGAGCACAGATCCTAGCACACCTTTATGCCAGTCAACCCCCACAAATCCACGGACACTCCTCTCAGCAGACCGTTAGCAGAGATACCACATTTTTAATACAAAGTCCTGTATGAGCTGGAGGATCTCCCTCCAAAAATATCAGCCGAACAGCAGAGAAGAGGAGGAGCAGAGAAATATGGTCACAGACCCGGGTACCCAAGAAGAAGCAAATAAGTGGCCACTAAAGGTGGCATAACAACCATCCTGGATGAAATAAGGGCCGCAAGGATAGAGGTTCGACATCGAATGGATCAATTAAAGGAAAGGGTTTGACTCAGATGAACAGGTACAGGGGCTGGAGGCGAATCAAACATCTGTGGATATACTGGAAGTACAAATGAATCTAAGAATCTCTGAATTAGAGAGACAGGAGGAATAAGCATGCCTTAATATTGAGTAAGTTGAAAATGGTGAAAGGCAGTGCAATCAACAGTTCTTCAGAGTCCCCGAAAAAGTGAATGAAATAACTAAAGAAATGGAGAAAAAGATGCATGAAATTATTTGCGGAGAACGGGGGTATGCAGGTTACCATGGACAGAGCACATAAAAGAGGCCAAGGCTGAGTAGGGCCTCCCCATGCTGCCTTACGATTGCTGGGCTGCATCTTCCATAAGCAGCCCAGCCACATAAAAACACTCTGGGGCCCCCACACACTATTGCTGCTGCTGCCTTGTGCCTGTAAAGAAGAACTGCTTGCCAGAACCATCTCAAGAGAGCATCAAAACCAGTCAAAAGAGAAGAACATCAAGAAAGCACAGCAGCAAGGACATTGAGACAGCTCTGGCCAGGCTCTCTGCGAAGTAAGGTGTTTTAAAATATTGTTTTTTGATACAATGCACTGTATGGACTTTGTCTACACTTTTTAAAGACTTTTTCACATTTTTAGGGAACTATTTTAAACTACTATTTTTGTATTGGTGACAGTGTTTTTAGATACGCAGCTGCTTAGTGTGAAGTTAATTGTATATAGTGTCCTGTGATTTCCCCTTTTTAAGAAGCTCTCAAAACCCTGCTGGTGTACCAGAAGAGACAAACAACGGAAGTAAACAAACAATAACTAAAAGAACCGTACACCAGCAATCCTTTGAATACCTTTCCTTTTGTGTGCCAGTTACTTTAACCTAGTATTTTATTTCCTTAGGGGTTTGGGGGAAAATCCTGCCCTAACCTCCTGCCTCTTCCTGCTTTCTCCACATACAGTGGGGATCACCAGGGTGATCTTGAGCTTTCTCCACATTCACAGTGGGGATCACCAGGGTGATCTTGAGCCCTGGGAAGGGGATTTTAGGGACAGGAAAGTGGTAAGTTAAGATGTTTATTGTGTGCTTTCCTACACCTGTCTCACACAAAGGTGAGTAATAAGATCCCCTGCTACATTTTCTGGAGGCACTGCTGAGATCACCTTTGGTGTGCCTATTCCCTCCCTACGTACCTCAGTAGCCTCATGCCTACCCCTAGTCGGTAAGTGATTATCGGAATATCTGGCTAGGACCAAGCCAACTCTTCAGCTGGGTTTACAACGGAAGGAGATTGAGCCGAACAGCCTCAACCTGGTCAGGCTGCAACAGGTCATGCAAGGAGCCAAATCACTGCCACTGATGCCTCTGTGGTTACATCTCCGAGAACAGACCCACAAACCAGCACCCTTTGATGAGCTGGTTCCGGAGGTGCGCACTCTGGAAGGAGAGATGGAGGATGCAGTGTATAGTCTACAGAGTCACTGCTCCAGAGTACGACCTGCAACATCAAGTGGAGGAGCTGTGCCAAACCATCCAGGTGATGCAGCTGCAGAGGGTGCCGGCCAAGCCAGAGCCTGTAATGACATCCTGGCCACCAGAGCGTGGAGGAGGCTCTACACCGCCATACTGAGAGAGAGAACACCAGTTCTTCCGGTGCACACACGACAGCCCCAAATGATGCAACAGCGGACTGCACCATTCCAGCCTTGGCAGTTCTTCCACGTATGTGAACAGGAAGGCCACACCTTCCATATGT
The DNA here is from genome assembly GCF_040938575.1 of Ambystoma mexicanum. NCBI lineage: Eukaryota > Metazoa > Chordata > Amphibia > Caudata > Ambystomatidae > Ambystoma > Ambystoma mexicanum. Next base: position 163,277,693 of record NC_090929.1, read on the forward strand.
GCACAGTCTCTATGGACAGCATCTAAGTGGATCTGGCAAAGATGGACGTCCTCTTCACCTGGCCAGGACCTCAGACCCTTAAGTAGTGAGTTTCCTGGGATTCTGCAACTACTACAGGAGGTTTGCTGTGGGATATGACATCGCCCAACCACTTGTGGACCTCACCAAAAGATACCCACCTACCCAGATGAGTTGGAGACGTCAGACCAAACTGAGTATAGCGATTGCTAAAGATGTTTATTTATGAACAAACCAAACTACCTATCCCTAACTAGAGGTGGTTCCCCTAACTCAACAAAACTAAAAACTCAGTCAGGAAGTCCCTCTAGTCCAAATCAAAGTTCACTGTCTTAGTCCAAACTCCTATTCTATCCCTACCACTTAAACACAAACTCTAATCTAAGAAAAGGAGTTCTTGTACCACACAGGATAACTGACTCCCTTCTCCAGGGTATGCCTCTCTCACTGGAGCAACAATATCAGCTTCAAGAAATGTTCCAAAGTTCATGAACAAAAGAAAGTTTGAAAAGGTCACCAATAAAAGAAGACATGCATTACTCACCATAATCCTATTTCTGAGGATTGTATCTGGTTAGATTCACATGCTGTGCATACAGTCCGACATGAGCATTGCATCTTTTTTGATCGAAAGGGCCGTCGACATGGGCGGGACTGTAACACTATCCCCAACGTAACATGTAGTGTACCCAAAATCCATCACGCTGCGAGGTGCCACCGGTTGTTTTTTTCTGCTGTGAGGGAGCCTTATAGTGTGCATGAGCGAGTAAAGAAGAGAGAAGGTGTAAGAAGTCTATGTTCTTTCTACTCGAAGAAGGGAGGAAGGGTGGGCACATGTGTATCTAAGCAGATACAATCATCAGAAACACGATTATAATGAGTAATACATGTCTCTTCTGATGCTTGTGGCTCTGCTTAGAATCACATGCTGTGCATAGACTAGCGAGCAGTACCCAGAGATGGTGGTGGGATGTGTGAAGGAACAATAGCAAAGAGATGTTTTAACACTTCTTGTCCCACCTGAGAATCAGACCTAAAGTGTGCATCTAGGCAGTAGTGTTGTGTAAAGGTGTGTACAGAACTCCAGCTTGCCCCGAGTCGAGTGAGCTGTAGGCGTGAAGGGTAGATCTGTTTTGGCAAGGAACAAGTTACTTACCTGTAACTGTTGTTCTCCAGCATGGGTCTAGCATGGATTCACATGCTCATGAATATTCCCAGTCAGGCTGGGAATCCTCGATAAAAGAAAAATCAGTTTCAGTTTCATTACTGAACTGTCTTTCTCCAAATAACCAATCACTGGTCTCTCGGTCATATTGCCCCCAGCCAATGACCGCCCTCTACCTAAGCCCCTCCTCAGGCAGCCATCTTCAGATTTGGTAGCACGTAAAGTGGCAGTAGGACCAAGAGAAGAGCCGCAGAGGGGTAGGCGGGAGGGTTCGCATGTGAATCCATGCCAGACCCATGCTGGAGAACAACAGTTACAGGTAAGTAACTTGTTCCTTCTCCAGCATGGGGTCTGGCATGGATTCAGATGCTCATGAATAAAAGAATACATAGCAGTACACACATGCACAACCACAGGAGGTGGCAAGTATCAACATTAAGCATTTCAACAACTCAACATTAAGCATCCCTTACCTCCTCACCAGGCTCACCTTCAAACGAACAGGTTGCGCAGCACCGCTTGGCCGAATCGGGACTCCTCCCTGGAATCCCGGTCGACGCAGTAGAATTTCGTGAAGGTGTGCGTCGACCACCACGTAGCAGCCCTGCAGATGTCCAGCAGGGGCACACCAGACAGGAAAGCTGTAGTTGCTGCAATCCCTCTGGTCGAATGGGCTTTAGGACAGCCAGGCAACGGTCGGTTTGCCAACCGGTGACAGTGCGTGATGCAGCTGGAGAGCCACCTGGAAATGGAGACCTTGGAGAAGGCCTTCCCCTGGTTCACAGGACCAAGGTTCACAAACAGCTGTGACGTCTTCCGAAAACTCTTCGTGTGATCCATGTAGAACTTCAGCGCTCTAGCCACATCCAGGGAGTGCAAAGTCCTCTCAGCCGGCGACGAAGGCGACGGGAAGAAAACAGGTAACTACAAGGGCTCGTTGAAATGGAAGTCCGACGGCATCTTGGGCATGAAGGAGGGGTGCGTCGTCAGCACAACCCTCGTTGCGTGGAAAGTCAAGTATGGAGGCTTACAGGAGAGGGCCTGTATCTCTCCCACTCGTCGTGTGGAGGTGATGGCCACCAGGAACGCCGTCTTCCACAAGAGGAATTTCAGAGGTGCCGAATGCAGAGGCTCGAACGGGGGACCCATAAGCCTAATCAGCACCACATTGAGCTCTCATTCTGAGTTGACTGATGAGTCGTAGGAGCAACAGCGACGGTGGGAACGCATAGAGAAACAGGCCATCCCAGGGGAATGAGAATGCATCCCCCATGCTCCTCCGCTGGGAAAACCTGCTGGCGAACCTCCGGCACTTGGTGTTCGTCGCCGTCGCAAACAGATCGATATGGGGATTGCCCCAACGTCGAAACAGTAGCTCCATCTGATCATGCCGAAGTTCCCACTCGTGACAAGAGTGCAGTTCCCTGCAGAGTGATTCGGCGACAGTGTTTTTCACTCCTGCCAGATGAAAGGGTACCAGAAACATCCTTTGGGCGACGGTACAGTGCAATAGGTCCTGCGCTTCCTTGGAGAGAGCTGGGGACCTGGTGCCCCCCTGCTTCCAAATGTAGAACATCATCGTGGTGTTGTTGGTGAAGACCTGCACCACCTTGCCCTTGAGGGACGGAAGGAATGACTTGTGGGCCCAAAACACGGCCCGGAGCGCCACGACGTTGATGTGCAACGACTTCTCCTCCGGGAGCCAAAGGCCTCTTGCGTGGCGATTTCCGGTGTGTGCGCCCCATCCCTCCAGGGAGGCTTCCCTTGTCACCATCTCCTGATGCGCCGGTGTCTGGAAGTCCGTGCCTGCACGTGGGCCCCCCACCATTGGATCGCCTGATGGAATGTCTTGTTGAGGGCGATCTTGTCCTCGAAGCTTCCCGTCGCCTGCATCCAACGGGCGTCGAGGAACTCCTGCAGCGGCAGCATCTGCAGTCTGCACAGCCGAACGAGGTAGATGCATGACGACATCATGCCGAGCAGGGACTTGATGCACCTAACCCTGGCAACCTTCATGGTCAATAGCCTTTGCATCTTGCCCAGGATGGCCTTTATCCTGTCCTCTAATGGTGCGGCTAGGCGCGTCACTGTGTTGAGTCTGGCTCCCAGGAACTGGGCGTCGTGAGACGGCCCGAAGCAGGACTTTGCATAGTTTATCGAGAACCCCAGTTCCGTGAGCGGGTGGACGGTCCTCGCTGTGTGCCAGACGGCGAGTTCCTTTGACTTCGCTCGGATGAGCCAATCGTCCAGATAGGGGTAGACGTGGATCCCCTGCAGGCGCAGAAACGTTCAATGTCGTTTGTGAATGGGGATGTGGAAATAGGCATCCTCCAAGTCCAGCGACGACAGGAAGTCCCCTTCCTCCAGCTGTCCCAGCGCGTGCTGGAGGGTGACCATCCGGAACTTCTGGCATTTTATGTACTTGTTGAGGCAGCGAAGATCTAGAATGGGCCGCCAACTGCCGGTCTTCTTTCGGATGAGGAAGTACCGCGAGTAAACTAGAGCGCCCCAGAGCCTCTTTGGGACGAGTTCTATTGCGCCCTTTTTTAGCATTGCTCGCACCTCCAGCAGAAGCTGCGGAATGTGGTTTTCTTTCCTGGCCACAGGTGGAAAACGGGGACACTTCCCCTGGAACTCCAGAGTGTGTCCGTGGGTCAGGGCATCAGCACCTAATGGTCAGTGGAGATGGACTTCCACACGCCGACATAGTTCGCCAGCCGGCCTCCCACCCGAATGCTCGGGTGGGGGCCCGACGTCACGGCCGGTTCAGTCCTGCTTGGCCGAGGCCTTATCGCCTTGGGCTCCTTGGCGACGACGATGTCCTCTGGCCTTGTTGCAGCCTCTGTAGGCTTCCTGGGATGACAAACGGGCCGCTTGACGGTAGGAAGAAGAGCTCCCGCTGAATCTTTTGGAGGCACCTTGTGACTTGCCTCCAGAGGGCCGAAAGGACGGCCGTCGTTGATGGAGCGTGCCTAAGGCACAGGCCGTCTCAGTGTCTGCCTTGATGGCCTGCAGTGACTCATCCACTGCCTTGCCGAACAAGTTGTTCCAGTCGAAGGGCATGTCCAGTACCCTCGACTGTACGTCCTGACGGAAATCGGTGGCCCTGAGCCAGCCACGCTGGCGAAGGCAAACGCTGTTGCCCATCTGGCGGAAGCTGGGTGTCGGCGATGTCTGTGGCCACCGTGATGGCGTGGTCCGACGCCACCTCGCCTTCTTGCAAGATCTCGAGGGCTTCTACCCTCTTGTCGTCCGGGAGGAAGTCCAGGAGGTGGGCGATTTTAAACCACAGCTCCCTATCGTAGCGAGCCACGATAGCGAGAGTGTTTGCTGCCTTAATGGTCGTTGCCACCCATGAGATGACCCGACGTCCCATGGTGTCCAGCTTCTTCCCCTCGCCGTCAGGCGGGGAAGTGGAGGTCGATGCCGTTGCCCCAGCAGATTTCTTCTTGGCCGCCGCGGAGACCACCGAGTCCGGGGATGGCTGCGCCCTGAGGCACATAGGTGCAGAGTCTGGCAACCGGTACTACTTCTCATACTGGTCTCTCTTCGCCGGGGCAGAGTTCTTCAGAAGGGCCAGCCCTTCGTCCCAGATGTCGTCCAACAGCGGGAACGAGAGCACAGCCTTCCTTTTGGCCTCTCGTCACTGATAAAGGAATCCCTCCTTCTGCTCTTTGGGGCATAGCTGAAAAAGGTCTGAGACCCTAGCGATCATGGCGTGAAAGGAGCCAATTTCGTCGGGGGGAGAAGCCTGGGGTGGGGGCGACAGGAGATCAGTTCCGTCTTCGCTGCCGTCATCCGTCCCTTTTGTTGCCGTCTCCGTCTCGTCCCTCAGTGGAGGGGATGCTGCACCCGGCCTGGCAGCTGAGGAGCCCGTATCAACGGCACTCCCGGTGCCCACGGACTCGCAGTGCTTTGCCTTATGTTGGGCCCATGTTGCGGGAGCGCCCTCAAAGGTCTTCAAAGACTGCTCGGATTTCCTCTTGGGAGAAGTACTTTGCCGGGGCACACCTGCCGACGGGCTCTGCGACTCCAGCCAGTCAGCGAGTCGCTTGTGACGGTCCTTCATGTCCGGGACGACATGTCCTTCCAGAACACACAGGGCTCCTCGACGTGCGATTTATCTGCGTGCAGACAGTAGAGGCACCGGGAGTGCCCATCTTCCTTGAAGACGTTCTGTAGTCCACATCCTGGGCAGATCCTAAACAGAGGCGTTGAGTCTCCTTTGTCTTCGGCCATGACCACAAGGGGTAGGCCTCCAAGATCTTCTGGAATCCTCCAAGAAGTGAAATTCGACGGAAATTCACCCTTGAGGGGCGTAGAGATTTCCGAAACGGGTCCCTGTTAATCGGAAGATGAATCGGTGGAGCGCGAGACTCAATTTGACTGGAAAAATAAGAGTAAACTCTTTTGAAAGATGCAAAACGCAGTAAAAGCTCGAGAGCTAAGCACGAGGACTCCCAACACTTGAACGTGCAGTAAAAATCTGAAGATGGCTGCCCGAGGAGGGGCTTAGGTAAAGGGCAGTCATTGGCTGGGGGAAGTATGACCCAGAGACCAGTGATTGGTTATTAGGAGAAGGACAGTTCAGAAAAGAAACTGAAACAGATTTTTCTTTTATCGAGGATTCCCAGCCTGATGACGGGGAACATTCATGAGCATGTGAATCCATGCCAGACCCAATGCTGGAGAAGAGTGTAGCACAGTGTGATGCAGTTTAGGAACAACTTGGAAACAGCTGATTTAGAGACAGGGTCCCCATCTCTACCAGCTGCCACTGATACGAAGAACTGGTTTATCTTTCTTGGCGGCTTTGTTTTTTCCAGATAGCAAATAACCTCTCTCCTCACATCTAGTGTGTGGAGGCTCCTTTCTGCCACGTTAGTGGGGTTCTGGAAAAGGGTGGGTAGTTCTATGGACTGGTTTGCATGGAACTTCGAGATAAATTTGGGCGCAAAATATGGGTGTGTGCGTAAAACAACCTTGTCTTTGTGAATCGTGACAAAGGGGTCCTGAACTGAAAGGGCCTGCAGTTCATTAACTCTCCTTATAGAGGTGATCGCCATTAGGAAGACGGTCTTGTATGCGAGTGCCTTAAGGCTAGCCTTGTGCAATGGTTCAAAGGGAAGTCCCATTAGTCTGGTAGGAACAGTCCGGTCCCATCCGGGAGCTCGGTTGGAGATGGGGAATGAAATCTCTTTATCACCTCCATAAAGGCTCTAAACACAGGAATCTTCCACCATGAAACTCTGCTCGGGGACGTGGTGTACACCGAAAGAGCGGCTAAGTGGACCTTTAGAGAACTGAAAACCAGTCCTGAATCTAACAGGTGAGTCAGGTATAGGACAATATCCTTAGGGGAGCAAGAAATAGGATTGATGCCCTTGGTATTACACCAGGTAATAAAGTGCTTCCACTAACTGGAGTGGCAATGTCTGTAGGTAGGTTTCTGTGCCTCTCCGAGTATGTCCATGCACCTCTGAGGGAGTTCAAGGTGCCCAAACTCTGACTGCAGGAGCCAGGGTGCTAAATTGAGAGTTTGGGGGCATGGATGTAGTGCCTCTCCCTGATCTTGAGACAGCATGTTGTACGGGCATGGCACCTTCCTGGGCGGGGAGACGGACATTGCCATGAGATGGGAGAACTAAGGCTGGCGGACCCACATATGGGCCACCAGGATCATTGTGACTGGTTTCTGGTGCATCTTGTGCAAGATTCTGTTGAGAAGGGGAATCGGGGGGGGGGAAGCTTAGGCAAATCTCCCAGACCATGTTACAGAGATCGTTCCCCTTGGAGCGGTTCTGTGGGTATCTGGAGGCGTAGTCTGGGCATTGGGCATTTTCCAGGGTGGCGAATAAGTGGATCTCTGGGAAGCACCATTCTGCAAAGACGTTGAGTAAAATGTCCTCTTGTAGCAACCACTCATGCTCTATGGGTAGGTGGATGTCTGCTGACTACGTCTGCCAGAAGATTGAGTTTTTCTGGAACATATTGTGAGAGGAGGAACATGTGTTTGAGTGCCCACTTGCAGATGGATAGCCGAGTGCCCCCTTGTTTGTTCAAGTAGTACATGGCTGTGGTACTGTATGTGAGGACTAGAACCGTCTTCCTCCGGAGGTGTCTGGAAAGCCTTCAGGGCCTTGAACATTGCTAGCAGTTCCAACAGGTTGATGTGATTGGACGCTACTGCTGGAGACCACACACTGTGCACGGCCTGTTGAAGGACGTGAGCCCCCCGCCCTGGCAGAGATGCGTCTGTAGTGAGAGTGGCTTCTACTGTGGGGGTGGTGAAGGTTTTCACCTGCAGAAGGTTTTCCCTTGACCACCAATGCAGAGACTGGCCGAGAGCTGACGAGACAACCACTAGATCGTCCGACTGGCCGCTGGCCTGACACCATTGGCTCGAGAGCCACTCTTGCATGGGGCACATGCACAGACGAGCGTGAGGAACTAGGAAGACGCAGGAAGCCATCATCCCCATCAGTCGCATGGCATTGCGCACTGTCCCCTGGTGACTGGCTACATAGTGAGGGATCTGGAACAGCATGTTTGGGAGCCTCTCGTTGGAGGGGAAGACTAGCCAGTCTTCTGTCCAAATTAGAGCCCCCCCAGAAATTGTTTGACCTTCCTGGGGGTTAGACTGGATTCCTTTTCATTGAAAGAGAATCCTAGGTTGAAGAGGAGATCTACCGTCTTCTGGGTAGTTGTGTGGTATGTTCCGTACTAATCCCCTGTTATATGCCAGTCGTCGATGTAGGGATAGACTGGGATAGACCGCCTGCGCATTTGAGCCACCACCACCGCAAGTACTTTTGTGAACACCCTTGGGCAGAGGCAATGCCGAAGGGGAAAGTCTTGAACTGATAGTTGGTGTCCTCTATCATGAACCTGAGGTACTTTCTGTGCGCTGGCAACATTGAAATATGAAACTATGCATCTTTCATGACTAATGTGGCCATGTAATCCCCCTGCTGCAGCAGGGGGATTACCTCCTGAAGTGTTGTCATCCTGAACTTTTCAGGTTTTACATACTTGTTCGCAGGTCTAAAACAGTGCACATATGAGACCCTTTTTGGGTACAAGGTAGTGCTTACCTGGAAAAGGGGGACGACGTCTATGGTGCCCTTTTCCAGCAGGACCTGAATTTCTTCCAGCAGGATGCACAGGTGTTCTAGCGACCGGCGTCTGATTCTTGGTGGGTGGTAGCAAGGTGGTCGGAGAAACTCAATACAATACCCGTGGGCAACAGTCTTTAGTACCCACTGATCTGAAGTGATCAACTCCCAAGCGTGGATAAATGAAGACCGGGGAAGCATGGGAGGGCACCTGTACTGGCGAGTTACTTAAAGGTGGAGGTCGCAGAGCCTCTAGGAGCAGAATTTCTACCTCTGCCCTTGACCCTACGAGAGCTTCTTTGCTATTATTGGAAATTGTAAGAGGAGCCCTGACCAGAGGACCAGGGGGTACCCCCTGAGCCATACTGACCTTGGGGCGAGAGGGAGAAGAATTGCCACGAAAGGACTGACGGACGTAAGGGCCACCGTGCTGGTGAAAAGGTTTAGCCATAATCTGGCTAAAAGTCTTGTGCTCCTTTTTTGCAGTTTCCTGGGCGTCGTCAACCGCCTTTCCAAATAGGTTGGATTCCTCCACAGGCTTGTTAATTAAAGAGGCTTGTGTCTCGGGTTTGAACCTGGAGTTCTTTTAACCACGCATGCCACTTGAGTAGGGTTTGCTGGGCAAGGGTGCGTCCAGCAGTTTCAGAGTGTTTTTCAGGATATTCTGGGTCACTGTCCGTCTTCTGCCATGACCGCCAGCGGCGTGATCGGGTAGGCTTTAGAACTTCATGAGGACCATCCTGTACTGGGCCCCACTGAAAATCACTGTAGCTACCAAGGAGCGTGGTGTTGTTGGCAATCCTTGTGGAATAGGCTGCAGAGGCAGTGACACGCTTACCAAGGGTGTAATGTTTTTTGCAGTCCTTGTCTGGAGGGGATTTTGCTGAAATAAGACAGACCCACCAGGGGGGGAGGGGGGGAGGGAGGGAGTTCAAGGGGATAAAGCCATAGAGTCAATCAATGGAATATACTGCCCATTGTGAAGGAGCTAAATGTAGGGGCAGATCAGGTCAAGAGACATAGAGAAATATTCAATAAATCTTTAATAAACACATATTCAATTACCATACAATTAAAACCAGCATAAAAACGCATAATTAATGCTCAGCATGTCCAATCGAAGTGCATAATATTTTACTAAGCATCCTAAGATGTAAACATAAGTGCATTGTGCCTAACTTAATTCAAAAGTACACAACTTCCGTAAACAGCAAAGATCCTCAATTGGTCCCCAAACTGTATTCAACTGTGTTGTAACCAATCTCTCTATATGAATATATAAGAGTTAGTTGTTGAGACTTAAGGAGTTGTGTAGGGCACCAAAACCACGCAGATCAACAATAATCAATATTTTCTGCGGGATAAAGAGGGTTGTATCTAAGTCCAGCCCACCATTTCTTTATAGAGAACAAACAACAACCTGTGCTTGTCTCCAATCTGACCAAAATAGTCAACAACCGGTAGAAGACAGTGGTAGCCCAAACCTTTTGCGAGTGGTCGTTATGACCAAAGAGTCCGGCGTGGCGTTTTAAAGACTGGAGGGGGGTGTCTGTACTCCTGCTCTCTATATGGTAGAGGAGAGGCACAGAGGACCCCAGCCCAGATTCTCTATTGTTGGTAGCAATGGACGAGCAATCAGGGCCTAGCTTCTCAGGAGGTAATGCAAGCTGGTTCTTAAGTACAGTGTGGTCCCCAAACACCCACAAAGGAATGTCCACACACTGTATTAGTTAAAACACAGTCTTTATATAATTAAGGTTCAAGGTTATATACACAATCACAATAACTAACTTTGTGCTCAGTAAATCTACAATGGCAAATATATACAGCTCTAAGTGGTAGCACAATTATTATCAGTTTTCATTAAAATGCATCAACTGTACTCTGGTCAAATGTCACAAATCACTTAATAAACGGTAGCCAACAATAGATATAGGAGGAAAGCAGTTGGTTAGAACAATTGGCAGAATACTGGCCGCGTTACCTAGACACAGTTCTGTGTGGAGATCCCCCCCCCCCACCTGGGCAACCTTTAAAATAAAGATATACCACAAGCCCAGTCCATATATTGTTCTATAAGTCTTATTTCCTTCTATATTGTTTCTTCCACCCCAATGTACCTGGAATAGCAGAGTTTGGCGAGGAGTCGTCGACGGATCCTTCTTGAGCAGCTCCCCTTTAAAGCAAGAGCTACGGATAGTCGAGATCCCTCGAAGAAAGTGAACTCGGCATCGAGGCGCAGCTTCGGTTCCAGCGGTGCTGGTCAAGGACAGAATGAAGACGTCCTGCAAGGAAGAGGCGTGCGGGGCACCTCGATGTCGATAGTTCAGGACCGCAAAGAGTGGGATGAACTGTGGCCCAGCAAGGGCGTCGAGTCGTCCGGCGTCCCTACGGTTGCTGGGTGGCGGGAAACCCACCTTTGGATGCTCCTTGGTGCGTTGACGGCCTGGCCTTCTCCGGCGGGATAAGGAGGGCGGTGGTGCGGACGAGCGCGTCCGTGATTCAAAAGTCTTAGGCAAAGGAGCATTGTGGCTCCAGTCGTCGATGGCACAGCGCCAAGCGGTCCCCTCTTCTGGGCAACACAGCTTCGACAGGCTTCCAGCAGTTATGCAAACCTGCGAACCCTGGTCGACGGCAGTGGACGGAATGTCCGGTGCTTATCTTCGTTCTACTCAGCGGTCCCCGTCACCAGTCGGCAGCCTCTCGAGGGTCTGACTTCCAGGGAGCTTTGGCGAAGGTTAGCAGTGCTTGATGGTCCTTCAGAGCAGGAGAAGAGGGCGCCTAACCAGGTCCTCTCTTGGATCAGTCTCTACAGCTCGGCGGCTTTCGGATTTCGGCAAAGGGAGACAGCAGTCAACCTTCTTCAGGCTTGGTTTCGAGATTCAGCTTCAGTTTCAATGTTAGTTTCAACTCCAGTTTCTGAACAAATTCTAGTAGTGAGGGGCCCCCAGATATACTAGTTGATATTTCATTCATTCTGCTGGGTCACACTCAGGCAACCAATCACTCAGAAGGGCATTCAGCAGTCAGTCAGCCAATCAGGCATACAGTGCATTCAGGCCATACTCCTCCCTCTCAGACACTCACAACAAGGAATGTGTATTGGGACAAGTACCCAGCCATTCAACACTACACGCTGCATTCATAACAGTTTCGGTCACGGCTGTCTCAGTCATTGTGTCAAACACCAGATACCAGACATCCACAACAAGAAGTGCATATTGGTCACACACTCCATTCACCCAGGTCCCACCCACAGGGTGTACCCACAACATACAGTCACTGGGAAGGCTCCAGCCAGTCTGGCCTAGACTTCACAACACCACCATATATGGAACTTCCACCCAACAGCCAGTCAGGGGGAAGGAACAGAGTCAGGGCTTCACAGGACTTTCGGAAAACAAGGTAACAGGCAATAGAAAGCAAGAGGCCACAAGTGCCATCTTGTTTCCCCATCAGGAATCAACTGATTCCAATGCCAGGGCTTGGGTATCCCAAAATGGAGGATACTCAGAGCACCTATCAAATTCAGCATGGAGCTGCCACCAGCCCATACCCTGCTCTGTGGGCCACACACAGGTGCCCAATAACATGCACTGGGGGCACAGGGTTGTACCCCCACCCATGGGTGCCATAAGGTTATCCTGTGGGTCTGTACACCAAACCAAAAACAGGAAGAGCTGCACTGCCAGGAGTCCCACATGGACTCCTGGGCAGAAATCATTACAGAACACAAATGAAAAAGGACTACAGGACAAGGACAGGGTGGCGGCCCTGTCCCTCCAATGCATTTCCAGCATCACAGGCGTGACCCCTAAAGTAGAGAGGGTCAGATGGGGCTCGGCGAAACAATGTTTCCACACTGGGATTAACTGCCCGGGTATAGGACGGGGGACAGTAAAGAAGGAGCCAGGCGTCTTAATAGAATTTAATAAGGGGATGGCTTTGCTAACTGGAGTCTTTTCCTTGAGGATGTCCTCAACAAAGTTGAGTCTGGAGTGGCTTCGTGCATAGTCATTTTAAAATGGTCGGCTGCTCCTTTTAAGGCGGAGTTGAACAGAATTTGGTCGTCAAATGGCGACTAATCCCTCTATGGAGGAGTAGTAGGGGGATCCAGACAGATGATGTCTGGTTCAGTGGTATGTGGCGGTCTTCCGCTTGATTCCAGTCTGGGTCTTGATAGACTGGGTCCTGGTCCTAACGGTTTAACCCTTTCGTAAGAGACATCCTGCGCCGGGTCCTCGGGATCATCCCCAAAGATTATCGTGGTGCCCTGTGGTTCCTCCAAAGAGGGAAACTGGGCACCAGGGGAGGATGTTTCCGCGATTTAGAGGGGATGGGGCAAGAGTCCACTTCCCTAGGTCTCTTCAAGGCTCTGTCATACTGGTCTGTAAAGTCGATGAACTCAGTCATTTCAGCCATACACTGTTCAAACGTCTCCCTACTCCATTCTGATGACGCTGAAAGGTCAGGAGGTGTGAAGGGCTGTCTAGAAGGGGGTGAACCCTTATGCAAGGGCTCAGAAAGAGGCTGGGGTCCTCAGAATAGTCCTCTCGGGGAGAGGGGGTCTCTTTGGAGTCCCTGGCCATCAAAATGGTAACCGAAAGCTTCTCCTGAAGCTTCGGAAGCTGTATTGACGGCGTAGTGTGTTTCGGCGCGCCTGTTGGCACTGTAGCAGTTGGTGTTCGAGCGCCTTTGGAAGGCAGGTTGATGAGTGATGTTTTATGAGAACCGCCCGAGCAGAAGAAGTCTTATGTCCATTTGCGGATGCGGTTGCGGGGAGGACGCCAAACCATGAGGTTCGGAAGGTACCGTCGACATTTTCAGCAGCCCTACGGGCGTTGAGGACCTCTTCAACAACCCCGTTGAAGAGGCCTTAGGAGTTGTGTGCTTAAGTACACGTGGTGCGTAGGTGCCCTTGTCGCCGGGGTGCGACTTCCCCATAACAGTGCACATGGGAGCACGTAGGCTCAGCAGAAAGGTTGATGGCTTCCGAATCAGAGCCACGACTCCCAACGAATTCCTCGTCCGAGGTGCCGACGAGGGAAAGGCTTTCGGCCTGCATAGCGTAGGCCGCCCACCGCTTAGTCTACCTGTCTTTCAGCGTCTTAGACTGAAAAGGTTTACAGGCCATACATGAGCACTCGTCGTGGTCATTAGGAAGACACTTATTGCATCAGCGATGGGTGTCTTTCCAGGGAAATTTTCTGTTACAAGATGGGCAGAATTTAAAAGGAGTCCTCTCCACAGCAGAGGTTAGTGGTAGCCAGACCAAGAACAGAAAGAGAGGGGTGAAGGAAATGCATTCTCAGAGAGAAGGAAGAAACATGGTCCCACTCTCCCTACTGTAAAAACCAGGCCTTAAGGTTCGAGGCCACGCAGTCTACAGTCGCCGAGCAGTTGTAGATGTAGTCGGCGGCGGCAGGAAACCCATGATACAGCCATCGAGAAGGATGTCGAAGTTGACTAAATGACCATAGGCCGTGGAAACAGATAGCAATATAAACTCTTACGAGCTCCGCATAAGCGACCAACTAGGTTGGCGGAAAAAAACGATGTTTAGGACCTCGATGCATAAGGGATTTTGGGTACACTACACGTCACATTAGGGATAATGTTACAGTCACGGCCACTTCGACGTCCCTTTCGATCTTCGAAAAAAAGATGCAATGCTCTGCGATTACCACTAAATGTCGGACTATATGCACAGCATGTGATTCTAAGCAGATCCACAAGCATCAGAAACAAAGTTCCACAATATCCAGGTGGAGCTAGGAGAATGACTCCCATCTCCTAGCATGCTCCCCAGTTCTTTATAAGCCTCTTCCAGGCTATCTTAACTTCCACCTTTTCAACCAATCTTGCACTTCCCTCCAAGGGCTTCTTTCACCCTTTACTTGCTTTACTTTCTCTACTTTCTTTACGTTGCACAAATAGGAGATGTAAGAGACTTGCCAATTGCTCTTTGGTCTATCAAAGCCAGTATTTCTTAGCACAGGGATGAAACAACAAAATTCTGTTCATCCTCGATTTCAAAAGAAGTGTGTTCCGTTAGTTTCAGAGGGGACTGACTCTTGGTGGGATCTTGCGTTGACAAAAACGAAAGGAAGAATGTCTCTTGCATACTCTTGTGTGTCTCAAAAGGTATTCACTGGCTCACAGGCACTGGCAGTTTCCGGACTGTACAGCAGGAGGATTACTGTTCTCGCCAATAATGCTCTTGAAGAGCCCTAAATCCAGGAGTTGCTCTTCCCAAAGACAATTTCTAACGGATCCCCGTCTTCAACGTTTTAAGGACTTGGTCCAAGTAAGTCTCCTTGGTGGTTTCACTTACATATGCACCTGGGGCTGTTGCATAAGTTTAAGTTCTTTAATTATTTTGTTGGGGCCCGTTTGGTTCCACAGCCCTTGGCTATCGGCAGTTTGGGTGCTTGCTGCAGACCCGACCGCGCAGCCTTTCCAGGTAGCGCACGGCTTGCCATCCTGGATGTTTCTTGTGTAGTCCCCTCTGCGGATCTGCGGTAGGCCAGTGCTGGAGGTTTCGGCGCCATTCTCTGACCGTACAGTCCAGCCACCACAGGTCGTGCCACCACCACACCTTTGCTCCACTGATGTTGGCTCTCCGTCAATTATAAAGATATTCTCTGGGTGTCCCATGTTCAGTCTTTTCTACTTCACGCGACCTCTTCTCAATAAGTTCATTGTTGCTCGCGCTCCGGCTTCCACTTTCTTCGTCGTCTTCTACTACTACTGCAGACATCCTGCCAACTTGCAAGACGCTCTGTCCACTTTCTACTGCTTCCGCCGACACCATGTTGACTTTCCCAATGTGCTTGTGTATTACGACAAGCCACACCCTGCATGCCGTTCTTCTCAGGACTCTCTAATCCCCTTCTTTGGTTTCCCCTTCGGGACCTCCTCCGGTCTCTCATTCAATCTCTCTCTGGATCCAGAACAGCCTCTCCTTCTGGATTCAGAACCAGAACACAGTCCTCCTTTACTGTTGGATTTAAATAGCAGGGACGGCCCCAGCATACGTCAGTTTGACTGACAACAGCTGGCTGAACACTCTTTCTACTTGATGGTAGCATGCTTGTGATCTTTGCCCCTGTCACAGTGGGATTGTCCGACAGTGTACAACAACACATTGTTTCTGACTGTATCAAACAGAGAAGGTCTTGGTGTTGGTATTACTTTATGGGATGGAAAGTTAAATGGGCCGTGTCCCAGACTCACATCCTTATCCCCAGGAGGGGAGTTCATCCCCATGAGGTCCTGCCTCATGCTACCACTCCTACGGGGTCACTTGGTTAGCGGCCGCACTTCCCTAGGCTCATGGAAAGGGGCTCCCCTCTGGGGAGAAGTGACGCCGTCTGTATGATCATCACAATACAGTCATCTTTGCAGATCATTTATTCCATCCATGGGAATCCTTTGGTGATCGGTAGACTGACCGATGCCAGCAGGCCTTTAAGGAGCTCAAGCAGACTCACCGTAGCACCAGTCCTGGCCTACGTAGTACACCTAGCATACTGGCGCAAGTCTGCAAGGACTGTGAGCTGTTCTCTACCAGGAGCACAAGGGTGAGATGAGACCAGCAGATTTTCAGTTTGAAATACGGACCTGGGTGCACCAACATCAATGCTGATGCCCTCTCTGAGGACTCATGCTCAGCCGGATGATCCAGCATGTAGAAGGAGTTGTCTTCAGCAAGCGTCAGAGCTATCGGCCAGGCTGCAAGTCAGCTGGAGCCAGACAGAGCCAGGAGTGTCGTATCAAGAGAGACACAGACTCAAAGATGTTCTTTTTAAAAACCTTTATTGGCTTAAGTTCCAGGGTTGGTGTAATGTCTAACTGGCCCTAACACTAAAGGGATGGGTCCCTTAACTAATGTTTCTAAGGGCCGACGAAGTCTGGAAGTCCAAAATAAAAATCTGTCTGTCTAAACCTATGCTTGACCTCACTCTTCGACAAAAATGAAAGCAAAAAGTGGTGGTTCATCAAAAATAGAAAACCAGGATTGGTTTTAGGTGGTCTTCTCACAAGGTGTGTTGGTTAGCTTCAAAAGAATGAGTTCAAACAAAAGGGACCTTTGTCCTTCCAAGTTCAAAACATACCCAAAACAAATCCAGATCTTCTTTAAGCATCTCAGAGTTCCCTTCCCCAACCTTCAATTCCTTCATTAACACAAAATAATCAAGTTTCCACTTTGATAGGCCTCTTAGGGTTCCCTTCCCCAAGCTCAGGCCCCTCTAGAGTTTCAAAACACAAGTTCAGTTTGTCAGGATGCACCTTTCTTTCATATACAGTTCTTTATAGGGGTAGGATCAGAGACTTTCGAAAATGCAAGGTTCTTTGCTCCTCCTAAGCGCGACCACTACAAGCTTTAACCCCTCTCTTTTATTGCCTGCTGTTCCTTCTCTTAACCTTTTGCCTTATGGGGATTTCTGCAACCCCTTCACTTTCCCCTCCGTTTTCTTGACTTCTTTTGCGTGACAACTGGCACCCTTTTTTCCTTCTCCTACACACTTGCACCTTCCTCTCCCCCTTGTGCCCACAGGCACCTTCTTTATCTTCCTCTGTGCACACTTGCACTCTCTGTACCTCCCTGTGCCCACTGGCATCTTCCTTCTTGGTTTCCTATGCACACTTGCACTTTCCACTGTGCCAGGTCTCTTGCACCCTTCTTTATCATTTCGAGTTGCTCGGGCCCTCTTTATTACAGTTCTTTCATTTTGTGGCACTTGCGTGCTCTGCTTTTCTTGCTTTCTCTTACTTTCTCTTGATATTGTCACTCTTCTTTCATTCTATATTGCTTTACTAGTTCCAATCTTTTCTTTCCTCTTTTCCGCTCTGTGCCGCTTCATGCATTCCTTTCACCCGCATGCTCCCGAGTCTCTCTCTCTCCCTTACTTTCTTTCACGAGACTCACCCGGGCAGCAGCCCATTGTCAAGCTGTCCCTTCGGGTTGTGCGGTCCAGATGTCAGGGTCTCACCACCTGCCCCCCAGACTCTCTTGAGGCCGGCACAGGTCCCAAGGGAACGAGCGATGTTCTGACCGCCAAGAGCAGCCTGGAGGGTGCTTTGCTCCAGCTCCCTGGAGACACGACTCCCTAGCCACGCTGCAGCCGCTCACAAACGCTGGGCCAGCGTCTCGGCACGCCGTTCTCCTCTGGTCGTAGATCATGCTGCTCTCAGTTCCTTGGCTTCTATGGTCCAGACAACTTCCCCAGCTCGCTCTCACAGAACCACACCTTTTATAGTTGGAAAAAGAGTCAAGTGGAGTCAGGTGTGAGTGATAATTAGTAAATGCCTGACACGGTCAGTGGGACAGTTTAAGCTCTTTCTATAGTCGGTTTCCCTTACTTTCTCCATGTTGTTTATATGGGTAATCCCTACTGCTTGCAGTTGCCTCTTCCTCGTCTCAGTATTTGTCTGAAATGGGGAGGAGGAGATGGAATGGGATTGCAAATATCCCATGAAAGCTGAGGAAGGGGTTTCAGATGGGAAATGGGGAAACACCATGTCTCGCCCTCGGGTATTCTCTGCCCAATCCCCCGTGACTCTCCACTCAGGTGACCTCCCTCGCCTGTCCACCACCAGGGTCTGCATCCAGTAGCGATGGCCGTCCCCTGGCCACCTGAGAAGAGGATCCATGGGTAGTAAGAGTGAGAATACCCTAAGGTTTCTCACAGCAGATTGCTTGGGATCCTCAGATGAGGCAGTACCCGCCGTTTACTGCATTATCACCAGTCTGGAGATATCCGAGGTACTGCGTCTGACCAGAGATGAAATCTGCACGTCTCAGCCAGCGGACCCTGGCATTACTCGGTTCCTCAAAGCCAATACCATGGGAGCAGATGTATCCAGAGACTTCTCTCATGACCCCAAGCAAGCTGCGTTGCTGAAGAAGTGGAAGACGCTTGTGCAGAAGGGCGGAATCCTGTACAAGGAACGCAAAGTTGGAGCCTGGCTTCTACATCGTCTGATGTTGCCACAGATTGTCAAGATGTATTGTATGTATTCCACGACCAGCATGGACATGTTGGCAGCGACAGAACCTTCCAAGTTGGTCTGCTCAATGTTTTTCTGGCCCCAGACTAGCAGCAGATGTTGAGCATCATTGCCAGCACTGTGCCAGGTGTCTCACCACGAAGACTGCAGCTCGTCCTGAAACCTATCTTCAACACCTGCAGAGTTCCAGGCCATGGACCGCCTCTGCATAGACTTTCTGAAGTTGGAGATGGACAAGCAAGGTGTACAGAACATCCTGGTGGTGACATACCAAATATCAATGTGCCACCACCATTGCCCGTGTGGGAAAAATACTTTGTGCGGTACGGCCGGCCTGCCAGGATTCATTCCGACCAAGGACCGGATTTAGAGTCATCGCTCAAAGTAGATGATGGAGCCGGGTGACATTAAGAAGATGCATACAACTCCATATCACCTTTAGGGGGATGCCCAAGTGGAGAGGTTTAATCAAACCCCCCTGACAATGCTTGGTACCCTGAGGCCAGAGGAGAAGAGCAGACGAAGTAAGCATGTGGCCACCCTGACCCATGCTTACAACTATACAAAGAACAATGTCACTGGGTTAACACCGTACTTCTTGATGTTTGGAACGGATGTCCGGCTGCCTGTAGACCTGTGTTCCAGAGTGTCCACATATGGAACAGGCAGCGAGAATCACGCCAGCTATGTAAATCAACTCAAGTGTCAATTGGAGCAAGTACATCAGCTCGCCCAGGCTGCCATGGAGAAGACAGCGGAAGGTAACAAACGCTGCTACGACTCCATGGTCTGGTTTCATGCACTTCAACCTGATCTGTAGCCTGGGGAAGGGAGGCTGCAACAAGATAGGCGACAAGTGGGAGTCCCAGCCTTTCATCATAACGCAACAGCTAGGAGAGCTCTCAGTCTACCGACTGCGAGAGGAGGGATAGCCAAGGAACATCAAGACCTTGCACCGGAACCACCGGTTCCCAGTCAGGGATGAGGTTGAGCTGACACTGAAGGTGACCAAAGAAGAACCGGCCAAGGGGGCTGTTAGACAGAAACCTGTGCAGTTCCCTTGGGGACCACTGCAAAAGATTTAGGACTACAGGTGTTGGCAGTAAACCCACTTGGTAGCAGTCTGTACCGCCCAGATTTACCTAGTAGCTGTGGCTGAGCAGTCAGACTTCCCTCAAGAAGAGTTAGGCAGTATGCAAAGTATACACAATAGGCACCCAGATACAATAGCACAAGCAAACACTGACCAGAGCTTTGGTAACAAGGTATATAATTATTTATTTAAAAACACACTTATTGAAACACTGCAGCACTATTGTTGTAAATCACTCTAAACACATTTACTATTATTATATATACACTCCTTATTCCTTATCAGACAAGTCTTAGTTAACACCACTTATTTCCAAACAGAGGTGAGCGCTTAACTGTAGATGGCACTAAAGGAGGTGGCGCTGTGGAGCAGCCCAAGATGGCTGCCTAGCTCTTGAGCTCCGTGTGGCTCCGGCTGAAATCCGCCATCAACTGCGGTTCCTTTTGCCTGCACTGCTTTATCTTTGGTGGAGCTGTTACCCCATCCCTTCTGGCAATCTTGCTGCAATCCCGACCCGAATCGGCCCCGGGAAGCCTGCGAACGGGGCTCCTGGGCCGGCTGGAGGTTGGCGCGCCGGGCCTTAGCGGGCGCCTGGCTCCCGCCCCCTGCCCTCCATCAGCCGCGGGCGGCGGCCGCAGGGCGCGGTGCCGGTGTGCGCGGCCTTGTCTGCCCGCCTGGGGAGGCCTCTGGCCGCCGGACGCGGCGGCTCCTTTGAGGACACCATCGAGCGGGGGACCGCTGCCGGGACCCGCGTGCCCTCACCTCCTCCTCCGCGATTGGCGCCGGAGCGCTCGTCTCTACGCGGTGGCTGGGCTGGAGCATGGCCGCCTTGACAACACGCGTCCCTGGGAGGTGGCTGCGGGGGCCCGCGCTGGAGAGCGACCCCACCTCTCCCCTGTCGTCAGCACCGGAGCGCTCGTCCCGGCGTGGCGACTGGACTGGGGCCTTCCCGCCTGCCTCAGCGACGTGTGGCCCCTGTTCCTGGGCCCCGCTTCTCCCCTTGCATACAGCGCCGGAGCCTGGCTGCCCTGAGATCGTGTGGCTCACACTACTGGACTGGGGACTTTGAGGTTGGGGTGAGGAGCGGGGGGCTGGGGGGTGCACCGGGCGGACCCCCATCTCCTTGTCTAGCTGCTCCTGGGAATCCTGGCCCTCTCACTCTGCCCTGCGTGACATCTGAACTGCCTGCACCCGCGGGGGACCTGGGTCCCTGGTCACAAACTGCTCCACCGCTTCCCATGCTGGGAGCCCGGACCGCACTGGGTTCCCCCTCCATATACGGGCTACTGGTGGCTGCCGCATCTCGGGCCCAGTGGGGTGCCGGGCCTGCGCATTCCCCCCATTCCACCAGGGGCACCTGGCAAATGGCTTCTACTCAGTACTCTCTGACATGATTAGAGGTGGACCTCTATAAAACAACTGTCCAACTTCATTATCAGGAAATCACTCGCTCGCTGGGGCTGGCTGCCTTTTCCTATCGACTCCTGCATGGTCTTTGCTTCCTACTTTCCTGCAGCCTCCCCGACCCCACTGTTTCTATAATCTGCCTGGGCTTCCGCCGCGGGTGCGGTGCTTGACGGTTGCCATCGCTTTGATCCTTGGGCTATTCGCCTTTTCTAATTGCCGCGCCCGCGCGCTCTGCCACGCGGAACCTGGTCTTCGGGGGGCCACTGGTGCGGCACCCTTGGCTTTTCGCCGTTTGGATCCCTTGACTGTTCCCTCCACTCCGTCGCCTGCCCCAGCGGCCCTCTGCCCTCTCGGTGTTTCTATCCACAATGCCAAATAAAACCAAGGGGGCCTCTGGGGGGAGAACCATGGATAAATTTGCCAAATCAGTCCCGAGGGAGGAGATGGGGCACACATCGTCCTTGCAGGAGGACCCGGAAAGTGACACTCCCTCTGGGGCGAGAACCCCCGATCTGACCACACTTATGGAATCCATGGCCAAGAACTTCGCCTCTTTCGACGAAAAATTGGACGACATTAACGCCAATGTTGCTTCTCTTAAAACCCGAGTGGACCAGGCAGGCACCAGAATTACTGAAGCCGAAGGTGGGATATCCACGAACGAGGACGAGATCCATGTGCTGCAGAGTACCGTCGCCTCCCTATCGCGCGACATGAAGAGTGTGAGAGCCAAGTGTGACGACCTAGAATCGCGCTCTCGTAGAAATAACCTACGTATAATCGGGGTCCCTGAGAACGCACTTAAGGGCCGCATGGAGGACGCCGTCGAAGCTCTACTAGGCAATCCGAATCTCTCACCATACTTTACTGTTGAACGTGTGCATAGGGCCCTGTCTCCTCTGCCCAAGCCGGGGGATATCCCAAGGCCCATCATTGCCAGGATCCTCAACTATCGGGACAGAGACCTTATCCTCCGACTGGCCCGTGAAAAGGGAGACTTGCGCCATGAGTCCCACACCATCAGGATCTTCCCGGACTTTTCAATTGCGGTACAGCAGGAGCGGCGCCAATTCCTTGGGGTTAAGAAACTGCTTAGAGAACGCAATGTCCCGTATGCCATATTGTTCCCGGCACGTCTCAAAATTACTCATAATAATAAACTATACTTTTTCACTGTCCCGGACGAAGCGGCAAAATTCATCGAGGCACACATACCACTCCACAATCCGACGCCTGACCGCACCGGCGTTGACTGACCAGATGTAGCTCAGTCTGTCACTGCTTCACCTGGCTGGTAATCCTTCAATGTGCATGGGTCAATGGCAATCTTCTATCATCAACCATGCGGTCTGGGTACCCTCAAATTTACTTACGGGCCGCGGCCCGGCTTGGGTGCTGGAGACTAGCTTTGGGACCCTACAAAGACTCCGTATTCCGCAGAAACCTGTTTTTGACAGCTCATGCTGTCTTACACAATGTTTAAGTAGCCGTCCACACGGCAACAGCGCACCTCACTGCAATTGCAATGTTTATGTTTTGTTGGATGCTACTGCTAGTTGGCCCCAGTTGGGCCCTGGAAAGGGCATATCCCTGTTGGATTTCGCCCTTTGACCCTTACTTCCTAGTGATGGTCGGGTTAGTTGGTGACACGTGCATCCGGGGGGGGGGGGTGATTTCCACTGCACGTTGTGGGTGGGCAGTGAGGGAAGGGGGTGGTATGGTGGGGGTCTGGGGTAACAATATTGTAAATCACGGGGGCGGTTTGGCAAAGCACACGACATCGGGGCACCCCCGTGGGGGCTCTCTTCATTCACCATGTAGGTTTCTACAGCGGTTGTGGGATGTACCTTAGTCTCCTGAAATGTCCACAACAGTGATGTCCTGGAATGTCCGGGGTTTAAGTAACTACACCAAGGCGCGCAAAATCATGGCCTACGCCAACAGACATGGTTGCAAGATATTGCTATTACAGGAAACACACTGTAGAGGCATGGCACCTTCATGGGGTCCACACAGATACTTCACGGCTTACTCGACCCGCGCCAGAGGGGTATTGACAATGATCCACAGGTCACTTAAGTTTGTACTCCATGAGAGCTACATCGATCCAGAGGGAAGGTACATTATCCTACATTGCGCAATAGCGAACAGGGACTTTTTACTGGTTAATACGTATGGCCCCAATGTGGACTCTCCCGACTTTATTGACCGGATTGCTTCCATACTGCTGGGATACGTAGGGGTGCAGATCATTTGGGGGAGGGGGGGACATGAACTTTATATTAGACACCACACTGGACAGAACAGGCACGGGCCCCAGACTCCTTTCCAATGCGGCGCGCAAGCTCCTTCCACGTAGCTTTGCCCTTGACATTCGAGACCCCTGGCGGGCAATGCACCCGCAGATGCGTGAATATACTCATTATTCTTCGGTGCATGACAGCTCCTCCAGAATTGATATGTTCTTCCTGTCTAGTTCTTTGCTGGGGAGGGTGTTGGAAACTCAAATATTGGCGCGCACCCTGTCGGACCATTCACCGATCCGGCTATCTATAGACTTTGGTGTGCCCGCCCCTACAATTAACACTTGGCGTTTCAAGTCCTTGGCCTTACAGGACATAGTATTTAAGGCTGATATTTTGGCCGACATCCAGTCCTACTTTGAACTTAATACACCTCAATCTACTTCTATAGGGTTCCGGTGGGAGGCTTTCAAAGTCTTCATCAGGGGAATGTCCATATCTAGGGAGGCGGGAGTCCTCAAGGCCATTAGAGCTGCCCTTGCCCGCTCTGAAGCCAAATTGCGCGAACTTGAGAGCGCTCATCCTACATCTATTGACCCCGCTACTCTATCCCAGATAAGCAAGGAACTCCAATTTTTTAACGAACAAGCCACCAGGGAAGTCCAATACTTCAGTCGCCTGCAGGCGGCTCGTAGGTATGGAGAGGGGGACAGACCTGGCAGGACACTGGCTGCATTGGCCAGGGGTGAGTGGGGCCAAACCCAGATCACTTGCATCAAGGACAGCCTGGGGTCGGAACGGTGGTCTGACCAACATATTCTGGAGGTCTTCACGGACTTTTACTCAGAGCTGTACACCCAACCCCCCGAGCACAGTGAGTCCCAAATGCGCAACCTCCTCGAGCAGATCCCCATGACCATCGTCTCCCCCGCTACCAGAGACCAATTGGATTCCCCCATCCTGTTGGATGAAATAGTTGAGGCTATATCTAAATTCCCTAAAGGAAAAGCACCTGGTCCTGACGGGCTGACAGCTGAGTTCTATCAGGAGCACGTGGCCATCTTAGCCCCCAAACTGCTTGAGGTTTGGAACGAGTCACTTCGGCTGGGCACTCTTCCCCCATCGCTGCGCGAGGCCATCATCACGGTCCTGCTCAAACCCGGTAAACCCACTAACGAGTGCGGATCATATAGGCCCCTCTCACTGATGAATTTGGACACCAAAATCTTCGCCAAAGTGATTGCCAACCGCTTCCTCCCGGTCATGTCGTACATGGTCCACAATGATCAATCAGGCTTTGTACCCGGAAGATCAACATCCCACAACATTAGGAGGCTGCTTAACGTCATGGCACGCATTGACCAAGGGGCGAGTGCGGTTGCGGTCACACTGGATGCCCAGAAGGCATTTGACATGGTGTCTTGGAAATACATCTGGTTGGTCTTGGAAAATATGGGGGTAGGGCCCAATATGATAGCATACATTAGGTTACTGTACACTTCCCCGGTGGCCAGGGTGCGAGTTAACTCCCAGACGTCCGGTCTGTTCCCTCTCTCTAGAGGTACTCGACAAGGCTGCCCGTTTTCCCCGATCCTCTTCGCCTTGGCAATTGAGCCGATGGCCGATTACGTCAGGGAGCGGCATGCGCGGAAAGGGGTGCGGTTGAAAGACTCCCCTGAGATCATCTCGCTTTATGCGGACGATGTACTACTCTTTGTAAGAGACCGAGCTGTTCATCTGGACCCAATCTTATGTGACGTCACCCGCACAGGTACATACCCGGGGTTCACTATAAATTATACGAAATCTGAGATCTTCCCCCTTACTAGCGCCACAATGCAGCCCACCACCGAGTACCCGCTCCGTTGGTCCCCGAATGGGATTAAGTACTTGGGAGTCCAGGTGTCCCTCTCCAAAGAATTGCTACTAGCAGACAACTACCAGGCTGTAGCTGAGCAAGCCGAGCCAAAATCACGCGCTGAAATATTTCACGAACCTTCACAAATTGTTTGCTCAATTCCTATGGCACTCTGGCGCGGTGCGTAAAAAGTGGTCGGATATGTCACTGCCCTACGACAGAGGGGGTTTCACAGCCCCAGACTTGCTGCGATATTGGACTGCTTCACAGGCGCAGTTCGCATCTTACTGGTACCCTGGGCCCCCACCCCGTCCCCACGTCAAACTTGAGGTTCTGGCAGCGACAGGCACTGATGTCATGTCCTTGATTCTAAACCGGCAGTATGTGCCGAACTCTCCCATTGACCCGGTCCGCACCACGGTACAGGCTTGGGGCCAGATATTCAAAACTTGAGACGAGCAATATCCGTACTACAAATGGCTCCCCGCCTGGAGGTTTCCCGGGCTGGAACCCACGCATGACACCGCCCTGGCGCGCCACTGGGAGGCCCTGGGATACCGCGCCCTTACCGATTTCTATCCAGAGGGACAGTTTATAATACTGCAGAAGTGGAGGCCGGGGCACTCGGGTTCCGTTCTGGAGCTCCTGCAGTTCTACAGACTCCGCGCTGCCTTCCGAAATGCATGGCCTGTCTTCCCCAATGAACCCCAGTACTCTCCTGGGATTGCTTACATCGCCAACTCGGGTGGCGCCCACGGGGTGGTTTCCTCATTATATAAGCTCCTCTTGACCTCGGCCTCTCCACTTCCATCCAGGGCCAGTGATGACTGGGCCTCTGAGCTGGAACTGGAACTTACTGATCAACAGTGGGAGAAGATGTGTTCCCATACTAGCAGGGTGTCCCTAAACTTCCGCTACCGCACCATACAATATAAATTGCTCAACAGGCTGTATTACACTCCAGGTAGAGTGTCAAGGTTTGCTTGCTCTGATCCTCGGCTGTGCCCCCGCTGCGGTGCGGAAGGCGCTGACCACCTGCACATGTTTTGGGACTGCCCGGAACTGGCCACATTCTGGAGTAAAGTCATAGAGACATTGTCTGTGATCACTGATACTGTTGTGGATCCTGATCCAATGGGGGTTCCGTTTGGAGTGTGGCAGCCCGGGGGAGTAGAGACGAACAAGTTACTTCTTACCTTGTAACGTTCTTTCGACGGGATGTTCCTCCGACGTATTCCTCATCTTAGATATCTCCTTCCAGCTCTGCTGGCCTTGGAAAATTTTTTCTCTAGAGGGCGCTGCGCGTCGACGTCCTCCGAGTCGATGTCCTTCGACAGCCGCCGTATCGACGTCGACGTCATCCTGCCTATAAAGGCCGCGCGCAGCGTCCGTTGCTCAGTTCCGTTTTGTAGCCCACAATAATACTTTCTGGACTAACTAATCACCCTGAAGGAGCGTAAGCTGCAACAACAAGGGAAGTAGAACTGCGGGGATGGATGGAAGGGTCGATGAGGAATACGTCGGAGGAACATCCCGTCGAAAGAACGTTACAAGGTAAGAAGTAACTTGTTCTTCGAAGGGATTGTGTCCTCCGACGTATTCCTCATCTTAGATAGGCTCCCATAGCAGTATTCTATATTTGGAGGAGGGAGTACTGACTTCACGCTGTCTTCTATTGATGAATAGAATGCAGTACAGCCCTTCCAAACCTAGTCTCTTGACTGGAGGAGGAATCCAGATTGTAAAAACGTGTAAAGGTATGGACAGACGACCATGTAGCGGCCGCACATATGTCTTTAACCGGCACGCCTCTTTTGAGGGCCGATGAAGCTGCAATACCCCTGGTCGAATGAGCCCTAAGGTTTTGAGGGGGCTCTTTCCCTGCCAGTTTATAACATTCCAGAATGGCTAGAATGATCCATCTGGAAATGGTCTGCTTAGTTATTGGTAACCCCAGCTTGTGACCTGTGTAACCTACAAACAGCTGGTCTGCCTGTCTTATCCTGGCTAGTCCACTAATGTAAAAACTTAAAGCCCTCCTAGGGTCTAGCCTGTGTAACCTCTCTTCCTCTTTCCCCGGGTGAGGAGGAGGATAGAAAGATGGTAGGGTAATCTTCTGAGTGATATGGAATTCAGAAACCACCTTTGGGAGGAAATTAGGCTTCACTTGCAGGCCAACTTTGTCTTTGTGAAAGATTGTATGAGGGGGTTTACAAGAAAGAGCTTGTAATTCGCTCACCCTTCTAGCAGATGTAAGTGCTATTAATAAAACAGTTTTAAGGGTAAGGAATCTTAACGAACAAGAATGGAGAGGTTTGAAAGGTGTACCCATCAGGAAAGTTAGTACTAAGTTTAAATCCCATAGGGGAACTTGGAATGGTCTTGGGGGATAAACATTGCTTAACCCCTTTAGAAACTGTATTACCAAGGGTAATTTGAAATAGGATGGTTCTTCCGCAGTACGCTTAAAGATGGATAGCGCTGCGAGATAGCCCTTAATGGTGCCAATTTGAAGGCCTGAATTTGCCAAATATAGTAGGAAGGACAAAACCATTGGTGTACCACATGAAAAAGGGTCGATATTCTGTTCTCTACACCAGCTGCAAAATCTGTTCCAACGGCAGCGGTATAAAGACTTTGTTGCTGGCCTCCTTGCCGAAAGCAACACCTCCATAACATCATCAGGGAGGTCCCAATCCTTGTACCTCAGCCTTTCAGAAGCCAAGCGTGAAGGTTGAGGGTTTTGATGTCTGGATGGAGAACCTGACCTCCCTTCTGTGAGAGTAGGTTCTCTCTGAGTGGAAATCGAATTGGAGGGCAGATGGACAAGTCTAGAAGGTCCGGGTACTACGTTCTCCTGGCCCAATCCGGGGCAATTAGGATCATGGTTCGCCGGAATCTTCTCAACCTCCTGATCATTTGAGGAATGACAGGGACCGGTGGGAACGCGTACAGAAGCGGAAACTCCCAGTCCACTATGAACGCGTCTCCCAGAGCTCCTCTCGGGGGAAATTCCCTTGAGCAGAACAGGTCGCATTTCCTGTTTAGGCTGGTGGCGAACAGATCTACCTGAGGGGTTCCCCAAAGGGCGAAGATCTCTTGAAGGACTTCCTGAGCTAGCTCCCACTCGTGGGAGACTGTGTTCTGCCTGCTCAGAGCGTCCGCTGTCAAGTTCTTCTCTCCGGCTAGGTGAACTGCCGATAGAGAGATTCCTTCTTGGATTGCCCAAAACCAGAGCTGCATTGCCTCTCTGCACAGGGGTAGTGATCCTACGCCTCCTCTTTTGTTGAGGTAATGCATGGCCACCGTGTTGTCCGTCATTATCAGGACGTCCTTCCCTTGTACAGCTGGCAGGAACGCCTTCAGCGCAAGTCTGATGGCTCTCAGCTCTAACAGGTTGATGTGTAGTCTGGACTCCGATGGAGACCAACGACCGCTGATGGTCAAGTCGTTGGCGTGGGCACCCCACCCCGTGAGTGAGGCATCCGTGACTACTGTTATCTCCGGCCAGGGTTGCCAAAACTGTTCTCCTTTCAGAATGTTCTCCTGACAGGCCCACCACTGAAGGTCTCGAGCCACCCTGCCGGGAACCTGAAGAAGATCTGTCATTCTCCCTGAGAATTGTGACCACTGAGTCCTCAGTGCCCACTGGAGGGATCTCATTCTCAGGCGAGCCTCTGGCACTAGGAAAATGCAGGATGCCATGAGGCCTAGCAACCTCAAAAAGTCGAAGGCTGGGAGACGTTGGGCATGCTGGAACTTGGTAACCATCTGTAGAATATCTTGAGCCCTCACCTCTGGTGGCGAGGCTTTTCCCAGGGAAGTATCCAGGATCGCTCCTATGAACTGGAGTCTCTGCGATGGTATTATTTGTGACTTCTTTAAAATGAGGGAGAAGCCCAGTCTGTGAAGGAAGTGGCACACGTGATTTAGCTGGATCTGAGCTTGTTCCGGAGAAACAGCCCTGATCAACCAATCGTCCAGGTAGGGGTAGACGTGAATCCCTTCCCTCCTTAGACTTGCAGCCACTACCGACATTAACTTGGTGAAGACCCTCGGGGCGGAGGTCAGCCCAAATGGCAGCACTCGAAATTGATAGTGAGAGTTGCCAATTGCGAACCTCATGTATTTCCTGTGTTTGAGATGGATAGGCACATGGAAATAAGCGTCCTGAAGGTCCAGAGATACCAACCAGTCCTGGAACTGAAGGGCCTGGAGGATCTGAGAAAGAGTGACCATCTTGAATTTGTCTTTTCTGAGGAATTTGTTCAATTCTCGCAAGTCCAAGATGGGTCTCAGTCCTCCGTCTTTCTTTGGAATGAGAAAGTAAGGGGAGTACCAGCCCTTGTTCCTCTCCGCTACAGGTACCGGTTCTATGGCACCTTCCTCTAGCAGGTCCAAAATTTCCTGCAAGAGGAGCGGATCTGGAGCTTTCTGAGAGCTGATCCCCGGTGGATGACTCTGAGGTATACGTAGGAAAGGCAGGCAGTAACCTTGGGCAACTGTTTCCAATGCCCAAGCATCTGACGTGATAGCCTGCCATACCGCCAGATGTTGAGTGAACCTGCCTCCTACAGGTGTCCTGTGAGGGGAGTCCTCAGAGTGGTTTTGGGGCGGCTGATGCAGATGCCGATGGTAAAGAGGCACCTGCTGTTGCTGCGGCTTTTGAATATCTACTTCGACCACCTCGGGTAGTTCTTCTTTGACCCCTTTGAGCCGGTCGTCCTCTACCTCTTCCGAATGCGGAGTAGAAGCGAAAGGACTTGCCCCTCGCAGAGGTTCCTGTGGGACGAAAAGGAGTCTGACGGATTGCAGCTCCTAGGGATTTTGCTGCTGCTTTTGAAGTTTGCAGTTTCTCTAAACTGTCATCCGCCTTTTTCCCGAACAAAGAAGAGCCATCGAATGGCATGTTCAAGAGCCTGGCTTGCACATCTGGGGCAAAACCCGACTTTCTCAACCAAGCGAATCTCCTGGTTGATGTACTTGCCGCCATTGCTCTGCTGATACTGTCAGCCGAATCAATGCCCGTCTGGAGGGATTCGCACATAGCGTCTTTAACGTCCTGTATAATATTCAGGAACGCATCCCTTTCTTCTCCCTCCGGGATGCAGTCAGCCGCTGTAGAAGCACACTCCCAAAGTGTATGGCTGAACCTAGCAAGGGTGCAAGTAGCATTAACAGACTTTAACGCCATGCTACCTGCTGAAAAGACTTTCTTTGCCATAGCATCATATTTTTTATCGTCCCTGTCCTGTGGGACTGTAGGATAAGCCGTCTTGACATCGGTAGAGGATGCTGCTTGTACCACCAGACTTTCTGGGGATGGGTGTTTAGACAAAAACTCTGGGTCTGTGGAAGATACCCTGTACTTTGTAGACAGTTTTTTATTTACTGCTGGTATTACATCTGGGGTTTCCCAGTTTGTCATGATCTTTCTCTGAAGAGCTTTATGAAAGGGCACCACAGGATCCTCTTGTGGGCCTTTGTCAAGAATATCCGTGAGGTCATCTTGTTGGAAAGATTGTGAAGGTGCAGACCACCCCATGAACTCTGTAATCCTGGCCATTAAGGCTCTGTAGGGGGTTTCAGCATGCTCCCCCAGGTCTGGCTTAGCAAACTCCACCTCAGGGGAAGTGTCTAACCCACTTGCCTCATGTAAAGAATCATGAAGATCCTTTAATCTGCGCTCTTCAGAGGAAAATTCCTCTCTAACTGGGGTTACAGGTCCCTGTAACTCAAATGTGTCTTCCTGTTCAGACAAATCACCCTCTTCTAAAATTGAGGATATAGTTCTCAATTGTTCTGAACTCATAAAGGGAGTAAATCCCATTTCCAAGGCAGAGGGTGCCGAACTCGTCATTATTGGCCTCGAAAACGTCGATGTCGTCGACGTCGAAGGCTTCGAGCGTGGCGTCGAAAACAGAGGTGGAGGCCTCGAGGACCTCGACAGAATTGGAATTCTACTCGACAATATCGAAGCCATCGACGTCGAGGGCCTGGGGATAGTCACTGGATGTGTGATAACCGTGACTTTTCTTGGCGTCGACGCCGGTGTCGAGGCTGGCGTCGAGTCGACAGACCCGTGTGTCGAAGGTCCCCTCGACAACGGCGTCGAAGACATCGACCTCGACGGGACCTTTGTCGACGGCGTCGACGGAACCTTCGAGGAAGGTTTGGAGGTCATAGTCCTGCTCGAGGGTTCGAGACGCGCTCGAGAGGTTTCTTTCGGCGGGTACTGCGACTCGCGGCGTTTTTGACCTTCGGGTCTTTCGACCAGAGCATCGCTCTCGGCAGTCTTCGAGGGGGTCGAGGCCGCTTTCTCGAAGACGCTCATCATATTCTTTCGGAATTCCTCCCATTCAGCCCGGGAACTATGTTTCGTGGGGCAAGGGATTCTTTTTGGCGAAACAGAGGAAGAGGAAGACGGAGAAGGGGATCTTCGACGTCTCCTCTTCGAGTGCTTCGATCTCGAGGAGTGATGAGACCAACTCCGAGACCTGGAGCGCGAATGGTGACGAGGAGACGAATGTCTCGACTTCGTCGACGAAGAAGAAGCTTTAAAAGTCTTACCTTTCTCCAGCTTCCCCCTACGCTCCTTCAGGGCCTTAGCTGTCATGGACATACAGTCCTCGCATTCCGAACAATGGTGTTCAGCTCCCAAACACCACAGACAAATTCTGTGAGGATCGGTCAACGACATCTTTTTCCCACAATCTCGACATTTCTTGAAGCCGGATCGAGGAGTTGTCGGTTCCGACGAGGAAGCCATCGAGTACGGATCGAATAACTCGAGGTAAATAGGATTAATCTGACTAAGAACTGAGCAACGGTATTCCGAGGCACTGAGTAAGCGCGGAAAAACGGAACTGAGTAACGGACGCTGCGCGCGGCCTTTATAGGCAGGATGACGTCGACGTCGATACGGCGGCTGTCGAAGGACATCGACTCGGAGGACGTCGACGCGCAGCGCCCTCTAGAGAAAAATTTTTCCGAGGCCAGCAGAGCTGAAAGGAGATATCTAAGATGAGGAATACGTCGGAGGACACAATCCCTTCGAAATTAAGTTCTTAAATGTAAGCTGTATCATAGCCAAGAAATGTGTCTTACAAAGCTGGAAGAACCCCAGTCCCCCTACATTCCAGAAATGGTTAAATTTACTCACGTGGTCCGAAAACTGTGAGGAGGAGTTTCTGGGTATGCTCCCAGTATGTTCTCGTCCTCGCAACATATGGTCTGCATTCAACAGCTACTTGATTAGCTTAAATGACACTTCCTCGGTGGATGAGCCCTCCTAGCGTCTCTATTGCTGTTCGGCATCTTGGTGCTCTGTGATATGTTGTTACTCAACCGCTGTTACCATACTTCTGCCTATATGCTCTGTATTCACTTATATATGCAACAAATATGTGTCTATTACTCTGATGTGTGTGTATGCCTTTGCCTCTGTCAGCAAAAATAAAAGTTTAAAAAAAAAAAAAAACTACAGATGGCACTCCAATAAGTTAACGAAAAAGGGAGGGAAAAAGGCAGAATGTAGGAAAATACACCACACTAATACTTAGGAACTCTTAAGCAAGGCAGGAAAGTCAAAAGTTACTTGTGAGCCAAAGTCCATAGGCTGGGCCCACTCTTGGAGAGAGCAGGGCACAAATGCACCCAAGATCACACAAAGACAACAGGCTTAAAAAGTCTTGCAGGGAGTTCGGAAAGGTTTTAGTTAGGCTCAGAAAAGTTTAGCCAGGGTGTCCCAGGCTAACCCAGGGTCGAAAGCCGGGGGCTAAATCTACTCCGTAAAGTCGGTTGCAAGGGAAGCCAGGAAGCTTATGTGGAAAGGATCCTCCAGCGGGGGCAGTTGTTCCTGGCAGCGGGTGCAAGTCGCGGCGTCGTCCAGAGGAAGAGAAGATCTCGACGTGGAGGAAAGATGAAGGTCGTTGCACTGCCAGGGAAGAAACCAGCCGCGGAGTTTTCCGGTTAAAGGTACTACCCTTTGATTCGCGGTAGTGGTAAAACGTGGTATCCCGGTTGCCGGGGTACTTGGCACAGGCAAGGCGGCCACGAGATGTTCCAGGAAGCGAAAAAGGAAGCAGACTGGTTATCCCCACCAGTCGAAGGAAGAAGACTCTCCGGGCTGGAGATTTCCTCTGTCGTTGGGAAAAGTGGTGAGACGGTTCAGCAGGGCTCCACCGGTGGTGTCGTCGTAGCAGGTCGGCTCAGCTTCTCCCTCATCGGATTCTTAGGTCCTGTGGCGACTTCTAAAGTTCCAGTCCCCAAAGCCCTGCTTTTATGCAGAAAACCCCCATTCACTCAGCCTAGCTGTCACTCAAACATGCTAAGTGGTGAGCCAATTGGGCCAATCAGGACGGAGTGCGACTTGAGTTGCCTAGGCAACTCAGTCCAGGGTGCCTAAATCCCCCTCCACCCCTCCTAAGTACCCCAGACAGAGTGGCACCACTTTGGAGGGCTTCTGTGGAGAAGCCCGCCAAAAAGTGGAACAAAGGGCTCAACTTGGGTTGGAGTCACAGAAGCGAACACAAACGCCATTTTAGAACCGAGTTCTGGCAAAAAATACCAACCGGAGAATTAATATTAAATAAATAAACCGGCGGTATGTTCGAGGCTATAGGAATTAAATAATTAAAGTTGGTAGCCTCGAACAATGGGAAATCCCATAGGGATATATTCGCGGTCGAATATAAAAAGTAGTATCCACTGCCACCAGCCAAAACTCGATCAGGGGGGACGGAGACGTGCCCCCTCGACTAACAGACCCTGGGGCAATCGAATTGCCCCGGCCAGTACGTCCACAATATGATGGTTTGTACTGGTTCTGTTCAGAATGTGAGACTAGTAAAGTCAATGGTGACTTTACATGCCCTGGGAGAAAGTAGTCAGTCCCAGGGTATGGAGTCTATACTGGGGGGTCACTATGACACCCCTGTGTTACTGCACTGAGGGTGCTGTGTAACACACATCACAAAAACACATGAAGCCCTATGGAGTAAAAGAACCCATAGCCCATAAAACACATCTATAATCAAAGAGACTCACGCAAATCATGTCCAAGAGTGAGAGTAAAAGAGTCTCACTCTTGGCAGGAGAAAAAAATAAACCCCAAAAATCCACCAAAGCTGCTGGGGGACTCAATAGGTTAAGAAATTCAGCCTAAACAGAGAATTCTCCCTAACAGGGGCGGTAACAAGACAGCAGTGCCTTCCGCATTGAAAGGCCCAAAGAAGAGTCTTCAAGGTGCAATCCCTTGAAGCTTTGCAAGCTACCGAGACCATCAGAAGGCCAGCCAGAAGCCAGTTAAGACACTGAGAGATCATTTTGGCGTCTACCCAGACCAAGGGTTAAATCAGAAACTAGTGTGGATCCCTACACCCACTGATCCAGATCCCACTCGTAAGGAACCTGTATCACATCCTGAGACTGTTCCTGTTGAGTCCAATCCAGATCCTGTTCCAATCAACCCTATTATGCTGGACGTGGTAGAGGAACCCTTACCTGGTTCTCCACTGGAAGATGGGGACAACGACTTGTTGCAGAGTACTCCAACGAGTCAGGGGGAAACCCTAGATGAGGCCACAGATGCTCTCCACCATACCACCAGGGAGAGCAGACCCATTATGAAATTAACTTACGATTCACAAGGGGTAAAGTGTGAGGTTCCCATTGCCAACTCTTCTCAGTCATCTGTTGCTCTTCTTTTTTAGAGCAACTTCTTGGGAGTTCAGGAGTACTGTGGGGGGATGCCTGAGATTCAGAGTACTGGGTGGGAACTGGTGACCTGTCCATCAAAATCATAGCTTAAGTTTATAGAACAGGCCAAAGCTATCCTCAGGGCTGAGGATAGTTAAAAGGGGGATGAGCATGTAACCCCCATGCAGGGGTAAAATAAAAAATAAAACAAAGAATCAAATCCCCTGCGCAAGAGCAGCTTAGGGGATCCGTGAATGAAAAAAAAAAAGTGGTTAGAGCAAAGGACCATCGCGCCAGGGTTCCGTTACTCTTAAAAGAGAAAAGAAAGTTGTGAGCGGAGCGCCGGCTAGAAAGGAAAAAACTCTCTACGGGTGTCATGGCGCTCTGCTCTGAACCAGCTCACCACCGATGCCCGAGCCTTCAGATTGGGACTCCCATGACCAGCAGGGTAATGCCTAAAAATATCACTTCCACCCCCCAGGTGGCATCCTGACGCAGCTGAGCCTCATTAAGTACTGGCACTCCTTATAGCAGGGGATCGCCCAGCGTTTCCAGCCCTCCTGGGCTGTGTATAACTAAAGGGGCTGACCCTGACAGTTGGCCTACTAGCACTCCCTGAACCACACCTGGCAGATGTGGCTCACGTGGAGGAGATTTGTGTGGGGCTTCCCACGCTGCCTCTGATTGCTGAGCTGCATATTGCATAAGCAGCCCAGCCACATAAATGACTTTGGGCCCCCAACGACTATTTTTATATTGGTGAAGGGGTTTAACATACCTATCTGCTTAGGGTCAAGTAATTGTATATAGTACTAGCAGAAGTACCCATTCTCCGAACGGGATCTGTGGACAGATGTAATAACATTCATCAATTGTTGAAAATGAATGATCCTGTTGGTCGCTGGTCAGCCTCAACCTGGCGTGGTACAGTTTATTGCGGTGCAAATATCTCAGAAACCATGCATCCTAGGGCTTTGAAACATGGGTTTCTTTTTCCTTGGGTCAGGACCGGTTGAGAAACAACATTTTTTGTTTCCCTTCCCAGTGAACATGGTTTACGGCTTTGTCGGCAGACACCATCTCGCAAAAATCCTCTGGCGAAATTAATTGCACCTGACGCGGCAAAAATGTGGAAGCTTCTGAAATGCTACCTGCCTTCACCTTTGCCTCTCAGTCAGGTCCATCCGCCTCTCATACATTTTTTGTTTCTCTTCCCAGTGTACATAGTGTACTGCTTTGCCAGCAGGTCACAAACCCACAATTTTTTTTTACTTTTGCTGAAATCCGGGGAAAGGGGTGGGGGTGTCCAAATGCCATGTAGCCAGTAATGTCTGAAGGGTCCTAACAGGTCACTATGCAAAATTTGGTGCAGATTGGTCAAACGGTGTGGAATTGTATAAGGAACAATACTTCGCCAGGCCGCCAACCCACAAAGCCTCAAATCCCGCCACAGACAAAATTTGACTTTTATACATATAGATCTTGTGATTTCTCCTTTTATTTGTTTTTAAACATCTCAAAACCCTGCTGGTGTACCGGAAGAGAAACACATAAGTAAGCCTACAACAACTAAAAGAACCGTACACCAACATTCCTTTGTCCACTGCTCCATTTGTGACACAGTTTACTTTAACCTAGTGTTTTTTTTCCTTAGGGATATTTGGGGAAAATCCTGCCTTAATCTTCCGCCATTTCCAACCTCATTCACATTCACAGCGGTGTTCCCCGGGCTGATCTTGAACCCTGGGAGGTTTGGAAACAGGTAAGAGGAGGGCCAAGGTATAAATGAAGGCATAAGATGTATGTTGTGTGCCCACCTACACCCGTCTCCCACTAGGTGAATAATATGATCTGCCCAATACACCAAGGTAACCAGATTATAGTAGTTTCAGTCTATTGTCCAAACACAGGCCAAATACCATTCTGGGAAGAGGTTTGCAAACAATTAGGAATATTTGTTGATGGAATGGTATTGGTGAGATGGGATTTCAGCTTGGTGATGAAACCGGTGAAGGACACATTGGGGTAAGTGGGTCGGCAGTGGCAGGAATCACAGAAGAGAAGCCAGAAAGTTCAAGACCCTAAACATGGAAATGGGGCTGATGGACTCATGCAGGCAAAATAAAGGGTGGAGAGAGACTGGGTACGTCCATCACTTGCAAGTGCAGGACTCATTTGCCAGTACAGACCTAACCTTAGTTGAAAAGTTCTTGCTCCCCTGGTTGAACAAATCTGACATACACCACCACTTGGTCGGGCCACGATCTAATGAGAATCATCTTGGGAGAATGGGTCCATCAAGGAAGGAGAGGGAGATGTATATGTAATGATTGACTGCTTGAAGAGAGGGCAGGTGCGGAAATGACAGGAGATAAAATACAGGGAGTACCTGGAAATTAATTAGGAGTAAAAAAAGAAATAACTCTATTGGAAGGTCTAAAAGCAACAAGAGGGAAAATTATCAAGTTAGGAGCATTTATGAAAAACGTGCAAAAGAACAGGGAAGATAAACTGAGATAAGAAATCAATGATTTACAAAATAAGACAAACAGAAGAACATAGACATGCTAGTAAGAGAACTGAAAGAAAGTAAGGTGTCGTGCAACACACTCCTCCTGGAAGAGAGAATGGAAATTGAGCAAAAATAATACGAGAAGGAGAAAAGGCAGATTCATTGCTCACATGGAGATTAAAGAACGGAACTCTAGAACTGTAATGAGCCTGAAGGGACCTGAGGGACACACCATACGCGACTAGCCAGGGATCACGGAGGAGTTTGCAAAATACTATGAAAAATTATATACATCAGAATTTCGAGGGAGTATGGAAGACACAGATGAAACACAACTCCCCAGGTTGAGAGATGAAAAAGCCCTGCACCTGGATAATAACACCAGAAGAAATTGAACAACAAGTAAGGGTATGCTGAGTGGGATGTCTTCAGAAGTTTGGTAAAGTATAAGGTTTTATAAAACCGTAACATCCCACCTTGCCTCAGTGCCAGAAAAAGTGTTTAATGGGATTTAGAGGGACTGATCCTTCCAAAAACCACGCTGAGCGCTATAATGTCGGTAATACTGAAAGAAGGCAAAGGCCCCTCCAAGTGCGAGAATTATCACCACATAGTTACATAGTTCTCTTAAATGTGGGCATGAAAATCCTAGCAAAAGCTTTAGGAAACAGATTGGACTCTGTCCTCCCTGACATAATACATGGGGACCAAGTTGGATTTATATGAGAGAGCCAGGGAGCAGACAACATTCGAAAAACATTAAACCTAATCCATCTGCCACAGGAGAGGGGTAAGAGTGCATGCTTGGTGAACAAGTTACTTACCTGTAACAATTGTTGTCCAGCATGGGTCTGGCATGGATTCACATGCTCATGAATATTCCCCGTTGTCAGGCTGGGAATCCTCAGTAAAAGAAAAACAGTTTCACTTTCACTTACGCACTGTATTTCTCCCATAAACCAATCACTGTCCTCTGGGTCATACTGCCCCCATCCAATGACAGTCCTCTCCCTAAGCCCCTCCTCTGGCAGCCAGTTTCAGATTTGGGAAGCACGTCAAGTGGAAGTATGACCAAGAAGAGCCGCAGAAGGGATGGAGGGAGGTTCACATGTGAATCCATGCCAGACCCATGCTGGAGAACAATTGTTACAGGTAAGTAACTTGTTCCTTCTCCAGCAAGGTGTCTAGCATGGATTCACATGCTCATGAATAACCAATACACAGCAGTACATTACACAACCACAGGAGGTGGGGCAAGGCTCAACAGAAGCAATTCACCCTCACCTCTGCAACAGACTCACCTCAAGCAAAGAGGTTGCTTAGCACTCCCTGGAAATCTGTCGACGCACTAGAACTTCGTGAAGGTGTGCGTGGACCTCCACGTAGCAGCCCTGCAGATGTCAAGCAGCGGCACACCAGCCAGGAATGCTGTCGTCACAGCGATTGCTCTGGTGGAGTGGGCTCTCGGACGGCCAGGCAGCGGTCCGTTCGCCAACCCATGAGAGTGTACGATGAAGCGGGAGAGTCACCCTGAGACGAAAGCCTTGGACAAGGACTTCCCATGTTTCACAGGACCAAAGTTCACGAACAGCTGTGAAGTCTTCTGGAAACTCTTTGTATATGCCACATAGAACTTCAGGGCACGAGCAACATCCAGCGAGTGCAAAGCCCTTTCAGCCGGTGACAAAGGATTTAGGAAAAAAAACAGGTAACATCAAAGGTTCGTTGAGGAGTAATTCAGACGGATCCTTCGGCATCAAAGAGGGGTGCGTCTGCAGCGCAACCCTTGATTCGTGGAAAGTTAGGTATGGCTGTTTGCAGGATAGGACCTGTATCTCACCCACCCTCCTGGCAGAGGTGAGGGCCACCTAGAAAGCCGTTCTCCACGAAAGGAACTTGAGAGGGGCCTGATGCATAGGCTCGAAGGGGGCCCCCATGAGCCTCGTCAGAAGCATGTTGAGTTCCCATGCCGGGGCAGGAGCCTTCACCGGTGGGAAAGATCGAAGAAGTCCTTTGAGGAACTCCTTGACGAGTCGATGAGACCAAAGTGAAGATCTTCCTGGAGACCTGGTGCAGCGTGAGCTAGCCGCCAGATGTACTTTGATCGAGGCATGCGCCAGCCGGCCTTGGCCAAGGATAGCAAGTATGGAAGAATCTGCAGGGCCGTGATCCTCGGGAGGGGTAATTTTCTGCAACCGGCACCACGTAGCGAAACGCTTCCACTTGTGACCGTAGCATTTCATAGTCGATGACAACCTGGCCTTGGCGAGGACCTCCCTGCAGTCCACAGGCAACTCAAATCCTCCAAACTGTAGGGCTGCAGGAGCCAAGCCCTCAGGTTGAGCGGCCCTGGGTCGTGATGCAGGATTGCTACTCCTTCTCTGGTGAGAAGATCCAGGACCACTGGTAGCTTGACCGGAGGCGACGCTGACAGGCTGCGAAGGTCCGGGAACCAAATCTGTCTCGGCACGCAGGGGCGATGAGTATAATCCTGCACGGAAACTGTCCGAGTGTGTTGATGACTCGTAGCAGGAGAGGCAACGGAGGAAACGTGTACAGAAACATCCCTTCCCACAGGAATTGAGAACGCGTCCCCCAGGCTCCTTGGATGGTGGAATCTGCTGGTGAACTTCTGGCATTTGGATTCTGCCGCCGTCGCAAATAGATCGATCTGGGACCTGCCCCATTGGGCGAACATGCGGTCTACGTAGTCCTGCCGAAGTTCCCACTCCTGGCAGGAGCACAATTCCCTGCTGAGGGAGTCTGCAATGGTGTTCTTGACTCCAGCTATTTAAAGGGGGACGAGGAACATTTCTTGTCCGACAGCCCAGCGCCACAAGAGTGCGCCGGGGATCAAGTGCCCCCCTGTTTCCTGATGTAGAACATCATGGTGGTGTTGTCTGTGAAGATCCTCAACACTTTGCCCTTCAGGGACGGAAGGAATGATTTAAGGGCCCAGAACAGTGGCCGTAGCTCCAGGATGTTGATATGACGATCCTTCTCTGGCAGCCACAGGCCTCTGTTGTGCAGACGCCCGGCTCCCCAGCCTTCCAGGGAAGCATCTGTGGTGACCGTTTCCTGGAGCGCAGGGTTCTGAAACCCTGTGCCCCGGCGTTGTTGGACCGGATGCCCCACCACCTTATCGCCCAATGGAATTAGTCATCCAGAGTGATCTTGTCTGCAAAGTTTCTGGACATTTGTATCCAGCAAACATCCAAGAAATCCTGAAGAGGTTGCATCTGTAACCTGCAGAGCCGGATAAGGTAGATGCAGGACAACATTCCCCTGAATGGCTGCTACCCTCTCCTCCAAGGGTGATGCCTGGCAGGACATTGTATTGAGTCTGGCTCCCAGGAACAGTGTTTTCCGAGATGGTGTCAAGCAGCACTTTGGATAATTGATGGAGAATCCTAGATCCGTCAGCAGCTTGACAGCCGCCTCCGTGTGTCCGACAGCAAACTCTTGCGAGCAGGCCTAAATGAGCCAGTCGTCGATGTATGGGGGGTGTATGTGTATCCCCCTAAGACGCAGATGAGCCGCTAGTGTTGCAAGGCACTTTGTGAAAAATCTGGGGGCCGACTTCAAGTCGCACGGTAGGACCTTGACCTGGTAGTGCTGTCCCTGCACCACGAAGTGTAGACACTTTCAGTGTTTCCTGTGAATAGGGACGTGGAAGTAGGCATCCTCCAGGTCCAGCGATTTCAAGAAATCCCCTCTTTCCAGTTGGCCGAGAACGTGTTGCAACGTGACCATCCTGAATCTGAGACTTTAGGTACTTATTCAGACGTCGTAGGTCTAGAATGGGTTTCCAGCACCCCATCTTCTTTCTGACCAAGTAGTATCTGGAATAGACTCCAGGGCCCCAGAGTCGCTGGGCAACCAGCTCTATTGCCCCCTTTCATAACATTGCCCATACCGCCTCCAAGAGCTGAGCGATGTGCCACTCCTGACGGGCCCCGGAGGGCCCTGCGGACACCTGTACTGAACTCCAGAGTATGTCCTTGGGCGAGAGCTTCCAGCACCCATCTGTCGGTGGTGATCTTTTCCCACTTGCTGATGAACCTTGACAGCCAGCCTCCCACCGGGGTGTATGGTGGGGGGGGTTTGGGGGGAGGCCGACATTCTGGTTGGTTCAGGCTTGCTTCGGCGCCCTGATCTGGAGGCGACGGCGAGGCTGTCCTTCGCCACCAAAGGCCTGGGAATGGCCTCTGTAGGCTTCCTGAGTCGTGGATCTGGAAGGCTGACTG
Source organism: Ambystoma mexicanum (assembly GCF_040938575.1). Lineage (NCBI taxonomy): Eukaryota > Metazoa > Chordata > Amphibia > Caudata > Ambystomatidae > Ambystoma > Ambystoma mexicanum. The sequence goes on from NC_090929.1 coordinate 163,319,064, forward strand.
TACGATGAGGAAAAATCTTTGGATTACCTGCCCGACTTTCCTCTGGAGGAGCGGTGGTGCTGGAGGGTGCCCAGGGAACTGGCCGTCTCCTTATCCGCCTTTATGGCCTGTAGGGACTCTTCGACGACCTTCCCGAAAAGGTGATCTCTGTCGAAAGGCATGACCTCCTGGTGGAAATTTGTGGCCTTCATCCAGCCTTGGCGACAAAGGCAGACACTGTTCGCCATCTGCCAGAACCCTGTGTCAGCAATGTCCAGCACCACTTTGATGGTGTGATCTGACGCTACCTCCCCCTCCTGGAAGAGAAGAGAGCGATTGTCTCCATCCTCTTGTCGTCCGGGAGGAACTCCAAAATCGGACCCAGCTTGTACCACTGCTCCCTGTCAAATCTGGCTAGGATCGCCAGTCCGTTGGCCGCCTTTATGGTGGACGCTGCAGACTAAATCAGCTTCCTACCCATGGCGTCCATCTTCTTCCCCTCGCTGTCCGGAGGGACTGAAGACGACGAGAACGGGTTAGTCGACCGATTGCTCACAACCGCAGAAACCACCGAATCTGGCGTTAGTTGCGACTTGGGTGTGGATTCCAGTACCCGGTACTTCTACTCCAGCCTATCCCGTTTGACTGGAGCTGTGCAAGGGCTCTTCAAGAGGGTCAGGCCCTCCTCCCACACGTCGTCCAGGAGGGTCACCTCCATGATTGTCTTCCTCTTGGCCTCACGCATCTGGTACAGGAAATCCTCCTTCCTGGTTTCTTCGGGCACAAGCTGGAACAGCTCGGAGGCTCTGGCGATCATGGAATGAAACGACCCCTGTCCGGTGGGGATGCCGTAGGCTGCAGGGACCCGCCACCGGTTGCGACAATATCACTGCCACCGGTCGGCGTTGCGGCCGTATCCGTCCCCGTGTCTGCTGGGGGAGAAGGTGCCCTCGACCCCGATGTGGAGGCTGAAATGGGGGTGTCGCATGGCGCTTCCTCTTTTCCACTGGCAGCTGATTGGGTACCATTGGAACGGCCCTTATGACATCCTCTTCTGAATCTCTGGCATCAAGGTGTGGAGGGTTGAGAGGATGTCCAGGTCCTCGTCATCCGTGGACGATATGTCCATGGCTCAGGCAACTGCCTGCGGCTGATCCAGGGCCTCCTTGCCCCCCCCCCTCTTTTTTCCAACCCAAGGGGCTGGAACCAGGTTCTGAGACGGTGTTCCCTTCTCCGGCGTGCCGGCAGACCTTGTCAAAGTCACTACAGCATCCTTGCGCCTCAGAGGGAGGGATGCCTTCAGCGCTGTGGGGGCTACCATCTCAGGGTCAGTCCCCTTAGCTTTCGACAGAGCAGCCGCTACTAGCTCAATCGTTGACAGAGACTTATCCAGTGCTGCCAGGCCTTCTTGAGCAGTTCAGCTTTCTTCTCCTCTGTCCGTGGCATCTCAGGCTTTTCCCGCAGTTTAGCTGGGTTGGACGATTTTCTCTTCGAGGAGGAGCTCGACTGCCGGCTTGAAATGGAGGTCGAAGATGATGTTGATCGCGCCCTAACTGGGGTGGGAACCACTTCTGCAGTGACCATGGTGATATGATATGAAATATGTTATTTATAAACGTGCTTAATACCCAGAGGTTTCCAAGCGCAGACCAAATAATCAAACCTGTGTTGCTCTGTGTCGTCTTGCTTCCAAGGCAAGCACGTTGCCGTTGAGCTATCTTCTCGAGATAAACTGGTGCACCGGACTGGCGGTTCTTGGCCTTATCTTGGGCCCCCACAGATGAGTCGCCCTTACAGGTCTTAGAAGACCGCTCCTCGGACCGACCGGTCCTGGGTGAGGTATGACCCTGCTCGCAGCACGGGGCAGACCAGGTGGCGTACAGCCACACTGCCAGTCTGCTGTGCATGTCCTTTTGTAGTCTTCTTGGAGAAGCCGCGGTATATCTCGTAATCTCCTTCCTTGTGGTCCGGATGCAGGAATTAGAAGCATTGCAGGTTCTTGTCCTCCGCAAACACATTTTAAAGCGTGCACTTGGTGCAGGACTTGAAGAGGGACCTCTCTTCCTTCTTCTCCACCGTCATGGTCTAAGGGCGCGAAATAGGCTCAATGGCCATCTGGAAACTTTGACGATCTTCGCTCTTGAGGGGCACTGAAATTCACAGACAAAGGATCCCCACTGTCGGCAGATGGAGTGAAGAGCACACAGGCTCTTTTGGGACATAAATAGAACCTTTTTCCGTCGAAAAACATGAACAAACCTAGAAGTAGCTTGCAGAGCAAACTCGAGGACTCCCAAAATTGAAGCATGCATTGAAAATCCGAAGATGGCTGTCAGAGGAGGGGCTTAGGGAGAAGACCGTCATTGAATGGGGGCAGTATGACCTCCCATAAAGCAGTATGGCAGGATTGCTTTATGGGAGGAATACAGTTTGTAAGTGAAAGTGAAACTGTTTCTTTCACCGAGGATTCCCAGCCTGATGACATGGAATATTCATGAGCATGGGAATCCATGCCAGACCCCATCCTGGAGAAACATACAACCGGGTCAGGCCTTTGCCAGGTCGGCTATTCCTCAGGGTGGTCCTGGAAATAATGGGGGTGGCTGGTAACTTTAGAACATGTGTAGAAGCCATGTATAACAAACCAAACGTATAGCACATCCCCACCTTGGATTAATACAAGGGAATATGTGTATAACAATTCTGTAAAAGCTGTGCAGAACACTGCCTTTATATGTGTAAATACTGTTACTTTGTCCTATGTTTTTTTTTTTTACAAAAACGTTAATATGATGTAATATTTACCTCACAAAGCAGTACTAACACACCCTTTATACACTGTGATGTGGTCTAGTACTGTGTAAAACACTACAATATCCATACTCTGTTCATTTGTTGAAATATGAATATGTTAGATGTAAATCCAGTCAGAGGACTGGACCTGCTGAATAAAAGCAGCCCTTTTTAAGCTCGAAAGTAATGTCTCAGGATATGTGTATGAAACCTAAATCCAGAGTAAAATAACCCTACTATTTGGATACTCAGTTTACTTTTGAAGCACTAATTGAAAATGATAAACTGATACAGCACAGTAAACACTCCAATTAAGGTTAGAGTGTAAGCATTTGACATGTGGTTGGAGCCCCCCCATTTTGTTCTCTACTAGCCTATATATAAGGCTGTCCAGAGTAATTCATAAAATAGTGCATGAGGAGCAAGCAGGTTTTATCCCCAAATGCAGTACTACAACGAATATCAGATGACTATTTCTAATAATGGAAATTATGAGAGAAAAAAAAGCCAGGCCAGTGGGCAGTCATAAGTCTGGACACCCACAAGGAGTTCAACTGCGTCGCCTGGTGCTATATTTGGCCAGGTTTCCGGATTGAAAATAAAGTGGATAAAATCCTGCATGTATACGATACCGAGCTTGGAGCTGCTGCCTGACGCACTGCCGATACCAACCACAATTGCACCATTTAGGTACCTCGAGATCATAGCCAGCTCAGATAATGGTGAGGTGTATGAATGCAACTTCCTGAAATTGTTGAGTAGTTCATAAATCTGAAGATTACTGATTAAAATTCCCCTCATCACTATTAAGCTGTGTTTCCCCATCTAAATAATAATACTTCCCTGCATATTGTATGTGCTGCAGAGCATGCCTATGTTTGTACCGGGTGCGGTTTTTAAAAGAATGCACAGGCTGTTATAGTTAAGTTGTACAGGGGACCAAGAACCCCAGGGTACATTTATGCACATTGAAATTAATATATGACGGTACAGTAGCTTTTCTTGACTTTAGAGCATATTATGAAGCTGCAGTATTGCAATATGTGGTACCCTGGGTTTCGGCAGAAGGTATGGATGCCGTGACACAGCTGATGGAGGCATTAGTGGCACCCATTAAACTGCTGAATGTTCCACTATTAAACAGTGGCCAGCTGAGGAATGCACTGGCATGCATCAGGCCAATCTATAAGGTCTGAACAGCAAGCATGCGAAGAGGAGGGCAGAGATATATGTACATACCACAGCTTCTCATCTGGGGGAATTAAGATGAATTACACAGCATAACAGCCTTACGGTTGAGGAGCAAGCCCTATGGCGGGACAATGGCCTCAGAGCGTCCAGACATCACCCATGGGAGCTAGGGCAGACAGAATGCCACCTTGGCTGGGCCAGTGGAAGAGGGGGTAGGCTGCATGTCTCATTGAGCGTGGTGCAGGGTAAAGTATGGTCAACTGTTGCATGTGGATACGGATGAGGGCTCGGAGGCGGCTGTGGCCCCCACTCCTAAACTACAATATTAACGCTAGTGTACATTCCCTGAAAACCAAGCTAGAGAAAGAAAGTGCCTGTGTCCGTCACTGAAGAACAGTGAGAACTGGGCATGCTGAAGGTATTTTTAAAATGCAACGATGATCCTTTCATTGGGCAAAGATCTCAAGGCGGTACAGGCCAAATGGGACGACCTGGAATCCCGATCCAGGCGAAATAATGTGTGTATTGTGGGGGCTACTGGAAAGCAAGGAAATATGGAGAAGTGTGTGGAGGATCTTTTGAAGATGGTGCTGGGATCCCTTGATCTCTAGCCGCACTTCAATGTGGAATGGGTGCATTGCTCACTTTAGTCCAGGCCAAGACCCAGAGCTCCTCCCAGAATAATAATAGCCAGAATTTTCAATTATAGAGATTGTGACATGCTTCTGAAGTGCAGGGGGGGAAGGGGGAGCTACACTATGAATCCAGCAGAATATTCCTGTCAGTGCAAAACGAGCGGAAAACCTTCCTAGGTGGAAGGAACTACTGAGAGAGCGCTGTGTCAAGTATGTCATGCTGGGGGGATGCCAAAGAGCCCAGGTAAAATGGATGCGAGCCTGTGAGCACCCACCAAACCCAGCAAACATCTGAGCAAAATCCTGACACAGCTGCACGGGAAACATTTGAAAAGTGCACTGCTGCAACATAAGCACACCTGGGCGAAGTGTGGGCAGCCAGGCTGCTCGAGGGGTGTCAAACGGAGACAAGGAAAGTACCTGTGCTTAGGGTCAACTGGTCGTCACTGGAGATCCGGACGAGCTACATGGCCAGAGGCGTGGTGGAGCAGAAGCACTCACTGTCCCACATAAACATCCTAGGTGAGCCCGGGAGCGTGGAGGACAAATTCATGGATACTTGACCTCAGAAGCATAACCACAGCCCACCGTGCCCGACAACACTCCCCGAGGAAGCGGGGGGAGGAGCTGTACATGACCGGAATAGAGCTCCTGCGAGGCAAGGCACACCCTTTAGGGACAGCTGGAATGCGAGCGAAATACGTGGCTCCGGGTGCACTGTCACGTAGCAATGTTGAGCGCACGACGGATGGGACCCTGGTGATGAAACTGGTGAGGACACACAAGGAGAGGCAACAAGGGGCGCATCAATCACCCCGAGGATCCAAGACTAGGCTGGGGGGTGGCTTAAAGTGGCACACTCCTGCCAGCGGCGTGAACCACGAGGGGCAGCGTAGAGGCAAGTCAGGCACAATAACAAAGGCGGAAGCCCTGGTATACCAGACCCCGAACCAGAAGTAGGACACGGCACTCACTGCAGAAAATCTGGTGGGTGATCACAGGATTTAGGAGTAGAACAGAGCCCTCGCCGGGTTGCTGAGCCCCAAAAATAAATAAATTGTGGAGTTGCCAACCCAAAGCAAACAGACAGAAGTAACACCCCCGAGGCAACCAGCAGTGCGCCCGGCATACAAGGGTTAATACCAACTCGGGCGGCACGGCCAAACCAAAGGTGAGACCCCCGGTGCACTGCACGAAACAATACACGGTGTGGGGTGACAAGCGACCTGCATCGACCAACGGGGTCCACTAGACTGGGGAAATCATCAAGGCTGCTATTATAGCCAGCCAGCACCTTTTGGCCGATGAGAGGGCTTTCCCGGGCTGACAGACTCGACAACACCTCACCAGAGGCAAGGTTTTTCATTGCTGCCACTTACCATTGCGCCGGAAAGGTCCCCCACCGCCATCTTAACACCATGCATACCCTAGAGACTCTACTCTGGGTCGGGTGTGATAAGTCCCCAAAAACTTCAAGAAAACATCCGACTAGGGGAAATACCTGCATCATTTGTTGGACAACTCAGAATTGGGTGATCAGCACTTTGCGTTACTGATTAACCGGCCAGCAGCAGTATCATGTCTAAAGCACAAAAGTCCAGTAAACAACAATCCAGACTACATTTTGAGACTGCCTCAAACTCCAGGCCATCCGGGAGTGGTGAGGGACCCCATGAGGAGTTCTCACAAACCTCAACACCAGATCCTGGTGATGCACTTTGTGACATTAAAGCTATGCAAGCTAGCATCCAATCACTTGAGTCCTGGAGAGACATGGTGAGCGGCTGGATGAGCTGAGGGCAGGATATCTACGATTAAAGACAAGACTAATACAGCAGTTAGGGACTTAGTAGGGATCAAGCGCACGATGAAGGAAATGCTGACCAAACAGGATGATCAGGAATCTCGATCCCGGAAGAATAATCTAAGGATCCTAGGAGGACCAGAGGCGGCGGACCAGCGAAACATGGAGGCAATGGTGGAGGCCCTACTGAGGGAGGTTTTGGGAGATGAAGATTTCTCGGCTGTAATTATCATGGAGAGGGCCCACCGCATACCAAGCGGTAGGAAACCTGTACCTGGGGCACTTGCCCGCCTGCCAATAGCCTGATTGCTAAATTATCGCGACAGAGATGCAGCACTCCGGAAGGACAGAGAAAAAGGTACCCTGAAATTTCATGGTGCACAGATCCGCCTGTTCCCAGACTTTTTAGATAAGGTACAATCATCCAGGAAAACCTTTATAGACGTGAAAAGAAGGCCCATTAAATACGCGATGCTGTTTCCATCGAAACAGAGTTCACATGGCAGGATGCAATTTTTCCATACCCCTGAAGGAAGTGAACTCCTTTCTGAAATCCTTGCCAAGGGCTCCAAGAGACAGAGGCAACAATGACTGATCAGAAATCAGCTCGGAGAATTCACAGGAAGCGAAACAAGTCTGCAAAGTAGATAAAGATACATCAAAGCAGCTGGAACATTACCCATGGACTGGGTTGCCAGGATGACTGGGTTCTGTTGAGCTCCCTGAGCATGAGCATATGTATGTCGTTTGGGAGGAAGATGGGGTGGGGCTGGAGAATTGGGGTTGCTGGTGGCGGAAGTCACAGTTGGGGCTACAGATAAGATTCATTGGCGAGCTCTGAAAGTATGTAGCACTGGGCTGTAGGGCACATCGGTAAATAGGCAATACGTGGTGGAAATATTGTTGGGGTTGTGTTATGGCTGGGTCACTTATATAGATCACATGGAATGTGAGGGGCTTGAACTGCCCCTCAAAGGGGCGTAGAGTACTAATATTCATGCAAAGATATCATGTGGGAGTAACGTTCCTACAGGAAACACATCGGACACAGAGTCGAAATTTTGGAAAAGTTGGGGATGTCACTGCTACTTCTCCTCGTATTCATCATACTATAGAGGGTTTGTATTCTCATTCACAACTCGGTGGGGTTCCGCCTAACTACAATGGTCAAAGACCAGGAGGGGAGGTGCCTGGTGGTGCAAGGAACCATACAGGGCCGATTGTACGCTCCGATTAACTACTATGGCCCGAACCACGATTCGATGGAAACATTGGGATGGATTGACCGCCATATCGGGGCAATGCCATGTGGGGACATCATTTGGGCTGGGGGCTTTTAACGCGGTCATGGAACAAAGCCAAGACATCACGGCAGGTGCACACCATCAGACGCCCAAGATGACAGGTAAACTCAGGGACGTGCTCATTGTGGGGGGTCGCGGATATATGGAGGATCAGAAATCAAGGGACGCTGGGGTAGACATGCAACTCTTCTGTGCACAGCTCAGCATCTCAACTGGACTACTTTTTGATCTCCCACAGGCTGATAGGTGAGGTGTCAGAGGTGTCTATCCTAGTGCATACATTATCAGACCACGTCCCAATACTATTGGTTATAGAACTAAAGGGTCAGGGAACGGGAAGGACACCCTGGGTATTTAAAAGCGAAGGGATGACAGATGTGGTATTCCGGGAATCTCTCTCCGGGGCGATAGACGCGTTCTTTGAGGTCAATGAGGGATTGGTGGACTCAGCGGGAACCCCATGGGAGAGTTTTAAATGTGTGACTAGAGCAGAATGTATATCGAAAGAGTGGGATGCTGAAACAAATTAGGAAATAATTAACAGATAAAGAAGCCCATATACAAGGGTTACAATTGTGAGCATCCACACCAACACCCTCGGAACAAGCAGAGATCAGGAAGCAGCTATAGTTCAGCGACTTGGCTCACAGAGAAGTCAAATTTATCGGGGGAAGGCTGCGGTTCGACAATATGGGGAGGGGCAGAAACCGGGTAAACTACGGGCAAGGGCCGCCAAAATGGACGATCCCCAAGCGATGCCCATAACAGACACACAGGGAGAAGAGAAGTTCGCAGACCTAGAGATTGTCCGGAAATTCTGTAGGTTTTATGGACAGTTATACTCATCTCATGTTGAAGTCTCTCGGGGTGAGGTGGAGAACTATCTGGAACGAGTGGCTTTGTATTGGTGCACAGACATAGAACGGGAACAATTGGAGGTACTCGGGGCCATCCGCTCACTCCATTTGGGAAAATCTCTGGGGCCGGATCGGTTCACAGCCGAGTTCTATAAGCAGTATGCTGAAAAACTGGCACCATATCTGTTACAGATGTTCCACCAGAGTTTGAGAGACGGCCAACTGCCAAAATCCCTGAGAGTGGTGGTGCTACTTAAACCGGACAAACTTCCAAATGAATGCTCCTCCTACCGGCACATATCCCTTATTAACCTAGACAACAACATTCTAGCTAAAATCCTGGCCACCAGGCTAGCACCCATGATGCAGAGAATGGTCCGAGCAGGCCTGTCTGGGTTCATACCGGATCGATCCACTTCTCATGGCCTGCGCAGGATGTTCGGCTTACTATCGTCGGTGCACAAAGACAAGCCCACAGTAGCGGAACTTTTGGATTCCACAAAGGCATTTGACTATTTGCGGTATAGCACAAGATGGGGGTGGGAGAGCAGTTTATCTTACTAGTATTATTACTATACACGAGGCCCAAAGCCATGATCACAGTGAATGGTCAACTCACGGCTGATATAATGCTAGAAAGAGGTACCAGACAGGGATGCCCCTTGTCGCTGTTGCTATTTGCCCTGGAAATAGAACCATTAGCAAAGGCAATTCGGGAGAGACACCTACGCAGGGGGGGTCCAGTTGTGTAAACACAGGATAGTGATCTAACTATATGCGCACGACATGGTGCTCTTCGTGTCCGAGCCAATGCACAAACTAGACACGATTATGCGGGATGTGCTGGAATTTGGGGATTTTTCTGGACTCAAAATCAACCCTGCAAAATCAGTCCTCTTCCCGATGACAGACAGTGCGGAGCACCAGTGGCATACCGACTACACTCGATATCTAGGGGTTAACATAGCATGTCACCTGAATGTACTGTATGAAAACAATTATAAGAAACAGGCAAAATTACGATGGGCAGATGGATGAATCTGCCCCTCAATCTGTATGGTAGGATTTCCCTAGTCAAAATGGTATTACTGCGCAGACTCCTCTATATATTACTTAATGTCCCGCTACCACTTCCCAGGGAATATTCTAAGGACCTAAAATCCCTGAGAATACATTTTATTTAGGCTGGGAAGCAGGCTAGAGTCTCCTGGTGATGCTGCTATGTGAGGGGGTGGGGGGTGACTGGCACTGCCTGATTTCGAGACTTACTCTAATGTAGCTCAGGCCAGGCATCTCTTACATTGGTATGGAGACTGAGGCGATAAAGCATATGTGGAGGTATAGAGAGCAATAGCCTTGCCATCTCTCTTGAGGTCCATCATCTTAACGGCACCGGACAGGACAACTAGAGTAAGCAATATGGTGGAACTGACCTGTAGGGCGTGGGTACGCATCGAGCAGAGATCCAGGGGCGAGATCATTTACACCTCAGACTTACTGATCATATACATCCCTGGGATTCCCATCACCAGTGAGAGGAGCTATATTACCCCGACTAAACGTCTGAATTTGACTTGCTTTCGGGATCTGTTCCCAAACGGGCAATTTCTAACATTAGAGGAGCTGCAGGGTTTGGGGAAGCTCTCGGCCTTGGATAGGTTTCTGTACTTTCGGCTGAGAAATTCTATGAGGCAGCTGTTTCCGACCTTCCCCAGACAACCCAAAGTGGCTTCCATACTCGATTGGATGCTCAGAATCTATCAGAACAGACTCCTGCAGAAGTTGGTTGGAGGTGGGAGGGAGAAGGGTAGAAGAATCAAGCAAAACAGGCAACACCTGTATGCAAGAAGGGAAGGGAGCACAAGGAAATACACAGGGGGACCAAAGGGGGCGGTGATGGCCTGGGGGACAGAGGTGGTAAACACAAGTTGGTGCATGCTTACCTGCTGTCTGAGCAGGGGGTCGGGCCTTCGGTCTTCCTGGTTCTAACAGGAATTGCCCTTTTCTTTGTCAGCCCTTCACTTCGGACTCCCGGGCGAGAGAAGCCCTTGATCTAAGAGTAGGAAGGAAGAGGCAGGGCTAAGAAGGTGGGTGGTGCTTAGACCAGGTAACCTAGATCCACTTGCACCTGCTCCCCATCTGCAAAGGAAAAGAGGCTGGAGGGCTCGTTAAATAGAGAAAAAGAGCAGCAACAGGAAGGCACGAGGTGGGCAGGGCTTGCTAAGTGGGGAAAAAGAGTGGACACCAGGAAGGCACCAGGTGGGAGGGGTTTGCTAAGAGCTCCCTATCTGCATAACTGGAAACTTGAGAGGGGGTCCATCAGCCAACTTAGTGGGCATAAGAGGAGCTTTGGCCAGCTCCTCTGGGTTTACCAAAGTGGAATCCACTACAGCTCTAATGGCCCCAGTGACCCTGATGGCATAGGTCTACACCATCTACAAAGACACTATCCTAAAAGGAATGCTTAGTATTGTCAGGGATGGAGGCATATGCCTCAGTTCCTCTAGTTGCCCAGGATCCCAGGGAAAGCAAAACTACTTCTGAGTCTATCCCACTGGGGAAGAAATCAGAAGAGAAGGATGCACCTCTGAGTATTTCTTCTTCCGCTTGGTTGAAGGCCAGATTCACAGACTGGACCCCCCCAAGGTGTTGACCTTACATCTGAGGTCCACCCTCACGTGGTCATTTGCTCCAAAAGCCACACAAGATCCACTGGGTCTTGGGACATAGGGAGGATTAGCCTAACCAGAGATGTGCTTGGGATGATTAGTCCCACTACCCTGTACATGGTCATGTGACTTACCCTTTTTAAACATTTTAAGGCACTGTTGGGATGAAGAATGTTCAGTTGACCCACCCTCTTTCTCCTTCTACTTCTTCCCCTCTTACTGCTTCCCAAAAGCAGGATTGTCCTTATGGGACACCCTGTGGGAAACCCATTGTTAGGCAGAATCCTGTGCAGTTCCCTTGGGGACCACTGCAAGAAGATTAAGTCTACAGGAGTAAGCAGTAAACCCAATTGGTAGCAGTCTGCACCACCCAGATTTACCTGGTAGCTGTGGCTGAGCAGTCAGACTTCCCTCAAGAAGGGTTAGGCAGTATACAGAGGATACACAATAGGGCCAAAAACACAGTAGAACAAGCAAACACTGACCAGAGCTTTGTATCAAAAGTATATAATTAACACACACTTTAGAAAATACACTAGCACTATTAATCCAAACAAGTTCAAAACACAATCAGAAAAGTATACACACCTCCCTTAGAAATTATTAGACAAGTCTAAGTCAAAAACACCACTTTTTGTCAAAACAGAGGTGAGCGTGTAACTGAGATGGCACTCCAATAATTAAATAAAAGGGAGAGAAAAAGGCAGATCATAAAGATAAAACAGTTCCCAACACTTTTAAGAGACACAAACAAGTTAGTGAAGGCAGAGTCTACTGTAGAAATGTGCCCAAGATCACACAGTTGCGAAATGCATTCAAGTCTTTCTAGAAATGTTCAAAAGAGGTTGGGGTGGTGTTAGGCGGAAACCTGTGCAGTTCCCTCTGGGACCACTGCAAAAGATTTAGGACTACAGGTGTTTGGCAGTAAACCCACTTGGTAGCAGTCTGTACCACACAGATTCACTTGGTAGCTGTGGCTGAGCAGTCAGACTTCCCTCAAGAAGAGTTAGGCAGTATGTGGAGTATACAATATAGGGCAATCTACACAGTAGAACAAGCAAACACGGAACAAGGCTTCGGTGTAAAGATATAAAAGGTATTTATTTATAACAACACATCTATGGAAAACACTCTGGCACTAATACGGCAAAACAACTCCAATCAAAATTACTATACGAAGAAAAAGATCAATCCCCCAAACAATAGTTTGACAAGTCTAGGTTCATCGGCATCACTTATTTGCAGACAGAGGTGTATGCTTTAACCTAGATGGTACTCTAGTATTCGTTAGGACGGGAGAGAAAAATAAGGCAGGTTATGAAATCAACTCGGTACCAATACTTTTCGGACAAATGCAAGGCAAGTAAGGCAGGGTCTACTGCAGATCAGAAAGTTCAGAGGCCAGGCCCACTCGGAGAGAGGTAAGGCGATATGTCCCAAAAAGTGTCTCAGTGGAAATGCGCTTCGAGTCTTTATCGCAAAATTGTTATGGAAAGATTGGACCAGTTCAGAACAACACGTTAAAGAAAGCTTGGAGGCGACCCAATGGAAAGGCGAGGATTAAGACACCTCACTCGATCCGGCAGAAAGGGAAGCCAGGCGGACACGGTACCTTGTTTGTGGAGAGACAGCTCCGGCAGGGGCAGTTGTTCCTGGTGGTGGATGCACGTCGGGTCTTTGCCAAGAGTAGAGATGATCTCATAGTCGAAGAAAAGTGAAGTCCGGTGCACCACCAGGGAAGAGACCAGCCGCGGAGTGCTCCGTCACAAGGCACCACCTTTTGGTCGCGGTACAGGGGTAGTGGCTATCCGGTTGCCGAGGTGCTCTGCACGGGCAATTCGACCACTGTGTCCTGGAGCGAAGAAAAAGCAAGGGGGACTGGTTGTTCCCACCAGTCAGGGGAAGAGACTCTCCGGCAGGGAGATCTCCTCCGTCGTCGGGAAGTGGTGAGTTGGTTCAGCAGGGCTCCACCGGAGGTGTCGTCGTTGCAGGTCGGCTCAGCTTTTCCCTCGTCGGATTCTTAGGTCATGTGGCGACGTCTGAAGATCCAGTCCCAAAAGCCCTGCTTTTATGCAGAAAACCCCCATTCATTCAGCCTAGCTGTCAATCAAAACACGCTAAGTGGTGAGCGGGGTGGCTCACCACTTGGGCCAATCACACCAGAGTGCGACTGGAGTTAGCAAGGCAACTCAGTCCAGGGTGCCTAAACCCCCTCCCACACCCCTGTGGTAACCCAGACAGAATGGCACCACTTTGGAGGGTCTCTGTACAGAAGCCCGCCAAAAGTGGAACAAAGGGCTCAACCTTTGGTTTAGGAGTCACAGAGACGAACACATACGCCATTTTAAAAACCGAGTTCTGGCAGAAAATACCATCCGATAGACTTATTTAAGATAAGTAAACCGGTGGTATGTTAGAGATTAACGAGGAAAAGTATCAATCTCCAACAATGGGACGAATCCAATAGGGTTATATTCGGGGTCGAACATAACAAGTAGTTTCCACTGCCACCAGCCAAAACTCGACGAGGGGGGACGGGACAGTGCCCCCTCGAATAACAGACCCAGGAGTAATCGAATTACCCCTACTAGTACGTCCACAATAGGATGGTTTGTACTAGTTCTGTTAGTAAATTTAGGTCTAGTAAAGCCAATGGTGACTTTACATGCCCGGGGAGACAGTAGTCGGTCCCCGGGTATGGAGTCTATGATGGAGGTCTGCTAGGACGCCCCAGTGCTACGGCACGGAGGCTGCGGTGTAACACACATAGCAAAACATATGAGACCCGATGGAGTAAAAGAACCCATAGCCCATAGAACACATTGACATTTCAAGGAATTACACACATTCATGTCCAAGAGTGGGAGAAAAAGAGTCTCACTCTTGGCAGGATGGAAAAAACAAACTCCAGAAATCCAGCAAAGCTGCTGGGGGACTCACTAGGTTAGGAAATTCAGCCTAAACAGAGAATTCTCTCTAACAGGTGGTTCAAAAGATACAGTATGAAGGTCTGGGGGGCAACCCAGTTGGAAAGCCAAGGATTTAAGGGTCACCTTGAGCAAACCGAAGAAAGGGAGGCCAGGTGGAACACAACACCTTTAAAGTTGAGGAAGCTGAGGTGGCAGTTGTTCCTGGCAGCGGGTGCAGTTTGTGGTTTCGACCAGGGGAAGAGAGGATCTCGTCGAGGAGGAAACTTGGAGTCGTTGCACTGCACAGGGATGAAACCAGCCGCGGAGTTCGTCGGTTAAACGGTGTGTTCCTGGTATTCGCAGTCACAGTGGTTTAGCTTGGCTATCTGGCCGCCGGGGTGCTTGGCACGGGCGATTCGACCAAGAGACGTCCTGGATGGCGAAATGGCGAACTGGTTGATCCCATCAGCTCAGAGGAAGAAGACTCTCAGCAGAAGATCTTCTCTTGCCGTCGGGAAATTGGTGAGGTCGTTGCAGCAGGGCTCCACCGGTGGTGTCGTTGTTGCAGATGGCTCAGCTTCTCCGCTCTTTGGATTTCTTAGGTCCTGTAGCGACTTCTGAAGTTCCAGTCCCAAAAGCCCTGCTTTTATGCAGAGAAACCCCCATTCAACAGCTTAGCTGTCACTCAAACATGCTAAGTGGTGAGCCGGACGGCTCACTACTGGCCCAATCAGAACAGAGTGCGTCTTGGGTTGCTAAGGCAACACAATCCAGGGTGCCAATTCCCCCACCCACACATCCTGTGGAACCCAGACAGAGTGGCACCAGTTGGAGGGCTTCTGTGGAGAAGCCTGCCAAAAAGTGGAACAAAGGGCCCGACCTTGGTTGGAGTT
Source organism: Ambystoma mexicanum (assembly GCF_040938575.1). Taxonomy (NCBI): domain Eukaryota; kingdom Metazoa; phylum Chordata; class Amphibia; order Caudata; family Ambystomatidae; genus Ambystoma; species Ambystoma mexicanum. The sequence goes on from NC_090929.1 coordinate 163,334,098, forward strand.
ACAGAGACGGACACGAATGCCATTTTAGAAAAGAGTTCTGGCAAAAATACCCAACTGGTGATTTAATATTAAATAAATAAACCGGCGGTATCTTTAACATTGCACCAAAAAGTGGTGCGTTTAAAATCAATGGGAAAATCCCATAGGAAATATTGCGATGGAATATTTTGCGTGGTAACCACTGCCACCAGCCAGAAACTCGACAAGGTGGGACTGGACAGTGCCCCCTTGGAAACAGACCCAGGAGCAATCGAATTAAACCCTTCCAGTACTTCCACAATATGATGGTTTGTACTGGTTCTGTTCACAATTTTGGACTAGTAAAGTCAATGGTGACTTTACATGCCCTGGGAGACAGTAGTCAGTCCCAGGGTATGGAGTCTATGTTTGGGTGTCACTATGACACCCCTGTGTTACTGCACTGAGGGTGCTGTGTAACACACACACAAAAACAGATGATACCCTATAGAGTAAAAAAAAAACATAGCCCATAAGCACACAAAGAGTCAAAGACATACCTCAAATCATGCCTAAGAGTGGGAGGAAAAGAGTCTCACTCTTAGTAGGAGAAAGGAGAAAAAAAAAATCCAGCAAAGCTGCTGGGGGACTCACTAGGTTTGGGAAATTAGCCTTATAAGAGAATTCTCCCCAACACTCGCCCCCCCAGACTAAGGGACAGGAGGATTGAATCCACCCCTGGATGAATCTCATACCTCTAGTCGGTTACAAACACCCTAGAGAGACCATCAGCATTTTGGTGGTGACACCTTGACCTGTGTTCAATGGAAAAATCAAACGTATTCCGTTGTAAACTATATGACCTACAAACCCTTTGAGGAACATCTTCCTTGTTAAATCTATAGGGGATCTGGTTGACCAGTCCCTCAGAAGTTGGTACAACGTCTGAACCTGTGTTAGGCTTTTTCAAGGGGTCCTTATAAAGATTCCCTTAGATCTAGAGGGGCCTCCAACGTTCCTCACCACGTCTCTGTTGGGAGCAGGTTGGATCTCAGGCCTCTTGGTTGGAGGAGGTGGGGTTAGGCAATGTACCTGCTTCCCATTCCTCTTAGATCTTACCTCACCTACTTTAGGAGTTTCACTCCCAATACTAGGATTTGAGTTGGAGTCTTCAGTAGAAGGTCCAACAGTATGAAGGTTTTTGGCCTTAGACTTTTCTTTTCTGGTTTTCCACCAGCACTGAGAATTACCAGTTCTCTTAGGCCTCGAGAGGGGTCCAGTTGGTCTATCCACCTCTTCCTCAGAAGCAGGGGGAGTGAGAGACTCTAAAACTGGGGGAACAATGATGGCGCTTGGTTCGGGCTCCCATTTCCCTAACATATTAGCCTGAAATGTGTCTGGGTTAGAGGTGAACTTACTAACACCAGGGCTTGTTGTGGGGTTCTCTGTAGAGGTTCCCACAGGCTTAGAGTGGTCCCTTAAGGAGGCCTCTCTAGCCAATTTGGTTAGGTTCTGCATCTCTATACTGGGAGGCCTGGGGGTACTTGATACTACTCCTAGAGTTTTTAGATCATTCCCCAACAGGACTCTCCCAGGCACCTCAGTCTGAACACTGACAGGAATCCTCACTGTCATGTTATTACACTGAATGAGGACTGGTAGAATAGGAACCATCTGGACAGGGCCTCCAGAATTTCTAGTGGGACCTTTGGGTGCCTTTGCCACATCCTCAGGTTTGAAAAAGCTTTCATCCACTACTGTTCTGCTGGCCCCAGAGTCTCTCCTGGCAGGAGTATCCTGGCCATTGAAAAGAACACTGTCCATGTAATATATTTTAGAGTTGGCTGGTAGGAAGTCATAGATTTCCCTATTCTGGCTGCTAACCAGACCCATAGGCTCTAAGGATATACTTGCTTGAAGACTCAAGGGGTTTTCAGCAAAGACTTCAAAGTGAACACTAGCCACTTGTACTTCCTCCTCAGGAGTGAAGGCTAAAGAGACTGCGCTGATCCCTGCAGGTTTACCCTTACATCTGGGATCTCCTTTGATGTGGTCAGTTGCCCCACAGCGATAGCATGTTCCAAATGCTCTCTGGAATGGGGGCTCCTGCTGACCTCTTTTTGGTTGGACACCAGAGGGCTCACTAGCCCTATTTGGTTTCCCTTGGGGCTTACCCTGGTTATTTTGTGGTTTGTGGGCCTCTTTGGGTTGGGAGGCATTAGAAATCTCTTGGTTCCCTTTTGGTGGCTGCTTTCCCTCATCCTTTTTCTGAGTGACCCCTGAATCCTTGTGAGTAGCCCTGTTGGCAACCCACGAGTCAGCAGCCTTAGCTAGCTTCTTGGAATCTATTTCCTTTGAATCAGCCAAGTGCTGTCTGAGCTCAGGAGAGCAGGCATCATAAATAGTCTCCAACATAACAAGATTTCTCATTCCCTCATAAGTGTTCACTCTGTAACCCTTAATCCATCCCTCTAAATTCTTCAAACTTTCACTAACCCAGGTAGCCCAAGGGGTACCATCTTGCTTTTTGAGGGTCCTAAACCTTTTAAGGTACTGGGAATGGGTCTTCCCAAATCTAGCTATTAAAGCAAGCTTCACACATTCATAGTCCATCCTATCCACCTCCCCCAACTCCATTACCACATCAGATGCAACAGGGGGGAGCCTAGAGAACAACCAGGGAAGCAACTGATTCCCTGTGATGTCCTGGAGCCTATGATTATACTCAAGCATAGCCAACAATCCAACACATCCAACTTAGGTTCATACATACCCACAATCTCTTTAGGCATCCGGGGTCTTTTGGGACTGGAACTCCTAGACGATCCGGGGAGAGAAGCATTTTCCACAGACAATTTCTTCATCTCTAGCTCATGTTTGAGCTCCATTTCTCTGGGCCTTAGTTCTTGGTGCCTTTGTTCAGATTGGGCACTAATTCTTTTGCACTCTAATTCAAGCCTCGTTTTTTCTAGTTCAATGAATGCAGGACTTAATGTGGGACCTGACAAAGGTCCAGTAGACATAGCTTGAGGTGCTAGGGCAGGCAGATGGCCAGTGGGGGCAGTTACATTGGCCTCACCTTCCTCTTCCAACTCCACAACATTACTATCAAAACTTTGATCCATGTTCACTTCATTACTGTTGTCTACATTTGCTGGGGAGGTAGGCTCATCTGAACCACTACCCAGACTTTGGTTTTCTAACAATCTTTCTATCAATTCTATTTTCTTGCCTTTTACAGGAAGATCCTTATGTCTACAAAGAACTCTTACACAATCAGCAGTTTTTGCAGAAAGGGACTCCTGGCTGTAACTTTCCATGTTAGAAAATAAACTTTTTTAGTGCTAAGCTTTGTGGTTAGTTGCACTAAAGTATTAGAAGCACTCTACAATGTATCCTCAATACAAATCCCACCGCTGTACACCAGAGTTAGGCAGAATCCTGTGCAGTTCCCTTGGGGACCACTGCAAGAAGATTAAGTCTACAGGAGTAAGCAGTAAACCCAATTGGTAGCAGTCTGCACCACCCAGATTTACCTGGTAGCTGTGGCTGAGCAGTCAGACTTCCCTCAAGAAGGGTTAGGCGGTATACATAGGATACACAATAGGGCCAAAAACACAGTAGAACAAGCAAACACTGACCAGAGCTTTGTATCAAAAGTATATAGTTATTTATTTAACACACACTAAATACACTAGCACTATTAATCCAAACAAGTTCAAAACACAATCAGAAAAGTATACACACCTCCCTAAGCAATTATTAGACAAGTCTAAGTCAAAACACCACTTTTTGTCAAAACAGAGGTGAACGCGTAATTTAGATGGCACTCCAATAATTAAATAAAAGGGAGAGAAAAAGACAGGTCATAAAGATAAAACAGTTCCCAACACTTTTAAGAGACACAAACAAGTTAGTGAAGGCAGAGTCTACTATAGAGCCAAAGCTCATAGGCCAGGCCCACTTTAAATGGAGCAAGGTAAAATGTGCCCAAGATCTCACAGTTGCGAATTGCATTCAAGTCTTTGTAGAAATGTTCAAAAGAGGTTGGGATGGTTCAAAAGATAAAGTTAGAAGGTCTGGGGCCAACCCAGTTGGAAAGCCAAGGATTTAAGGGTCACCTTGAGCAAACCAAAGAAAGGGAGGCCAGGTGGAACAGAGTACCTTTAAAGTTGAGGAAGCTCCAGCGGTGGCAGTTGTTCCTGGCAGCGGGTGCAGTTCGTGGTTTCGACCAGGGGAAGAGAGGATCTCGTTGACGAGGAAACTTGGAGCTGTTGCACTGCCCAGGGAAGAAACCAGCCGCGGAGTTTGTCGGTTAAACGGTGCGTTCCTGGTATTCGCGGTCACAGTGGTGAAGTTTGGCTATCCGGCCGCCGGGGTGCTTGGCACAGGCGATTCGACAGAGACATCCTGGAAGGCGAAATGGCGAACTGGTTGATCCCACCAGCTCAGAGGAAGAAGACTCTTTCAGCCGAAGATCTTCCCTTGTCGTCGGGAAAGTGGTGTTGTCGTTGCAGATGGCTCAGCTTCTCCCCTCTTTGGATTTCTTAGGTCCTGTGGTGACTTCTGAAGTTCCAGTCCCAAAAGCCCTGCTTATATGCAGAAAAACCCTCATTCAACAGCCTAGCTGTCACTCAAACATTCTAAGTGGTGAGCCGGGCGGCTCACCACTGGCCCAATCAGAACAGAGTGCGACTTGGGTTACTAAGGCAACGCAGTCCAGGGTGCCAATTCACCCACCCACACATCCTGTGGAACCCAGACAGATTGGCACCAATTGGAGGGCTTCTGTGGAGAAGCCCGCCAAAAAGTGGAACAAAGGGCGCGACCTTGGTTGGAGTTACAGAGACGGACACGAACGCCATTTTAGAAAAGAGTTCTGGCAAAAATACCCAACCGGTGATTTAATATTAAATAAATAAACCGGCGGTATCTTTAACATTGCACCAAAAAGTGGTGTGTTTAAAATCAATGGGAAAATCCCATAGGAAATATTCCGGTGGAATATTTTGCGTAGTAACCACTGCCACCAGCCAGAAACTCGACAAGGGGGACTGGACAGTGCCCCCTTGAAAACAGACCCTTGGGAAATCGAATTAACCCCTTCCAGTACTTCCACAATATGATGGTTTGTACTGGTTCTGTTCACAAATTTGGACTAGTCAATGGTGCCTTTACATGCCCTGGGAGACAGTAGTCAGTCCCAGGGTATGGAGTCTATGTTTGGGGGTTACTATAACACCCCTGTGTTACTGCACTGAGGGTGCTGTGTAACACACACAAAAACAGATGATACCCCATGGAGTAAATAAAAACCATTAGCCCATAAGCACACAAAGAGTCAAAGACATACCTCAAATCATGCCTAAGAGTGGGAGGAAACGAGGCTCACTCTTAGCAGGAGAAAAACAACAAACCCCAAAAATCCAGCAAAGCTGCTGGGGGACTCACTAGGTTTGGGAAATTAGCCTTACAAGATAATTCTCCCTAAAACACACAAATCTGCTGCAGTGACTAACTTGTTAGGATCTATCTCCTTAGAATCAGCCTGAAGCTGCTTAAGCTCAGGGGAACAGGAGGCAAAAATATGTTCCAGCATGACCAAATGAATCGTGCCTTCAAACGTGGTAACTTTAGACCATCCACCCAACCCGTCAAGTTTTTTTAAAGAGTCTGTTACATATATGACCCAAGTACTACCTTATCTTTTCTTGTACTCCCTGATTCTTTTCAAGCATTGGGCAGGAGTCTTCCCAAACATCAGGGTTTGCTTTAATTTTGCAAAGTCTTTCCTCTCAGTCATTGACATTTCCACAATGGCACTGCAGCCAGAGTGGGGCAGTCTACTGAGCAACCACGCAATCTTATCAGCATCTACTGTAATTTTTCTGGTAATACACTCTAAACAGATCTTTAGGAAATCTAGTATGAGAGGTGGAACCAAAACCTTTTCCAGATCCTCTTGACGAGTTGTTGGCAGCTTGAAACTTGGCAAGCCCCACTGATGCTCCCTATGTTTTTGTTTTTCCAATTTGTCCATCTTCAGCTTAGCCATGTTAAACTTAAGCTCCTTTTCGCTCAGCCTAAGCTCAGCCTTTTGTCTCTTGAGGTATAACACAGCCTCAGTTTCAGAGGAAAAGGAGGACACATGGGATTGGGCTTGGGCATCCTCATCCTCCCTCTCTACGATGGCAGCAACAGACATTCCATGACTGTTACTGGGAGCAGCCCCAGCACCTTCTGCACTATCATAAGAGGGAAGAGGTACAATTCGACTTTCCTGCCAATCAATAATCTTTTGGATTAACTCAGCTTTTGTGCCAGAGGCAGTGGTGCCTCTTTCTGTACATAGCCTTCTTAATGTTTCAGATCTAGAAGCACTCAAATTAATAGCATTGACTGATTCCATTTAAAGTTAAGTGGTTTACAACTACTGGCTAACAAAAGTCACAATGTTACTGTGTAAATGTAATTCAGTGCCATACCAGTGTGAACCACCCAAATACTTCAGTTCTTATCCCACCACTGTACACCAATTTGTTAGAATGGATTTCTAAACTCTGCTGCTCTGGTAAACAAATGTTTAGGAGGCCACCCGTGTAAGTTAAACAGGGGACACTTCTGAGAAGTTAGTCCGGATAATTCAAGGTAGCTTGGAGAGTGGTGAAGGCTAAGTCTCAGGAGTGGTGGGTGTGATCTAAGGTCTTGGTTGAGCACACACAGTAGGACTACAAGAATTACCCTTAGACAGTAGTTTATAAAAAACATACAATTTATCAGGCCAGAACAAACAAGTGAATAATGGAAAAAACAGAAATATCACTACTTAAACACACACTATGTAAAACATATGTATAATCACTTTTCGGTCAATGTGGTAAAGTGCTCTTTCCTGCCAAAACCTGTCAAGTGGGAAAGCAGACAAACTTTAAGACATTGGCCAACTCCAGAGATGAGCTTCCCGAACTTAAAAAGTCCAGCCCTACGAAGATTGGAGCTTGTGCTGTGTGTCAGGTTTGTGTGTCAAAAAAGCGCTGTTGCAGTAACTCATTAATGTGCACAGAATACATTAAATGCCAATTAAGGGAGCTGAAGTACAGGGAGAAAGTGATTTGTGCAAGATCACAGCCAATTAAGGATGCAGAGGTTAGGATCCGGATGAACAAATTACTTACCTTTGGTAATGTTCTTTCCGAGAGATCTGGTTGTCCTAACACAAAATCATCTTTTGAAATCAAATTTAGGCGCAGGCTTCTAAGGAAATGTTTGATAGCCATTAGAGGGCATTACCAGCTCGAGACCCAGTATCACTGCATCAGTGGAATCCCCACATCAGTTATTGAAGTCTCCGGCATACATACAGAGATGCACAAGCCCGATTAGCCGAGTTCCACCCTCGCCGCCCCGCCCCCCTCGGTGTCAGATACTAGGCAAGTGTAGAACTGACACTAAAATATTTTTTAAGCAATCTGCTTGAGGAATACAGTTATCCATCTGAAAGCTTCCCCATCACAGCATTGTGTTCCATCAGGTTTAAAAAAAATCCTATCTTATACTGCTGCTAAAGAAGTCAACACTGGATCATAAACTGTTTTCCAATTATCATCCAATTGCCTGCCTTTCATGGCCAGCCAAAATATTGGAGAAATTGTAACTACACAGCTGCAATAATTTGTTGGATGTATACCAACCGGGATTCAGACAAGGCCACGGGACCAAGACGGCTCTTGTGCCAGTCTGGGACAATCTGTTGAGGGCTGCCGATGATGGGGTCATTAGCCTGCTAGTCATGCTTGACCTGTCGGCAGCTTTCGACACAGTTGATTTTAAGATTCTTCTTTCAAGGCTGAGATCGGTAGCAAAGGTCTCTGATGAGCCCCTGGAGTGGTTTCGATCATTTCTTACTAACCGCACACAGCAAGTCAAAATTGGCTCATGTTTTTCCATCTCTCTACCAGTGGATTATGGGGTACCTCAAGGCTCTGCTTTGTCCCCACTGTTGTTCAACATTTACATTCGTCCACTTTTGTTGGATTTTGGGCGGTATTATCACTCCTACGCTGACGACACCCAAATTTATATATGGCTTGAACAACCCTGTGAGGCAAAAATTCAAACCTGGATGCTGGATAATAAACTCGAGCTGAATCTATCTAAAACAGAAGTGATTGTTTTTGGCCCAAAAACAGAAAGTGGCAAATATGCTCCAAAGCATTCCCTGCCCACTTCTGTTTAGTACTCCTACAACATTTTCTGACAAAGTAAAGAATCCTGGTTGCATTTGGCAATCCAATCTAGACTGCAAGGTGTATGTTTATCAGACAAACAAATCTGTATATTACCAACTTAAATTGATTAAGCCTCTTCTGCCTCTTACAGCAGAGAAAGATTGTTCAATAGTGGTTTACATATTGAGAAATTCCAAATTGGATTATTGTAATGCATTCTTTATGGGTGTTCAAAAATTCCAAGAACAAAGACTGCAGGTGGCACAGAACTCGGCAGTTAGACCGATTTTTACATCGTCATGGAGGTCAGCTGTTTGTCAGTATCGGAGAAGTCTTCATTGACTCGCCATCCAACAGCAAATTCTTTTCAAGACTCTGTGGCTGGTATTTAGTTGCCTTCATGGCCTGGCCCGACATATTTAGCGTCTAAAATTCAACGTCACCAGCCTACTGATTACTTCGTTCAATCGGGCAAAATGTGCAGATTGTCCCTTTTACCAAAACGACAACCTGGGGTGATAGGTGTTTCTCTTCCTTTGGGCCTCGTTCTTGGAATTCTTTACACAAGGACCTGTGGCAGATCGAATCCCTATCCGTGTTCAGGAGGAAACTATTTTTTTATGTAATTTGCCCGAGGCTCGATAAGCTTAGGATAGCATGATGATGCAAACTACTGATTTTATTAGCATCTTAGCCTAGATGCAGTTCTGGTTGGAAACTAATGGGTATGCGCATTACAAATGTTAAAATAAAATCACTAATAATGCCAAGAAGCCTTTTACTTGCCATTCAGGAGATCAGAAAGCATATCTTTCAAGAATTAGGGCAGTCGTAATGTTTATTGCAGGTATGCAATGAAATAGACAGTGCCACCTGACAGATATCCAACAAGTCCACACCTCTCGGCAATAGAGAAGTAGCCACCAGCCCGTCAAGGAATAAGCCAATAATCCAACAGGCACATGCTTCTGTGCGAGGCCATAGAAGATCTTCATGCAAAGAATGCAACTCTAGTAATCAACTGCTTGGAAAGAGATTTTCCTTTCAGATGAAAATCTGATCATTCTCAAGAGGAGTACCATGACATATATACAAAAATACTGTAGATGAGGTATATCTAGTTTGATTCTGAGAACAATACATATCAACGGTATTAAGTACATGGGATTCAAAAGGATATCTACCGAGTGGGATCCAGTGGCTAAGAGTAGGTGTGGATAGTCCCTAGTCTTAGTAGGGCATGTGTTCAGTCTTGCTCAGGACTATCTTGGATTAGTTAGGTATCCAGGGCCTCCAGCTCCCGCTTACCTCAAATTCCCTTCACATGAGTCCTAGGATTAAGGCAGGGTGTGAAACTACACACAAGCAAAAGAACAAAATAGAGAGGGGCCAATAGGAAAAAGTGTCAGTAAGAGAAGTTTACTTAACTCAAGTGTAAGTCTATTTTAATTGAATCTAGTATCCGGAGTCCAAATTCCAGGCCCTAAAATAAATCACTTGTTCCTGGGGTGTCTGCACTGCGGAAACTATCAATCCAATCACTCCCAATTTCAGGGCTATTTAAGGTGCCACAGAAAACGTTGCTGTCTTGGCCTTGGCAGACAATATCAATGTCGTATTGTCAGCTGGGATGCTGTAGCCTTGAAATGCCTACTAGGCAAGTAGTGAATTGTATCCCTAGTGTCATAAGCGTTCTTTCAATGCTTCACAGATGCAAAACCTACAGTTTCTTCTCTTGCGACAGGGATTCTCCAGGGAAGTAATTCCCCCACCCCCAAATCTCCCTACTGTGGTGTTTGGCAGACCCTTGACCCCAGGCCAAGTATCTCAAATGATGCAAACTCCTTCGGTTGGCGTTTGTGGCTTTTTAAGTACTACCAAACCTGGGCTAGAGCCCCCCGCATTCCCACCCAACAGATTTTTAACAGCTTCTCTTCTCTGGCCTGACTCCTGCCAGCCTTTAAACCCAGGACCCTAGCAGGCTCTCTACTCTAGCCTTCCTTCTAAGCCTGGCCCTCGTCTACAATATGTGTCACTTGGCTTGGCCACCTGCTCCTGGCCTGCATTTCTGGCTTATTAGCTTGACCAATGATGTTTCTGACTCTTTAGTGCTCCTCCACCCCCTCTGACTGTAACACAACTCATACTCTTTAATACCATTTTAACATTCTCAAATACGGGCAGCATCTGCCTTTTTTTTATAGGTAGGTTCTTTTAGTAATTGCCCCATTAAGTGCTCTGGATGGTGGGTCAGTTTCCCTGTTAGTATGTTTGTTCGCGATGGTTTTTTCCCTAATAGCTCCACTGCCTCCCTTGGTGTTTGGCCATTAGTTTGACTTAATATCATATGTGTGCTTCAATAATTGGAATACTGTTCCCAGCACCCAGGTTTCGACATTACAAAATGCCTGCCTGCCATGTTGGAATTGGGTAGCAATATGGCGGCCCACTGATTCTACGTTTTAGCTCACAAGTTTGCAAAAGAGTAGCTTTCGCTGCTCTGAGCATCCTAGCGCGGAGCCCGAATGCGTGTTTTCCTTGTTGCAGCAGGTTTTCTTTTTAGTTTCTATTTGCTCTCCAAATCTGGGTATGTGCATCCAACATGCTAGCTTTAAGTATTGTTTTGCACAAGAAACTGCAAAGGGGACGAAAATGCTCATCAAATCCACTGTCCGACCTCTCCTCCTCTCCTCCTCCTCCTCCTCCCTCTAGACAAGTCTGATCTATGAAATGCTCGTCAAAACAGGTTCTTCCCTGCTCTTCCAAAACCATCAAGGACCACATTGACACCCTTGCTCCTGCCCTGGCTGACTTCTGCAACTACTCCTTCGCAACTGGAGCCTTCCCTTCCCCCTGAAGCGCTCTCTTGTGCACTCTTCTCAAGAAACCCTCAGCTGACCCCTCCTCCCCGGCTAGCTATCACCCGACCTCCATCACTCCTTTCCTGGGCAAACTCCTAAAAAAGCTGGCCATCTCCCAGCTTAATCTTCACACTGAATCTGTTGGTTGTCTCCATGACCATCAGTCTGGCTTCAGAGAAGCCAGAAGCACGGAAACAACTCTCCTGAACATCCGTGAAGACCTGCTCTCTAACCTTCATTCTAATCTCCCCTCTGTCCTCATCTTACTCGATCTCTCATCTGCTTTTGACACGGTCAATCATGCCATCCCGCTCAATCAACTCTGTGATAACCTGTGTATCACCGATCAGCCCCTGGCCTGGCTAACCTCGTTCATCTGATCAAGCCTCCCAGGTCCAACTTAGGTCCTTCCTTTCCACTATCTCACTCTCTACCTGTAGTGTTCCCCAGGAGTCTAACTTCTCTCCCTGGCTGTTCACCCAATACCTGGCACCTCTGGCCCACCGCATTGCTGCTCTCTGCTCCAACTTTCAGTGCTATGCGTATGACACTCGGCTCGTTTTCAGGCTCCCCTCTGCCACCTATTCTCCTCTCATCTCGGACTGTCTGCTATCCAGGAGTGGTGTGCCGCCAACGATCTCTGCCTTAATGCCAGTAAGACGGAGATTCTCCTCATCGGCACACCTGCATCTTCCTTTCCTGTCACTCTCTGGCCGACCTCCCTTGGCCCTCTTCCTGCTCCCACCTGTGAGGCTAAGAACCTCGGGGTCATGTTCGACTCCACACTCTTCTTTTCTCCTCACATCTCTGACATCTCTAAGAAGTCAAACTACCAACTGCACCTCCTCAGATGTATTCTTCCTTTCCTATCCTTCCCCCAAGAAGCTCACTGTCTCTAGAGCTCTGGTTCTCTCTAGGCTGGACTACTGCAACAGCCTCTTTCTAAATCTGCCTGGTTCTACTCTCCGCCCTCTGCAACGCATCTAGAACCGGACTGAAAGATTTGCCCCTGGCCTGAAGCTCAGGGATCGTATCTCTCCAGCACTGAAATCTCTGCATTGGCTCCCAGCGGCTGCAAGGATTAAGGTGAAGACCCTCTGCATTGTCCACAAGACCTTCTGGGGCCCGGGTCCTCAATACCTCCAACTCTCTCTTCGCAAATAACTTCCTACTCGAGCTCTTCGCACCTCCAACTCACTCGGGGTCAGTCGCTTCTCCAAGCAACAAGTTGGTGGTAGATCTCGTTCTTTAGCTGAGGTCTCCCTCTGGAACACCCTCCCTGCCTCTCTGAAACTTGAGGAGAACCATCTCCGGTTCCAGAAGCACCTCAAGACCTTCCCCTTTGCTTCTGCCTTCTCTCTTCCTCTCCCCTGCCGATTTCCTGTCTGATACTGCACTGGTCACCTGGCTACCTTCTGATTTCGGGCCCAGGTCCCTGCCCGCCCAGTTGCACACCCGACTGCCTCCCGGCAACCCTCGCACTTCGGTCTGTATCTGTAACCCTACAGTCCCTCTACCTGCACTTGTGGACACCTGCGGTCTGCACTTACCCATGCACCTGCCACCTGCTGGCCGCACTTCTTGTTATTGTTTTGATCCCATGTACAGCACTGCCCCCTCTCCTTTCCCCTGGCACTTTTCTCCTCCCCCTTCCCTGCACTTGTACGATCTCAATGTAACGCTCACCTGATTCTCACAGAGGCGCCGGTCTTGACTGGGCGACTACCGTATCTTCAAAGGTGATGTGTAGCACCCGGTTGGCTCTTTGGGCTGGACCTCTGTGCACTGTATGCCTGACGTGTAGAGTAAGATGTCTGCAGATAGAAAATATGGGGTTAATGAACTGGGGTTATTGGGGTGTCCCTATCTCTTTCCTCTTCTCCTCTCCTGTAGACCCCCAAAGGTTAACGCTCTCACCTTAGGTAAGTGAATGCCGAGCTCTCCATCTGCCTCGGGGCAGGGTGCTGTAACCAGTTTCTTCACTGGATAGGTAGCGCAGGCCTCTTGACTTCAGAGGACTGCTGTCCGTCGTTTACTGCACGAACGGTAAGTTTCGAGTCATTCAAATGTCTTTAAAGTCTTTAGTAATGATGTCTCTTGTTTTGCAGGGTTCCGGCGATGGCGGATGACGGGCTGAAGTGAGTTGAAGATGGAGCCCGTGTGATGAATAGAAGCGCCTGGAAGCACGTAAGTAAGCGCTTGTTGCCTGCTTCACGATGCGCTCTAACTGTCTTTTTATTTTGCAGGTACGAGTTCGGAGCGGCTGCAGGGTGCCGGAATACCCACTGGATTAGATGTGGCAAGGAGTAATGGCACGTGAGTATTAAAGTTCCCCAATGTCTTTAAACGCACCTTGTTTTGTCTTTCAGATGCGGGATGCAGCGCCGAAGGCTTCCGGAGCGTGCGAAGAGTTGGTAAGCTTTTGTCTTTCAGATGCCGGAATGCAGTATGAAGACCTCCGGAGCGCACGAAGAGTAGGTAAGCCTTTGCCTTTCAGATGCCGGAATGCTAACCTGTTCTTTCTTGTCTTTATAGGTGTTGCTGAAGACTGGATTCAGGATGGTAAGCCTTTTTCCTTAGGCCCAGGACCGGATGCAGAAGACACGATGAGCGTTCTGCTGCAGAGGGTGCAGAATAACGCAAAGCAAGATTCATCCACCGGGTGTGGTTTAAATAGCCTCCTGTAGTGCTTAGGTGTCTCCTTCCACAGCCACGCCTAGGTAAGAAAAGAGTTCCTGGTAAGAAAAGAGTTCCTGCCTTCCAGAAGAGTTCCAGTGTTCTGAATCTAGGGAGTGGCTCCAGCCCCACCCAACAGGAAAAGTAGTTCCAAACAGAAGAGGATCAGAGGCTCAACTGGCAGGCAAGTAAGCAGCATGGTCTGCTGCAGGTAAGTCCACCCAAGCATTATGAGCCCGGCGCTTCCAGCGCTGGGACTGGGCATATTTATGAGCCTGGTGCCACTGGCGCCAGGACTGGGTCCAAAAGGTCCCAATTGGGACTGGTTGGCACTCGGAACCTGGGTTATGGATCTGCTTCCAAGGGAGTTGGGAAAACCCTGACCTTTTGGAAGCAGAGATCATGACAGTACCCCCCCTCAAGGCCCCTCCCAAACCGGGCTTCTCCGGGGGTTTTGGCTTGTCAGGAAATGTTCGGTGAAATCTTTTGATTAGGCGAGGAGCGTGGACATATTCAGCAGGTTCCCAGGATCTCTCTTGGGGGCCGTAGCCTTTCCAGTCAATTAGGTAGAATAGTTTAGATTTGGAGATCTTGGAGTCCAGAATGCTTTTGACTTCAAACTCGAGTTCTCCATCAACTAGGATAGGTTTTGGAGATTTGGTTAGTCGGGTTTGAGGTTGCACGGGTTTTAATAGAGAGACGTGGAAGACCGGATGTATCTTCATGTGCGGGGGCAAGTCCAACTTGACCGCTACTGGGTTTACTATGGTAGTGATGGAATAGGGACCAAGGTATCTTGGGTTGAATGTGCGTGGCCCTTTTAGAGATAGATATTTGGTGGATAACCAGACTTGATCCCCTACTTGATAGTGAGGGGCTTCCTTCCGATGTTGATCTGCTCCTTTCTTGTATTGTTCTTTAGCCCTTTGAAGGTGAGAAACAGCTTCCTTAAAGGCTTGGGTGATTGTAGAATGCAGGTAGTCTACTGCTGGTGTTTCAAGATCTTGGAGGGGATCCAACTCCGAGGTTCGAGGGTGGCTGCCGTACAAAAGAAAAAATGGGGTTTTCCCAGTTCCCGAATGGACAGAGTTATTGTAGGCATACTCGGCTATCCAAAGGATATCTTTCCAAGTTTTGTCAGTTTGTTGCAGCATGCAGCGTAAATACTGTTCCAGAGTTTGATTGGTCCTCTCGGTTTGTCCGTCGGTCTGAGGGTGGTGACTGGTCGATAGTCTCACATCAATTTGAGCCGACCGACAGCAACTTCGCCAAAAATGAGAAATAAATTGACTACCTCGATACGAAATTAGAACCGAAGGAAAACCGTGCAGTCGGACGATGTTTTCGAGAAATTCTCGGGCCAGAGTTGCTGCTGTTGGCAAGCCTTTGAGCGGAATGAAATGCGCCATCTTGGAGAATAAGTCCACGATTACTAGAATCGTATTGTATCCGGAGCATGGAGGTAGATCGGTGATGAAGTCCATAGAAAGCGTATGCCAAGGGCGAGGTGGGATGTCAATAGGGCGTAAGAGGCCTGCTGGTCTTTCCTTTTGACTCTTGTTTTGGGCGCATACTCCACAGGACATTATAAAGTCTCTGATATCTTTTTTCCAAGACGGCCACCAGAAGTAGCGCTTGATCTTTTCTGAGGTATTGGCTATACCGGGATGACCTTCCATTAAAGAGTCGTGATAACAAGAGATTACTTTTTTCTGTAAATCTGTGCTGGGTAGGTATAATCGTTCTTGGAAATACAATAAGTTGTCCTTTACTGCAAAGTCCTTTCCCTGCAGATGCCAATTCTGTATGTCTGCTGGAGTTACAAGTTGCCTGGCTTTATCCTTAACTTCCTCTATGGATTCTGTGGCGATTACACCCAGAATTCTTTGTTCGGGAATGATTGGTACAGGTTTAGGGTTGATCAAGTGTTCTTCCACTCCCATCCGAGAAAGGGCATCGGCTTTACCGTTCTTTGTACCAGGTCGATAGGTAATTATGAAGTCAAACTCGGCAAAGAATAATGCCCAACGGAGTTGTCTAGAGGATTGGGCTTTTGCGGTTTTCAAATATTGCAGGTTTCGGTGATCCGTAATCACAGTAACGGTGTGTCGGGCCCCGAGCAGATAATGCCGCCAAGCCTTAAAGGCAGACTTGATAGCCAGAAGTTCCTTGTCAGTAATCGTGTAATTGACTTCAGGAGGCGAGAATTTGCGGGACCAAAATGCCACGGGATGCAACTGATTGGTTACCGGGTCCTTTTGTGATAGAACTGCCCCCATGGCAAGGCTTGAAGCATCAGTTTCCACGATGTAGGGGAGTTCGGGGCGAGGGTGTTTTAAGATTGGTGCAGAGATAAATTTAGTCTTCAAATCCTGGAAAGCTTGTTCCGCCTCGGTAGACCATTCAAAACGTTTGTTTTTCTTTAACAAGGCAGTGATGGGCTGGACTATTCGAGAGAACTCGGGGATAAACCTGCGGTAAAAGTTAGCGAAGCCTAACATGCTTTGCACACCTTTTACGGAGGATGGTGATGGCCATTTGAGAACTGCATCGACCTTCTTTGAATCCATACGCACTCCGCCAGGTGATAATATGAATCCCAAGAATTCAACTTCAGTCACGTTGAAAACACATTTTTCCAACTTAGCGAAAAGTTTGTGTTGACGCAATCTTTCGAGGACCATTTTCACGTGTTTCCGATGTTCAGATTCCGATGAAGAATAAACGAGGATGTCGTCAATGTAAACAACAACATATACATCTATGAGCTCTCTGAGGACATCGTTCATAAAATATTGAAAGGCGGCCGGGGCATTGCAAAGTCCGAAGGGCATGACCTGATATTCAAATAGCCCATACTTGGTGCGGAAGGCCGTCTTCCATTCATCGCCCTCTTTTACTCGTACCAAGTGATAAGCTCCTCTAAGATCCAGTTTTGTATATATGCATGCTTTTCTGACTTGGTCCAGGAGTTCAGGGATCAAAGGTAACGGATATCTATTCTTAACGGTGATCTGGTTCAGGGAGCGATAATCGATACAAGTTCTAAGGTCTCCTTCCTTTTTTGGAACGAAGAACAAAGCTGAAGAAGCAGGGGACTTGGAAGGACGAATAAACCCATTTGCCAGGTATTGATCCAGGTATTGTCGCAGGTGAAGGTTCTCAGGCTCGGTGAGGGCATAAATTCTACTACAAGGAGGAGTAGATCCAGGTATCAGGTCTATCTGACAGTCATAAGACCTATGAGGAGGTAGAGAGTTAGCCTGATCCTTCCGGAAAACATCTTGGTATTCTAGGTATTCGGGAGGTAACTGGGGAGTCTCTGAGAAATTGCGGCCAGTGCAACACCAGGTGGAGGGTGACAAGTAGAGACACATTCTGGAAACTGGACCGTTCTTGCTCGCCAATCGATCAGAGGATTGTGTTTCTCTAACCAAGGTATTCCTAGAATAATCTGAAACTGAGGGGCCTTGATCACATCGAACACGATCTTCTCATGGTGTCCATCTTGACTTACTAGCGTCACCTCTTGAGTGGTATGCGTTACTGGCCCGGAGGCTATCTCCGTACCATCCACCGTAGTAATGACGTCCTTTACAGCCTTGGGACAAAGAGTTAGATTCATCCTCAAAACCATTTCATGATCCACATAATTGCCGATGGCACCGCTGTCGACGTAAGCTTCAATTGCATGTAATCGATCCGGATTATCAGGGCTAATGAGGACCATAGGTATCACGAAATGCGAGGTCACGGAACTGGTTTTCACGCTCGGCAAGAGGACCTCTATTCTTGTCGGGCGAGGTCGTTTCCCTGCTCAGAGTTTGTAACTTTGGTAACTGCAGCTCCTACTGCCTTCTTGGCAGGTTTCACCGGACAGTCTCGAAGAAAGTGCCCTGAGTTTCCGCAATATAGGCATAATTGCAACTGTTTCCTCCTTTCCCGCTCCCTTTGTGTTAGAGGACCTTTCAGACCCCCTATTTGCATGGGTTCCCCGGAGTCTACTCCTTTGGAAGGAGTTGGCGGTTTGGAAAATACTCGAGCATCAAACTTGGAACGATCGGCCTTCCTGTTCTGCAGCCTGTGATCTATTTGAACGACCAAGTCTATATAATCCGAACAGTCCTGTGGGGGATTCACTACTTGGGCTAAAACGTCTTTGAGCTCTCCACGTAGACCTCTATAAAACAGCGTAATCCTTTTGTCCTCAGGCCATTGAGTTTCCACTATTAGTCTATTGAAAGATGCAATATAAGCCAAAAGGTCTTGATTACCCTGTCGCAACCAAAGAAGCTCATTGTCCAAGGCCTGCCCCTGTGAATGTCTTGCGAACAGTTTTTCCATACTAAGCTGAAAGGCTTGAAAATCATGGAGAACCGGATCATCTTGATGAACTAGAGGGATCGACCAGTCTGCCGCATTGCCACTAAGGTACGAAAGTACAAAAGCTACTTTAGCTTGATCAGTTGGAAAGGCTGCTGGCCGGCATAAGAAGTGCAACCGGCACTGATTGATAAATACTGCAAACCTCTTTGGGTCACCAGAAAATCGTTCGGGCGGAGCCAGAGGTACATTCCCAGGTAGATTGATCTGCACTGGATTCATAGAGGATGTTGAAGAAAGATTTGCCCCTGATGCGGGTAACGGGGTCTGTCCGGCTTGTGACTGTAGCACTTGTCTAGCAAGATTGTCTGTTCTCTCCTTGGAAATAATTAGTTCCCTTCTTAGAGCATTCGTTTCCTGACGAGCTGCATGCACTTCTGCCCTTAGTTCCCCAAGTAACCGGGCTCTGGGGTCAGTATCCAAGGTTTCCATAGCGCCTGGGCGAGAGTTTTGCGGTAGGCTTTGCGTTCTGTAACGCTCACCTGATTCTCGCAGAGGCGCCGGTCTTGACTGGGCGACTACCGTATCTTCAAAGGTGATGTGTAGCACCCGGTTGGCTCTTTGGGCTGGACCTCTGTGCACTGTATGCCTGACGTGTAGAGTAAGATGTCTGCAGATAGAAAATATGGGGTTAATGAACTGGGGTTATTGGGGTGTCCCTATCTCTTTCCTCTTCTCCTCTCCTGTAGACCCCCAAAGGTTAACGCTCTCACCTTAGGTAAGTGAATGCCGAGCTCTCCATCTGCCTCGGGGCAGGGTGCTGTAACCAGTTTCTTCACTGGATAGGTAGTGAGGCCTCTTGACTTCAGAGGACTGCTGTCCGTCGTTTACTGCACGAACGGTAAGTTTCGAGTCATTCAAATGTCTTTAAAGTCTTTAGTAATGATGTTTCTTGTTTTGCAGGGTTCCGGCGATGGCGGATGACGGGCTGAAGTGAGTTGAAGATGGAGCCCGTGTGATGAATAGAAGCGCCTGGAAGCACGTAAGTAAGCGCTTGTTGCCTGCTTCACGATGCGCTCTAACTGTCTTTTTATTTTGCAGGTACGAGTTCGGAGCGGCTGCAGGGTGCCGGAATACCCACTGGATTAGATGTGGAAAGGAGTAATGGCACGTGAGTATTAAAGTTCCCCAATGTCTTTAAACGCACCTTGTTTTGTCTTTCAGATGCGGGATGCAGCGCCGAAGGCCTCCGGAGCGTGCGAAGAGTTGGTAAGCTTTTGTCTTTCAGATGCCGGAATGCAGTATGAAGACCTCCGGAGCGCACGAAGAGTAGGTAAGCCTTTGCCTTTCAGATGCCGGAATGCTAACCTGTTCTTTCTTGTCTTTATAGGTGTTGCTGAAGACTGGATTCAGGATGGTAAGCCTTTTTCCTTAGGCCCAGGACCGGATGCAGAAGACACGATGAGCGTTCTGCTGCAGAGGGTGCAGAATAACGCAAAGCAAGATTCATCCTCCGGGTGTGGTTTAAATAGCCTCCTGTAGTGCTTAGGTGTCTCCTTCCACAGCCACGCCTAGGTAAGAAAAGAGTTCCTGGTAAGAAAAGAGGTCCTGCCTTCCAGAAGAGTTCCAGTGTTCTGAATCTAGGGAGTGGCTCCAGCCCCACCCAACAGGAAAAGTAGTTCCAAACAGAAGAGGATCAGAGGCTCAACTGGCAGGCAAGTAAGCAGCATGGTCTGCTGCAGGTAAGTCCACCCAAGCATTATGAGCCCGGCGCTTCCAGCGCTGGGACTGGGCATATTTATGAGCCTGGTGCCACTGGCGCCAGGACTGGGTCCAAAAGGTCCCAATTGGGACTGGTTGGCACTCGGAACCTGGGTTATGGATCTGCTTCCAAGGGAGTTGGGAAAACCCTGACCTTTTGGAAGCAGAGATCATGACACTCAATGTCACTTGGCCTAGTAAGATCGTTGTCTCTGTCCTCCTGCTGTTCCCCCTTCTTTGCCTCATTGTGCCTTGAAACACTTGTGGATAGGCACGTTAAAAACGCCATATCATATCAAATCACCAGTTTGGATCAGACATGTTAAACCTTTCCTGGGATGGTTTTCGCAGGGTTTCTTCCCCTCGCAAGTAATCCTTACACCAATGATGTACCCACTTTCCTTTCTAATGAGGCGTATTTCCGCTTGGCTGATATGAGTGTTCTTCCCTGACATTGGCAGTTTCTGCACCCTTGGATGTCCGAGGAAGGACTGGGGATCCTCCATAGAGCACCTCCAGGTGTCACATCACACCAGTCTAACGTCATCAAGCTATTAGAAGGTGACGTTCCCACATCATCCTGCCTGGTCTCATTGGTATTTGCTACACCCCAGCTCAACGCTCTCTTACAGCCTAACCTATGGAACTTCTGCTCTGTCATTTATTTATTCAGTTGCTTGTATAGCGCGCCAAGCCCTAGGGCATCTGTGCACTTACTTGCATAGAAGGTTTACATTTGTTACAGGTTCCTTGCTTGCATATAAAATTTACATTAGTTACATGTGTATAAAGATACACTTATATTTACATAGTTAATTTACATTTGTTACAGGATCATGATCATACATTTCTATTTACACAGTTACATTCTGCAATTGTAGCAAGGGAAAGGTCCGTTAGGCAGGTATTATGAGAGGTGGATTAGTCTATGGTGTGAGTGGTAGCTAGTGTTAGTAGTGCTTGGGTGTGCGAAGAGGTGTATTTTGAGCTGTTTGCGGAATGTCCAAAAAGAGTCTTGGGCTCTAAGGTGCATTGGAAGTTCGTTCCAGGGTTTGGTCGCCCTTGTGGGGAAGCTGCTGCTGCCCACTTTTTGGAGCTTGAATTTAGGGGTGACCAGGAGGTGCGTGTAGGCAGTTCTGGTGGGTCTGGATGATTGGGTTTTGGTTATTTTGTCGGCCAGATAAGCGAGAGCTAACCGATGGAGGCACTTGTGCGTTAAAGTGAGCATTTTGAAGCTGATTCGTTCTTGAATGGGCAGCCAGTTGAGTTTAATTCTGGTTTCTGAGATGTGTGCTGATCTTGGAATGTTGAGCGCTGCTGTGATTGCATTGTTTTGAAAGACCTGGAGTTTTTTGATGCTGCAGGTTCCGGTATATAGTGCATTGCAGTAATCCAGTCTGGTTAGCGTGCTCTCGCTAGCGTGATGCAGCTGTCTGGCAACAGCAAGTGCCTACAGGCGTTAATCAGCTTGCAGGTGTAGGAGGTGGCAGAGGCAGTGGCATTCACTTGTTTCGCTAGGGTGAGGGAGGACTCTAGGTAGATACCTGCCGTTTTTTGACATGACTGGAGACAGTGACGGAATTGCCATCAATGTTGAAGGATTGAAATGCCGAGTTTGGCAAGTCTGAGTTGAGAGCCTATGAGGAGCAGCTCTGTCTTCTCGTTCTTGAGGCACAGGCTTTGATGTGCCATCCAGACCTGAATGGTTTGTTACATGGCGTTGAGGGTGATGGTATCGGTAGTGTGATCAACCGTGATGGGTATGAGGACCTGGGTGTCATCTGCGTAATTGGTATACGAGACGCCCAGGCCATCAAGACAGTCAAACAGCGGCTTTGTAAATATGTTATACAGCATGGGAGCCACACATGATTCTTGTGGTACTCCGCATAAGACTGGGGTAGGGGGTGCCTCTGCCTTTGGAGAGAAGACCTTCATAGTTCGCTCTGAGAGGAACGATTTAATCCATTGTGTGGCTTTGGGTGAGAATTGTGCTGCTGTGGAAAGGTGGCTGCAGAGGATGTTATGGTCCACCATATCGAAGTCAGCTGGAAGGTCCAGTAGGAGGAGCAGGGCCAGTTTCCCTTTATCCTTCAGGTCGTCCATTTGGACTTTTAGATCTATGAGAGCCGTTTCAGTCCCATGTCTGGGTCGGAAACTGGATTGCCCAAGTCCCAGGATGTTGTTTACTTCTAGGTATTTCTGAATTTGGAGGTATGCCACTCTGTCTATGATCTGTAGTAAAAATGGCACAGTAGTAATAGGTCTATAGTTTGGTGGGGTCAAGCGAGTTTTTTTTTTTAGGCATTTTTTAGGTCCTTAGGGACACAGTTGTTGTCGAAGGAGGCGTTGATGAGATTAGTGATGAACGGGGCAAGTTAAGGTGCGTAATCTTTTTTAATTTATTTTTTTTACTTTATTGAACAGTACACAGATTAGCAACAATACATTCCATACAATTGACTTTTTCTTTATCATGATACATTTGTATAATGTGACACAAACATCTCAAGGAATTACCTTTTAAGCATCATGGCGTTCCACTATTGCCAGTTTCATCTTCGCTTCTGCTAAGTAAGTATTGACTGAATCCTCCCCAAAATCGGGCGATTCGTTGAGGGCAACAGGCTAAAGTAAACTTCCTCATTATTGTTCGCCCAAGACATATCGTTCAACCAATCGTCCATCAAGGGTGGTTTCTTACTTTTCCATTTCAGTAATATAGTGCGTTTTGCCAATAACAAACCTAAGTTAAGGAGCCTTCAGTGAATGGGGTTCATCTTGCACACTAAGCCCAATAAACATGTCCCAAGCTCCTATGTGACAGGTCGATCGACTATCCCTTCTAACGCTGTGCACACATTCTCCGAGTACTCTGTTAGCTTCTCGCAGGACCATAGCATGCGTAACAAATCTGCATCATCATTCCCACATCTCAGACATTTCCCTTCAGTGGCAATATACATTTTCGCAAGTCGCGCCGGGGTGAGATGCACTTTTTTTAGTATCTTAAACTGAATTAGTCTGTCCCTGGAGCTGTAGGAGATTTGATTTGTCAACCTGCACAGTTGCACCCAGTGCGCCTCTATGAAAGTGATCCCCAGGTCCCTTCCCCATTCCCCTTTGATGTCCATCGCCTACACCTTCCTGACTGATGGTGTTATTTTATATAGTGCTGAGGCTGTCTTTTTGGCCTTACTAGGAGTAAGTGCGTACTTCAGGCTTGGATGTGAAGGTGGCTCAAATGTGAACACATCCCAGTGCGTCGCCAGGGCGGAGCGGAGCCCTATTCATTTTAATTTCTGTAAAGGAGTGTCACCTATGATAAACTTGACATCTTCCCAGGTTATAAACTGACTATCTGGGAAGAGGTCCTTAAAGTGTAGTATACCCCTGTGCCGCTAGTGTGTAGCGAGGCTCTCGTCTTGCGACGGTGGTAAATATGGTGCATCCCAAATAGGCATGTCTGGAGTGTACATTATTGAGCCTTTAGGATGGTGGAGCAGCTTAGCCCATGCACGCTGTGTGAACAGGGCCAGATCCATTTGATTGTCGCTTCTGGGCTTCCCTTCAGCTAAGCCGTGTACCAGGAAGGTAGGGTCTTTCCCAAGTGTTTCAAGTGCTGCATGCGACGAGCAGAGAGCGTCAGCCAGTTCCTCATAATTGAGGGAGTGCACCAATCAAGCTGTATGTGCAATTTCAACACCTAAATTTCTCACCCGTTGGGGTGTCCATTTTAGGCCGTAGAGTTCGGTGGGTTCACTGGTCTTCTCTGTCAAGGGGAATATTTAGAATTCAGTTTGAGTCCTGAGTGTTCCCCAAATTTCTGGACTGCCGATAGAACCTTCTGCAGGTATCTCCGGGGATACCGTCATCTGCATAAAGCGTTATCAATTGAGTGTTGCCTGCTGTAGTGATCCCGGCTCGCATATACTGTGCCCTAAGTAGGTTTGCCAATGGCTCTACCACCAGTGCGAATAGTAATGGAGAGTTGGGGCATCAGTGTATGGTACCCCCAGCTAGTGTCAGGATTGTGGACAGCTTCCCATTTACACATACCTGTACAAATGCTGTGTGTACAAAATGTGCACCCATTTAATGAAGTTAGGACCAAAACCATAGGTGTGAAGTTCTCCAAACAAGAAAGGCCAGTAAACTGTGTCAAATGCCTTCTGCATGTCTAAGGCGACTGCTACCCATATGGTGTCTTGGGGGATTTTTGCAAGTATATTAAAGCACCTCCTTATGTTGGAGGCAGTAGATCTACCCTGCACAAATCCCGCTTGATCCTCATGCACCATATATGGCATCAGTGGGTTCAATCGGGTAGGGAGAAGCCTTGCAAATATTTTCGCGACAGTGTTTATAAGGGACAATGGCCGATAACACCCACACTCGTCAGATGGCTTCCCTGGTTTTAATAATAGGGTGATAATCGCTTCTCGCGTTGTATTTCGTTGTACACCAGTGCTTCAGTCCACAGTGCTAAGAGATGGGGCGTCAGCTCTGTAACAAATTCCTTATAGAATTTGGCACGGAGCCCGTCGGAGCCCAGTGCCTTACCGCTCAGGAGGGTTTCTAGAGCTTCTTTTATCTCACTAAGTGTTATCGGTGCAATGCATTGGGGCTTCAGTGGATAGCAGTGTTGTGGGAATGTTTGCTAAATAGTCATCAATGTCCTGATCTGTTGCAGTGCTCTAGGGAGAGTATAAATAGGTGTAGAAATCGTAGAACACCTCATGGATGTCCTCGGGTCTAGTTACCACCACCCCAGCTGGCTTGGTGATACATGGGATGTTTGTGTGGCCCCTCTCGTTGCGCACCATGTATGCCAAGAGTTTACCCGGCCTATCTTGTTCTCCGTATCTATGTGTGGCTGCAGGTCTGTCAAAATAGTGCATTTCCCCATCCTCTGCCTTTCGGTAATCGTCTAGTTATGTTTTAATATCTGTAGCGACCTGTGGTGATGGGTTATGTGCATACTCTGCTTGTAGCCTGGCCAGTGTCTCCTCCCTCTTCCAGAGTACCCTCCTTATGTCCCTAAGCACCCCAAGTTCAGCAGACATAGCGATTCCTCATGTATAGACCTTGAATGCTTGCCACAGCACAGACTGCTGGGTCACTGATCCTTCATTGTTTTCGAAGAACTCGTTAATATGATGTGTCAAACTAGTTTTAAAGACTGGGTCCAGTAGTGCCGTAGCCTTGAATCTCCATGGCGCTTTCTGTGGAGATCCTTCTGGGATATCTAATAAGAGAGATACAAGGGAGTGATCAGACAGTGTCCTAGGGAGTATCTTGGCCTCTGATGCTCAGCCCATCACCGTTTGGGAAATCAACCACAGGTCAATTCTAGAGTGCATGTCATGGACCAATGAATAAAAGGTGAAGACTTTGTTGGTTCCGGTGCAATATGCTCCAGACGTCCCTCAATCCCAGATCTGTGCAGTGTGTATGTACCACCCGTGCTGCATTGGTCAGCGATCTAGGTGTGGTTGACGTCCTGTCCAAGTTCACATCCAAAATGGTGTTGAAGTCTCCGCCACATATTATATGGGCGGTGGGGTACCTGGCGCACTTACGAAAGACTTCTGTGTAATACTCTGGGTCATCTATGTTAGGGCCATATACGTTAATCATAAGTGTTTCCACCCTGCCCAATTTCCCGTGCACCCCCACATATCTACCACAGGGGTCGCTCTCTGTGGCGTAATGATTTATGAATTAGTATCATAGTTCCCCTGGCTCTTGTCTTGTGGAGTAGGTGGTGAAAAAGAACAAGTCACTTCTTACCTTGTAACGTTCTTTCGATGGGATGTTCCTCCGACGTATTCCTTATCTTTGATAATTCGTCTCCAGCTTGCTTGCCTCAGAAATTTTTTCGGTAGAGGGCGCTGCGCGTCGACTTCCGCCGAGTCGATGTCCCTCGACGGCCACCGTATCGGCGCTGACGTCACCATGCCCATAAATAGCCACGCGCGGCGTCAGTTGCTCAGTTCCGTTTTGTAGCATAAGAAAAGTCATGCCTGAATTGGTTATTGACCTTGAAGGAGCGTAAACTGCAACCACAAGGGAAGTATTACTGCGGGGATGGATGGGAGGGGCAATAAGGAATACGTCGGAGGAACATCCCATCGAAAGAACGTTGCAAGGTAAGAAGTAACTTGTTCCTCGAAGGTATTGTGTCCTCCGACGTATTCCTTATCTTTGATAGACTCCCATAGCAGTGGCATGTAATTGGAGGTGGGAGTAAGAATGTCATGTATCCCTTTCGGGATGGACCGAATGTAATACGGCTTTGCCAAATCTGGTCTCTTGACTAGGGGAGGAATCCAGGTTGTAAAATTTTGTGAATGTATGTGCGGACGACCATGTGGCAGCCGCACATATGTCTCTGACCGGTACCCCTCTTTGGAGGGCCGAAGAGGCCGCAATACCCCTGGTTGAATGAGCCCTAAGATTTTGGGGTGGCTCTTTCCCTGCCAGTTTGTAACATTCCAGAATGGCCAAAATAATCCACCTGGAAAGGGTTTGTTTTGTTATGGGTAATCCCAACTTGTGACCTGAGTATCCTACAAACAGTTGGTCTGCTTGCCTGATCCTAACCATTCTGCTGATATAAAAGTTTAGAGCTCGCCTTGGGTCCAGCCTATGTAGCCTTTCTTCCTCTTTCCCCAGATGGGGAGGAGGGTAGAACGAAGGTAAGGTAATTTTCTGAGTAATATGAAATTCAGAAACCACCTTTGGGAGGAAATTAGGCTTCACCTGTAGGACAACTTTGTCCTTGTGGAAAATTGTATGTGGGGGTTTACAGGAGAGAGCTTGTAGCTCGCTCACCCTCCTGTGTTCCAAATGCAGCGGTATGAAGACTTTGTTGCTGGCCTTCTGGCCGAAAGCAACACCTCCATGACGTCATCAGGGAGGTCCCAATCCTTGTACGTCACCCTTTCAGAAGCCAAGCGTGAAGGTTGAGGGTTCTGATGTCTGGATGGAGAACCTGACCTCCCTTCTGCGAGAGAAGATTCTCTTTGAGTGGAAGACGGATTGGAGGGCAGATGGACATATCTAGAAGGTCCGGGTACCACGTTCTCCTGGCCCAGTCCGGGGCAATTAGGATCATGATTTTCCGGAATCTTCTCAACCTCCTGATCATTTGAGGAATAACAGGGACTGGTGGAAACGCGTAAAGGAGTGGAAACTCCCAGTCCACTACGAACGGGTCTCCTAGAGCTCCTCTCGGGGGAAATTCCCTTGAACAGAACAGATCGCACTTCCTGTTGGTGCTTGTGGCGAAGAGATCCACCTGAGGGGTTCCCCAAAGGGCGAAGATCTCTTGAAGGACTTCCTGAGCTAGCTCCCACTCGTGGGAGACTGTGCTCTGCCTGCTCAGAGCGTCCGCTGTCAAGTTCTTCTCTCCGGCTAGGTGGACTGCCGATATAGAGATTCCTTCCTGAATTGCCCAAAACCAGAGCTGCATTGCCTCTCTGCACAGTGCAGTGACCCTACGCCTCCTCTGTTGTTGAGGTAGTGCATGGCCACCGTGTTGTCCGTCATTATCAGGACATTTCTCCCCTGTACTGATGGCAGGAAAGCTTTCAGCACTAGTCTGATCGCTCTCAGCTCCAATAGGTTGATGTGTAGTCTGGACTCCGATGGAGACCAACGACCGCTGATGGTCAAGTCGTTGGCATGGGCTCCCCACCCCGTGAGTGAGGCGTCTGTGACTACTGTTATCTCCGGCCGTGGTTGCCAAAACAGTTCTCCTTTCAAGATGTTCTCTGGATAGGCCCACCATTGGAGGTCGTGGGCTACCTTGTCCGGAATCCGGAGGAGATCTGTCATTCTCCATGAGAATTGCGACCACTGAGTTCTCAGTGCCCACTGAAGAGATCTCATTCTCAG
This sequence comes from Ambystoma mexicanum, assembly GCF_040938575.1. Classification (NCBI taxonomy): domain Eukaryota; kingdom Metazoa; phylum Chordata; class Amphibia; order Caudata; family Ambystomatidae; genus Ambystoma; species Ambystoma mexicanum. The sequence continues at coordinate 163,361,807 of NC_090929.1, forward strand.
GCGAGCCTCTGGCACAAGGAAGATGCAGGATGCCATGAGGCTTAGCATCCTCAAAAAGTCAAAGGCTGGGAGACGTTGGGCATTTTGAAACTTGTTGACCATCTGCAGAATATCTTGAGCCCTCACCTCTGGTGGAGAGGCTTTTCCCAGGGAAGTGTCCAGGACCGCTCCAATGAACTGGAGTCTCTGTGATGGTATCATCTGTTACTTCTTTAAATTGAGGGAGAAGCCCAGATTGTGAAGGAAGTGGCAGACATAATATAGCTGGATCTGAGCTTGTTCCGAAGATACAGCCCTGATCAGCCAATCGTCCAGGTAGGGGTAGACGTTGATCCCTTCACTCCTTAAATCCGCAGCGACTACTAACATTAGCTTGGTGAAGACCCTCGGGCGGAGGTGAGCCCAAATGGCAGAACTCAAAATTGATAATGAGAGTCGCCAATTGCGAACCTCAGGTTTTTCCTGTGTTTGAGATGGATTGGCACATGGAAATAAGCATCCTGAAGGTCCAGAGATACCAGCCAGTCCTGGAGCTGGAGGGCCTAAAGGATCGGAGAGAGAGTTACCATCTTGAACTTGTCCTTCCTGAGGAACTTGTTCAATTCTTGTAAGTCCAGGATGGGTCTCAGTCCTCCGTCCTTCTTTGGTACGAGAAAGTAGGGGGAGTACCAGCTCTTGTTCCTGTCTGCTACAGGTACCGGTTCTATGGCACCTTTCTCTAGCAGGTCTATAATTTCCTGAAAGAGGAGCGGATCTGGAACTTTTAGAGAGCTATGCCCCGGTGGATGACTCTGAGGGATGTGTGGAAAGGGTAGGCAGTAACCCTGGGCAACTGTCTCCAATGCCCAAGCATCTGACGTTATAGCCTGCCATTCCGTCAGATGGTGAGTTAACCTGCCCCCTACAGGTGTTTTGTGTGGAAAGACCTCAGAGTGGTTTGGGGGCGGCTGATGCAGATGCCGAGGGTAAAGAGGCACCTGCTGCTGCTGCGGCTTTAGTACTTTTGACCCATCCACCTCGGGTGGATCTCCTTTGGCCTCTTTGAGCCGACTGTCCTCTGCCTTTCCCGAATGCAGAATAATAGCGAAAGGACTTTCCTCTTCAAGAGGTTCCTGAGGGGCGAAAAGGAGTTTGGCGGATTGCAGCTCCTAACGATTTTGCCGCTGCTTTAGATGTCTGCAACTTTTCCAGACTGTCATCAGCCTTTTTTCCGAATAATGAAGAGCCGTCCAAGGGTATATTCAAAAGTCTGGCCTGTACATCTGGAGCAAAGCCAGACTTTCGCAACCACGCATGCCTGCGGATTGTTGTACTTGCCGCCATGGCCCTGCTGATACTGTCAGCGGAATCGATGCCAGTTTGAAGTGACTCGCACATGGCATCTTTGCCATCTTCAATAATGTTAAGGAAGGTTTCCCTTTCCTCTCCTTCGGGTATGCAGTCAGCCGCTGATGAAGCACACTCCCACAGTGTGTGACTGAACCTGGCGAGCGTACAGGTGGCGTTGATGGACTTCAACGCCATACTACAAGCAGAGAAGACTTTCTTTGCCATAGAATCGTACCTCTTGTCATCTCTATCCTGTGGGACAGTAGGGTAAGCGGTCCTGCTGCTTGATGAAGTTGCCGCTTGGACCACCAGGCTCTCTGGAGTCGGGTGTTTTGATAAGTATTCAGGGTCAGCTGCAGCTACCCTATACTTGGCTGACAATCTTTTATTGACAGCAGGGATAACTTCAGGAGTTTCCCAATTAGATGAAATCTTTCTTTGTAAGGCTGCATGGAAGGGGACCACAGGATCCTCCTGTGGACCTTTGTCTAATATGTCTGTCAGGTCATCCTGTTGAAAAACAGGCGAAGGCGCAGACCAACCCATAAATTCAATAATCCTTGCCATCAGGGTTCTGTAGGGTGTTTCGGCATGTTCCACTTCTGGGGAAGTGTCCAGCCCACTTGCCTCATGTAATGACTCCTGTAGGTCTTTCAACCTTCTTTCCTCAGAGGTGAAATCCTCTGAAAACAGGTAGTGTGGCCCTCTACAACAGGAAGGTTTCCTGGTTAGAATCTTCCCCTTCTTCATAAATTGAAGATAATCCAGGGTACTCTGACCTCTGAAATGGTGTAAAACCCATTTCTAAGGCAGAAGGAGCCAAACTCGTCATTATTGGGCGAGAAAACGTCGATGTCGTCGACGCCAATGTGACAGGTTTCGAAGGCGCCAAGAACGGCGTCGAGAAAACTGGAAGAGGCCTCAAAGAACTCGAGAGGATCGGGATCCTACTCGAGGATGTCGACGACGGTCTCGGCGTCGTGCCGGAGGCTCTTGGAATCACTGTTGGCTGTGGAGTAGCCGTGGTCTTCTCTTTCATCAGCGTCGACGATTGGCGTCGAGTCGATCGACCGACCGATGCGTCGAAGAACCCTTCGACAACGGCGTTGATGGCGCCGATCCATGCGTCGAAGGGATCTTCGACGACGGCGTCGAAGACGGTGTCTTCTTACCCGATGGCCCGTGGCGCTCTCGGGTGGAATCTTTCGCCGGGTGCAGCGACTCGCTGTGTTTTGATTTTTGGGTTTTTCACCCAGGGTATCACCCTCAGCTGTCTTCGAGGGGGTCGAGGCCGCTTTCTCGAAGACGCTTAACATTTTCTTCCTGAATTCCTCCCACTCAGCCTGAGAGCTGTGTTTTGTGGGGCAGGAGACCCTTTCTGGGGAAACAGAAGACGAGGAAGGGGATCTTCGACGTCTCTTCCTTGAGTGTCTTGATCTCGACGAATGGTGGGAGCTACTTCGAGATCTAGTATGGGAATGTTTGACGGCGAGGAGACGAATGCCTCGACTCAGCCGAAGAAACTTTCGAGGAGGTTTTGACTGACTTACCTCTCTCGAGCTTCCCCTTGCGCTCCTTCAAGGCTTTTGCCGTCATGGACATGCAGTCCTCACACTCCGAACAATGGTGCTCGGCTCCCAAGCACCACAAGCAGATCCTGTGTGTATCCGTTATCGAAATTTTTTTACCGCAGTCTCGACATTTTTTTAAGCCGGATCGCGGCGTTGTTGTTTCCGATGAAGATGCCATTGAGAACGAGTTGGTATATTCGAGTAGATGTAGAAGGTTTATCTGACTGAACTGAGCAACGATGTTCCGAGGACCCACGAAGTGCGGAAAAACGGAACTGAGCAACGGACGCCGCGCGTGGCTATTTATGGGCATGGTGACGTCGGCACCGATACAGTGGCCGTCGAGGGACATCGACTCGGCGGACGTCGACGCGCAGCGCCCTCTACAGAAAAAAATTCCGAGGCCAGCAAGCTGGAGACGAATTATCAAAGATAAGGAATATGTCGGAGGACACAATCCCTTCGAAACAATGTTTCCCCCACCCGGGGGCAAGTTTGCGGGCTTGGTGGTCCAGTAAGTGTGTTTCCTGTAAGAATAATATCTGGGCGCCTTGTCTATTGACATAGGCCATAACTTTCCTCATCTTCACAGGTGCACTTAGACCTCTCACATTCCAGCTAAGTAATTTTATTCCTTTCACTTCTGTATCAACCATTGTCTTTTATTCATTCTTGTTTCACCATCATCATTTCACGCAGTCTTTTAACATGGTAATAGTATGTTGCAATTAGTCTGTGCATTTTTTGAACTTTTGCAACCCAACTGCCCTTATCACCCTCCTCCCCCACCCTCATAGTACCCCAAACTTCGACTATGCAGTGCCCAATGAACCCCTCCCCCCTTTCCCACCCATCCCTTCCCCAGCTAAACTATACACTCGCATTGGGTGGGTGGGGTGAGGAATGTGCTGCCTTTGGCGGCCCGGGCCCGGTACATACTGTTTAATCCTTGCTTATCCGAGTTTCTTCTTAACCAACACTCATAATCATTTACTTTGTGCGCAGGGCGGTCGCGTCTGCATTAGATACCCCCATCTACGTATGACACTATTCTCCAACCACATACAATATACAAATCTATTTTAATCCCCCTTATAACTGCTCATCAGCTGCCCCAAACCCGCATATCCACTCGCCCTGTACTACCCGTAGGCTAATCCGATCCATCATGGTGGTTCTTACTGTTCATGTGCCTAGGGACCATCTCTTTGTTCTAAGCGATGCATTCTCAATCTGTGTTCCTATCTAGCACACAAAACACCATATTGTTACAGGTATAGTCAGCATGAACAGCTAATGCAATGCGTGCTCCAGTGTTATTGTTACCTTACATTCAGTTGCTACCATCAGAGTCCTATCACTTACAGCTCCTGTTCTTATAGTGACGTTATCAGTACACATACCAGAGTATGCCAGTTTGCAAACTGATAGCAGCCCGGCACAGGGAGTCGTACCCAACCGTGGAAGTGTCCGATGAATACCTCATGCTTCACAGGTCTGGATCAAGTCTCTGGGTCAACGTAGTGCAGCCAGTTCTGCCCTCTGGGGTAGGGCCCATTGCTGGTCCCCGTCGATGATCCCTGCCGATCGTCTATCAGGCAGTGGAATGTTTGTTTCAACGAAGGCGACTGCTTCTTCTGGAAAAAATTTTGTTTTATTTTTGTATTGCATACGCAACCTGGCTGGGTATAGTATCCCGTAAGGTATTATACATTCTCTCAGCATCTTCTTCACACCCGTGAATGTTCGTCTTTCCTGCTGGACTGTCAGGGAGTAGTCTGGGAATTTGCAGATCACACTGGATCCTATCTTTAGTTCTTGTTTGTCCCAGCAGCTCTCAACACCAGGTTCCTGTCCCTGTAGTTCATGAGTCTTGCTATAAATTGGTCTTGGATAGGCACCTGGCTTTGGTCTCGGGGCTAGTGATCTATGTGCACGCGCAACCACAAACATTGCCGACCATCCCAGCAGATCTTTTAACAGTTCGACTGCTAGTTCCATCAGTGCCTTTAGTGCATCGCATCCTCGGGAACTCCGACAATGTATATGTTATTCCCTCGCCTCCAAGTCTGCGCACTTTAGTTTAACTGTACCCAAATCCTGGGCCCTGTTGGTCATAGTGGTCTGTAGTGCCTCCAGTGTATCCTCAGCTGTGCTGATCCTGGTCTCTGCTTCTGTGATGTGTTGCGAGGCTTTCTCCAGTTGGTTGCTTATTGTTGCGACGTTAGCGTTAACGCCATCATGTTTATCATTGATTGAGGCAAAGCCTTATTGCATTGATGTAAAACCGCTCTGTAGGCCCATTACAGTTGGTGTCGTCTGTGACGGGGGTGGTTCTGGGCAGCCTGAGCCACTGTCTCCAGTGGCGCTCTTTTTAGGGGTTGGTTTGGTGAACTTATCCACTGTCCCACTCTTTAGGCCTTATACAAAACTCTAGGGATGTATTCTGAGCGCCGTCACAATTTCCTGGATCCTGTTTGGGTATCTTTCCGTTGGTATCGCTCTCCAACATGAGCACAGCTCGGGGTGAGGGAAGCACATGTGTGTTGGCACGTGTCTAGCGTCCTCGTGAGCTGGGCGATCCTTCAGCTGCCCTGCTCATGTGTGTGCAGGGCTGCCAATTGTTTACCCATGCCGGTTCCCAGCCTGTCCTGTTCTGTGTTGGGCTGGTCCTTAATGCTGTGCGTTTCTTTGTGGTTTGCTGTCGAGTTGTGGCCGATTCCCAGCCTGTCCTGCTCTGTGTTGGGCTAACTCCTGAAGTGTGTTTTCTTGTGGTTTGCCCTCAAAATGTAACTAGGGCGCGTGTCGCAGACATGGTCAATCATAGAACGTTCACTGTTGCTCGTGCCGTATGCAGTGGCCGTAAGCGTGCTTCCAGTGGTCACTGTGAGGTGTCTCCCGCTCTGGAGCTTTGCTGTGCTCACATATGGTGGATCTACAGATTATATGCAAGGGTGAGCGCCTCAGAGGTCCGAAGGGGAGAGATGGTGTTTTCCTTTGCAGTCACCTCGGGTCCTGTTGTGTTCCTGTCCCAAACACGAGCCCGCGTATGCGCAGCACCGTTCCTTGCCCGCTCCGTCAGCCCAGCATATTAAGGCTCACATCGGAGTTGGTTGCTGCGTATGCAGAGCCACGTCTGTGTTCCAACTCGGATTGTGCCGGGGCTGGGCGCGCGCCTTATTTATGGAGTTGTAAGTAGTAGTAATTTGGACTCCCGCGGGGAAAGTTGGTGAAGCTACGGTTGTGTCGCCTCATATGGGTACTGATTGTTGCTCCCCTCTGCCTCAGTCTACCATTTCCTCGTCGCTCATTAGTAGCGCAGGTGTTGTGTTGCTGGAGGAGGGACAGGTGTGAGATATATCGTCCCCAACAGCACAGGGTCCACAGGGTCTTCCGATCCTGGTGTGGACAACCCTCGCTTCACTCGGTGTGGGTCCTGTGCAGCAGAGCGGATCCCGCTCTCGTTTTATGCCTCAGCTGCTATTCGCGTTTGTCGTCGGCCGCGCAGTATCCTTGCCTTCACTACTCAGTATTAACTACTGCAGGGTCGCTTCTCTTGGGCCAGACCAGCTTGTCGCTTTGTTGCTGAGCATAGCGCCCAGGCCTGTATCTCCTGGGCTCCGTCGGCGTGATCACGCAGCTCCTTGGGGAGAGGCGTCTGCAGCGGCATTGCGTTTCTCGTGCCGGAGGCCGTCCCCAGGGTGCATCAAAATACAACCATAACTTCGGTTTCACCGGGCCAAACTGCCCAATTTTTGACCCGGACCCACGCATACCATCGGAGCTCACACACAAGGCTACAAACAGCAACATGTGCAACAGCGCCCCCCCACACGGGTGGTGCGCAACTTCTTGATGACCGATGTTGGACAAGGATCACCTTGGCATCTAGATGGTTTTAAGGTGGAGAAGATACCAAAGGACTTCCGCGTTAGTGACCTTGGTGAATTCTAATTGCGGTGTTTGAGGCTTGTTGGTGGTTATGGGTTGGAGATGGCTGAGGCTGTGGACAATACTAGCGTTTTCCTTTTGCTAAATTTTTGGACTTGAATTGAAAGATTTTGCCTAGCAGGGCGTTCTGAATGTCCAGACACCAATTTTCGTTTTTTGTTGCAGATATCCACTGGGGGATGGGGGTTTCTAACTCTCCTAGTATAGCGAATAGTTCCTTAGGTTTTGAGTTATCATTCACTATTCTGTCGTTGTAGAGTGCATTTTGGTTTGGAGAACTAGTGTTTTAAATTCTCGCGCAGTTTTGAGGAAGGCTAGTTTATTTGATTCGGTCGGGATCTTTCTTCCAAAGTGATTCAGCCTTTCTTTTTACTTTCCCAGAGTCATTGAGTGAGGGTGTGAAACACTGGTTAAGGTGAGCTGGTTCTTTGGCTTTGCGATTGGCCAACGGGGCCAGTTGGTCGATGGCAGCCAGCATGATGTCATTGTAGATTTTGACCATCGTGGTGGGGTCAGGGTTTTCCTTGGAGTTGGTTGATAGGAGGGGTTGTAGAGGTGGGAGTAGGTTATCGGGCGTTGTTTCTTTTGTTTCTGGTTGGGGCGGCTAGTGCTAGCTTAGGGAGTCAGATTTGTTGGTAGTTGCATCAATTGTGAAGGTAATAATATGATGGTCTGACCAGGGGCAAGGAGAATGGGATGAAATAGTGGATTTGCAGTTGATTTCTGCGAGCCAGTCTGGCGTGCGGTCTTTAGCATGTGTGGGATTGTGAATCCTGTGTGAGAGCCCTAGGGCTGTCATGGTGTTGGCTAGTGTTAAGGCGTATTTGTCTGATCGGTCTCGGAAGCCTAAATTGAAGCCGCCCATAATGATGGTTTAAGATTTGGGTTTAGAGTTAGCTGAAAGGATTTGGGTAACATCATTTTAAAATGCCAGTGCAAGTCCTGGGGGTCTATATACTAGATGGATATTGAGGGTGGAAGTTGCGTATGGAGACCTTTAAATGAGAGGAGTTCCCCGGTGGTGAAAGGAGTAGATGTAGGAGTTTCTCTCATGTTGAGGGAGGTTTTGGCGATAATGGCAACGCCTCCTCCTTTGACTGTGGGTCTGTACCTTCTCCAGATAAAGTAACTGTCAGGGACGGCAATGGATAAAGCAGGACCGGAATCTGCCTGCAGCCATGATTCGGTTATAGCAAGGAAGTCTAGTTTGTTAGCTGTGATTATGTCAGCAATGTCGAGTGCATGAGCTGCGAGTGACCTAGCATTGCTGAGAGCGCCTAGGATAAGATGGGTGTGCATGGGGGAGTTAAAGGATGAGTCATTCAGACGATGTGTCTTAATGTTAGTGTAGCTCTGATTGGTTCTCAATGTGAGGAGAGCGATCCTGCGCAGGGTGTTTGGGGGTGGGGGGGTTTGAAGAATTTTCTCTGAAGAGTTTGATTCTGGATGACAAGTTCAAATTTCTGATCAGGGTATGTTGGGGTTGTAGACGGTTGCGGTGGTTGCTGGCTATGGGTTGGGTAAGTATAGTGCAGGGTGGGTGTGTGGTGCAGGCTGACCTAAGGCACTGGAGGGTCGATGGTCTGCTAAGCAAGTTTAATATTGTATTGGCCATGATGTACTACAGGGATGGAGAAGCTCTATAGTATGTGTAGGCGTCGGGGCAGATGCTGAGCTCTGCTGCAGTTGGGTATTTAACATGGGCAACACAGAAATGTGCAAGAAGCTAAATCAGATACTATGGGCAACACAAGCGCATACAATATGCTAGGCAGGTGATTAGGGCCGAGAAGCAGTATACAGTATGTTTGGCGTGTAGTATGGGCACACAACAGAATACAATGTGCTAGTCAAGTACTAAGGGCAATACAAATGCATCCAGCATGCTAGGCAGGTGGTGAGGGCAGTGCAGCAGTATACAGTATGTTTGGCATGTAGTATGGGCACACAACAGAATACAATGTGCTAGTCAAGTACTATGGGCAACACAAATGCATACAATATGCTAGGCAGGAGATTAGGGCAGCACAGCATAACGGTATATCGGCGCAAGACAATGCAGCAGTTACACCTGTTGGGGGGTTGGATGGAACCTGGCACTTAAGGGTCTTGGTTATACGTTAGGGCACAGTATAAAAGTGGAAACATTTTTGTCAGGTAGACCACGTTACTTATGAGATGATTGGCTGGGCGGCGCAGTGCCGGGTCCGACGTCGGCACTACTCGATAATGATAGAAAGTAGGCGGCTGTTCATGGGATCAGCCATTGCTGTGGGTTTGTACAAAGTTAGAACCTGGTTATGCAGCAGATATTGTATATTGAGCACGATACCTTAATTGCGGGCGACAAATTCGGGGCAACGGTAGGGACTTTCAGATTTGATGCCGAATGGCTGACATTGCGAAATGGGGCAGAAGAATTTGGCACTTCCTCCCGGGTCCGACAGGCGCGGGACAGGAGCCTAAATTAGATGGCCTTTGTTCAGGGGCCGTCTTTCACCTGCCGGCAAAGCATATGGGGATATGTGGATGGCTTCAGCCAATCCGATTGCAGGCAGCAAGATAAATGAGATATTAGCACAAAAGTGCAAGCTCAGCTCTCGCGGCGGCCATATTTGCAAGGGTTTCTCATGGTGTACATTCTTGCAAAATGTTGTAAAAATGATTTGCATGCAGCTTTTCACTACGTGGTATCATAGGGAAATATTGCTCACTTAAGATCAGATAAAGTAGTGGATGGTGCAGATTGGCGGTGCGTTCCTCTGCTCTAGCTGAAATAAAACAGCTGATCCACTGGACGCATCAGGCAGCCCAGTGGCTTACCTTGCCGATCAGATGTGCGCCGAGCATGGTGTAGGCACTGCCCCTGCACTGTATAAGGAGCTCCTGCTCCTAGGATGCTGTATCTGAAGATCAGGCTCGGGACAGGAGACTTTGTTCAGTGGCCGTCGTTCGTCAGAGGAATAAAAGCACAAGAGGAGGAAGACTGATAAAAGGAATTTGATTTTGCTAGTAGAATTCTAAGAGCAATTAGAAAATAACACAGCCCTACAGGGAGTTAGGACAAGGTTAAAAGCCTGGCATGTTGTCCATGGACAAGACGCAATAGGAAGGGGAGCTTGATAATAAAGCGGGTCCGTGAGGGTACTGGCACATACTCTCATTCATATAATACTTAATGGGGATGGAGGATCTGTTCAGCGGTATGCTGCCTTCCATGCTGCATCTGTAGCATTCAGCCCACGTAGCCATAGAAGTCCTTTTTGGAGCAGTCAAGCGCTGAAGGAAATCCCTCATTCCCATCTTCCCGGGATCTAGCACCATCGTTCATTCTGTGGGAGACGGAGCGATGTGCCTCTTCCTGCAGCATTCTGGGCAAGTTACATGAATGGCTGTCATGAAAATTCCTAATATGTGCCTGCTCATAAGCAGCTATACCAGTAACCCACCTGCATGGCTCTACTCTTTTCACTCTGCAACTGCATTTCTTGAAGCCTCTACTGCCACACTGATGCAAGGTATTCAGTGTTTTTCCTTTTACGGCCAGCATACCTCAATTATGTGTTCCAGAGAAGGTCCCCTGGTGGCATCAGCAGACGTAGCAAAATAGCGCCACCTGTGAAGCCGGGACAGCCACCAACGGGATTTTGTGCAAATTGCCAATATATTTTGTCACCTCAGTCACACAACCTAGAGGCAAGCTGGTGCGGGTGGATGAGGGGTTTCAATGTCCAGAGATAAAGAATGGTATACTCATGCGTCATGTGGACCCAAGTGTTTTTAACATATTTGAAATGCATGATTCAGACAGTGCCTCTTATGTGAGACAAAAGGAGACTCTGGACAATTTTATTGCATGCAAAAGCAAAGTTGAAACACTGCAATTTCTGCAGATATTCCAGATGACGCGTTGGAAGTTACAAGTCGCTGAGAGCTTTGATGATATCCAGGCAAAGGACTGCATTGCCCGCACAGTGGATTTCCAGAATGTAATGACTATGTCCAGACCCATGTCGGCACCCCAGGACAGCATATGAAACACTACAGACAGCCTTAAAGAAGGAAGTGGCTACGGCAGAGATTGCCATTGATCTGGTCAAGCTTACTCACATGAGGGTGAGTGTCCAGCCATGAAGCAGCTGTGTCCAGTCTGTGCAGGAAAGATAATTTATGTAGCCTGTCGAGGCAGAATCATGCCTGCAGCCGAAGGGAGGCGGGGACTGAGGTTGTTGGTCCAACTGCAGGAGCCCAGTGTCATACCTGACGAGATATACCTGACTAGATACATGAGTCCAAGGCACTGCATACTGCACTTAGAATCGAACAAGCCAAGCAAGCCTCACTCCAGATAGTCTTCCATTGACGGGCAATCACCCAACTATCAGAAGTGACAGAGCAGCGTGTCACCAGAGGCCGCACAGTCGATGGCAGCTTAAGTCAAGCTGCTCCCAGATCACCGGAAATAAAGGGGAACAGAGCCACCCCCCCTTGAACACCCTGCAGAGATCCGAACATTGATTCCTTAAGGTGTAGTATCTGAGCACACACTGTCCAAATTTGAGACATTTTGGACGCCTATAGCTGGAGATAGCCATGCTTGGAGGCGGCCCGGGTGGAGTTCCTAGCCCCGATCCGAGAATGAGCTCAGGCCCACAACAAGCAGCGAGCCGGATTGAAGGACTTCCTTCGAGTGGCCCGGGCAATTAGCGTTTGCCTCATCAGTGGGTCGGCTCCATATTAATGGTGTGAGGCGGTGACCTGGTGTGGAGCCGGCGCTCCCTTTGGACAGAACACTGAGCAGTTTTGTTCGCGGTTCAGGCCCGCAGGGTGATCATCCGGAGGGAGATGGATCTCGCCCTAAGCCCCCAGGAGGGAGTGTGTCATGTGTGGACCTCCATCCGGGCTGTCGCCATGGGGAATCCGGAAAGGAGATCACCAACAGTGAGTAGGGCCTGGAGAGGGGAGGCACTGATTCCCGGCTTTTCCGAAAAAAGAGACATCATTAAATGTGGACTGGAGGGGGTAAAATCGCGGCAGAAATGTCGCCTTTCCAAAAAAACACAGCAAACATGCTGTGGTTTGACTTGGTAAAGGTGTACCCCATTATACCATTTAAGGGGCGCAGGGTTTGCCAGGGTGTCCCCTGCTCCCCTTAAATGGTATAATGGGTCTGGTGGTTGCGGTGGTGTCCCCCTGCATCCTTTACATCTACTGCGGTGGCAAAACCACTGCCTTTTTTCTGCGATTTTTTTTGTGTAAACGCCCAATTTGTGCCACGATTTTAACACATGGAACCCTGGAGGGTTGGCGAGTAGACGACCCCTACAGGCTGGGCACTGTAGCAAGTTGGCCCCCAACAGAAAAACGGCGGTGGATCGTTAGGCCTATGGTCAGGGATCCTTGAAAAGCTTTGGAACTGGGCTACCAATACCCTTGAGGTGTAAACAGCGGGCCTGGACTGTGCAGCATGAGGGTGCATCCACTTATTTCCCAAACAGCTCACTCTCTCCTCCAAACCTGTGTCAGGGATTTCCCCTGTGCTACACCAGCAACAACAGCCCGAGTTTTGCTTTGGTGGTGAGTTGCGCCTAAGTGCTCCTTCCTAGTGGTGATCCTAGAGCCGGGACACAAGGGGCTTTCACGCTCCTGGCCCTCCCTGGCAAGCAAGCTTCTGCAAAAACAGGAACGTACAGGGCTACGGTGCTTCACTTTCATGTCCCGCAGGGATGCCCTACAGCAATACTGATTTCTAGGACGGCCCACTACAGCCCTTTCTCCCGATCGAAAGTCAACACCGACGATTGCAGAGGATTCCATGCTACGAAAAAGGACATAGCAGCGCTCCTGGAGGAGATAAGGGGCCTACGCTCCAACATTGGTCAAATGCTGGATAAACTGGATAGAAAGGTGGACTCGACAGATAATAGAATTCAAGGCCTTGAAAAGAATCAAACATCTGTGGACACTTTGGAAACCCAAATGGACATGAGATTCTCAGAGGCCGAAAGGGGAGAAGACGCAATGGCGCTCAAAGTAGGCTATTTTAAAAATAGAGAGCGCTGTAACAATCTCAGATTTTTTGGGCTCCCTGAGAAAGAAGGGGAGAAAGAGTCATAAAGAGGACCATCCTAGACGTTGTCAGAACTTTGAAGAGGAAACAATGGATGAACCCACCATAGATGGTGCTCACTGAAGCTGGAGGAGGCGCTAGGGGTCCTAAAGCGAAGATCCTAGGTAAGGCAAGGAGAGAAGAGGGTCCTAAAACTTACAGTACGGCTCAGATATCGATTTTTCAGGTCCTTTCTACCTTTTACATTGGAAAGAGGATGTGTGGCCCCCTAACGCAGTGGCTAAAAGTCAAGAGTGGGGTACCGCTGGGGGCTCCCCTTCTTGATCTCTTTTGAATATGAAGGCTACAAATACAAGTTACTATCCAAAGATGACATACAAAGAGTGAAGGGGGAACTACTGGGAAACATAACAGCGTGCCCACGACTCAGAAGGTGTCAACAGAGACACTCAAGAAAAGGTCACAATGGTGAAAGAAGATGTATCCCAGGATCCTGCAAGTTCAAAAGGCTGAACACTCCCCCACTGGGGAAGAAGTGATTTCTACGGCACTTCCATGAGGGGGTGTCAGGTTTAGTTAGGATGGGATTGTATTAACAACTGAGGGTTCCCCTGGAATCAACAGGCCTATTTGTCGTAGTGGGAGATCGAGGCATGATCCTTAGAGCGTAGAAGTGATGTTCTGGGATCACAATCTGTGTCTGTGAATATAACTGATGTCTCTTGAGGGGCTTTGATCACATACGGTTGCAATTGATAAGGATAGGTTAAGCAGGGGGATCTGTCCGGAGTCTACTGGTGGTCTGGCCCAATGCTGCGCTTGGATAACGTGTTGGACTGGACGCTAAGGGTGGGGGTTCAGGGGCTGCCTTGGTGGAAGGAATTTACAAGTTGATTTAAATGTTTCGGTTGAGTCTGTTCAAGGGCAAAGTTACGACCTCTACAGCTCATAAAACATATGGCACAAAGCACAGGGATTGTAATATTTTTGTTCCGTAAAAAGTCATAGGTACAGGCTTTGATTTCACGATAGGCTCCCTCAATGCAAGAGGAGTCAACTCATCAGCGAAGAGATCTTTAGTCCTTAGAGAATTCCAGAGATCCAAATTGGACGTCCTATAATTGCAGGAAACAAATTGGCTTAAGGGTAAACAACCAAGATTAAGAGCTAAATCAGTGGGTGCAGTTTACATGTCGTCTGTCCCGACTAAGAAAAGAGGGGCTGCCATAGTCCTGTTGAACAGGTGGAGCCTACAGGTATAACAAGGGCTACTTATCTCGATGGCCGATACAGGTTTATAAAAGGGAGACTGCAGGGTAGACCATTTACAACAGGATCAGTATATTGCCCAAATATGGACAATTGCCTTTCTGGGAAGGGAAAACTGAAAAATTTGACTTTGTTGAGGGGACCCTATTAGTGGGGGGGGGGGGGGTTCAACATGGTGCTAGAGGCGAACAGAATCCGGAAAAGGATAGAGGAGGTCCCAGCAACACTACCCCGGGTTAGCGACTCTAGGCGATTTCGGAGAGTGAACCGGGAGCTGGGTCTCACAGACTCTCTCATAGAACAAACAGAGGGAGACTGGCCATATACTTATTATTCACAAACTCACAACTCGTTTTCAAGAATAGACATCATTTTGGTGCATAACACCCTCAAGGGGTTGATCTCAGAATCCCAGATGATGCCTATTCCATGGTCAGATCACGATTTGGTGAGAGTGGTGGTGGGGGGACTGGTTGAGACAAGCAGAGAGGGGTAGGTGGAGGTGCAACGACATCTTGCTTAAAGATACAGAGGTATCCCAGGGTCTCCTAACAGATATCAAAGAATACTTTGAGCATATTAATAATGGGGACGAGGGACCGCAGGTTTTGTGGGAAGGCTTGAAGGCAACCATTCGGGGATTTGTCATAGGGTTGGGCTCCCAGAAAAAAAGGAAAGGTCGAGACAAGAGGAGATTCTCAGGAAGAGAATAACTGAATTACAGCCATGAGGCGCCCCGGGGAACCCATCTTTCACCCGCATCGGCCAGCAAACTTAAACACTATAAAGCAATGCTCAAGTCTCTTCTAAAGGATATGGAAAAAAGCTGTTATTACGTAAACAAAAATACGACAAAAAATTGAATGAAGTGGACAAAATTGTAGCGTGGCAGTTAAGGGAGGAGAAAAAAGTAAATGAGTGGCATTATCGTTAGGAGTTTACCAAATATTATGAGGAGCTCTATACCTCGGAATACTTGAGGGATGGATCTCATATTATGAGGTTTTTCGACAAGATACCCAACCCGGGGTTCTCGCGGCCAACGGCCTATAACCCTGACTCGCCAATCACATCTGAGGAAGTGACTCAAACAATAAAAAAATGAAGGGAGGCACATCTCCGGGTTCTGACGTTTTCTCTATGAAATTTTACAAAATGTTTGGTTCTACACTTGCTCTTTATTTAGTAAGGGTATGTGGTTCTCACAGAAGCTGCCCTCCCTGACACAATGAGGCAGTTATTGTTGTTATCCAGAGGGAAAGAACCCGTCCTCCTGCTCTTCATATAGACCCATCTCACTGTTGAATAATGATGTAAAGATATTGCCCAATACATCTGGGTAATAGACTTGACACCATTCTCCAATCACTATTCCATGGAGATCATGTGGGTTTCATTAGAGGGAGACAAGGTCCTGAATATATTAGAAAGACCATTGACCACATGCACCATGCTAGATCTACCAATCTTGATGCTTGTCTGGTGGCTAAAGATTCTAAGAAGGCCTTTGATAGAGTGCAGTGGCAACATATGAGCAAGGTTTTGGAAAGAATGGGGTTTGGTGGCAATTTCCGGAAATGGATCTCTGCTCTTTATAGATCTCCAAGCAGTAGGGTGCAGGGGAACGGGTCATTAACTGGCTCCTTTAGTTTATCGAGATGGACTACGCAGGGATGCCATCTGTGGCCCTTGCTGTACGCCTTGATGATGGAGCCGCTAGCCATATCCATAATAAAAGGGATTACGTGTGGAGAAGTAGAGTTCAAGTTGTCACTCTTTGCTGATGACATCCTGGGCTACATCTCCGACGTTCATTCCTCTCTCACAGAGCGGTTTTCTCAGATTTCGACCTTTAGATACTTTTTGGGCCTAAAAAAAATATTGATAAATCGTGTGTTATGCCAATAACAGATGAAACATCCATATTAGATTCTAGAGCTAGAATAGCGGTAATGAGAGTAGAAAAATCAGTCATTAAATATATTGGTGTTCACCTTATGAGGGATTTGGAGAATTTAATGCATGCCAACTTTGATCCACTGTTGCCAATGATTAAGTCGAACACGTAGCAATGGGACCTGGTGGCCTTATCCTGGTATGGTCACGTGACTTCAGTTAAGATGAATATCCTTCCTCATTTACTTGATCTATTTACTGCCCTTCTGACAATTCACCAAGAGAGTTACTTTACTGATCTGAACACAACAGTAAGCAGATTCATTTGGCAGAATAGAAAGCCCAGCTTGAAAAAGGCTACTTTCACCTTCCCGAGGGAGTGTGGGGGAGTCAGCCTACCCGATTTTCACATTTACTATCAAGCCTCCCAACAGCGAGTGATGTTACAATCATATAAGGGTTTATCAGAGAACATACTGGACTTACCTAGAAGACTTGGAAACCCATCCCGAAAATTAAGGGATCTATTATGGCAGCTTATAAGGAAATTCCCCAAAAATTGAGGGATCACCCTACCTGGGGGTATTATGGTCAATATGGAAAAAAAAGAGTGCAAATATTTTACTATCCTCCTGGTCCTCTACAATGACGTCAGTATGGGGCCCACTGATTAATCTCAATCGTCAGGGTTTTAGATACGACCAAAAATGGTCAGATAGGTCTGGAAAGGGTGGGTCAACTGTTCAAAGAAGGCATGACTCTGGGCATTGACAGGATTACCATTTTTGACTATCTTCGTCCACAGTTTTTTGTTACTGGTCATAAGTGGTCAAGAAGTTGTCTAAAGTACTAACCCTGTTTGAGAAAGCCCTATACAGTTTGAGAAAGCCGTAGACGACTCAAGTTAATAAATAGAAAGGGTATCCTTTCAAAAGTCCTTAACGTTGCTGACATGATGGCAGACAAACCTTTAAGGAGATACTGGGTGGGAGTTGCAGGGTGGGTCATTACAGATGAAGAATGGGTAAAGATGGTAATGTTTCAAGGAAATCTTTTGACTTCCACCATGGTACATAATGTTAAGATATTGCAAGGATGACATAAGGATCCTCTAAAACTTTCGAAGACATTTTCCAAGGGGCTTCCCCTCTGTGCCCTAAGGCTTGTGGGCAGGTAGGGTCGTTGGTGCATATGTGGTGGCATTGCCCGAAGAGAAAAAACTATTGGGATGAACTTTTGAGCTGGATTAAAGATATAACTGTCATGACCCTTGCCCCTGGCCCTCACTGGCAAGTAAGCCTTCCAGTTAGGGCCAGGGCAAAGGCCTTAAAACCTCATCCAAGACTCTCTTGGAGTCAGTCCTGGCGCCTTTGGCGCCAGGCTCATAACCATCATGAAGACCAACATTAGAATGGGACTATTTACTTGGATTATTTAACTTGGGGTGGTTCAGCCAACATGGAGGCACACACATAGCTCAGTTACAAGGAACTGAGCTATGCGGTCTAGTCTTTTGGGTGTGGCAGGCCTGGGACTACTTTACCTGGGCTACTTTGGGTGTGGCAGGCCTGGGACTATTTTACCTGGACTACTTTACCTGAGACTATTTAAACCGCACCCAAACAGCAGAACATGCTTTGCGTTATTCTGCTGTGGGCAGAGTAATGCTCAGTGTGTCCAGTTCTTTGATGCCAGCTTACCTGAAACCAAGGACCTGCAGAGAGAGAAAGAACACTACGAAACTTACCTGGAACAGTATCCTATCTTCAATCCATCACCGACTTCAGTTCCACTCACCTGAAGGTACGAACTCCATCCGGCACTGTATGCATCCTGGAATACCATAACCTGGAAAGAGGAGAAAGAAAGACAGCATTAGTAAGCGTTTACTCACGTTTCCTCCTGAATGAAGAAAGCCACACAATTCTTACCTGGGTGGTCATCTCCTGGTCAGTATAATTGCTGGAACATTAAGGCGCTCGGCGAGGAACATCGCAACCTGCAAGGAGAGAAAAGGAACAAGTTACTTACCTGTAACTGTTGTTCTCCAGCATGGGTCTGGCATGGATTCACATGCTCATGAATATTCCCCGTCGTCAGGCTGGGAATCCTCGGTAAAGAAAAAACCAGTATCAGTTTCGTTTCTGATCTGTCTTTCGTAGTAATAACCAATCACTGGTCTCTGCGTCATACTGACCACAGCCAATGACTGCCCTCTACCTAAGCACCGCCTCTGGCAGCCATCTTCAGATTTGGAAGCACGTGAAGTGGCAGTATGACCAAGTGAAGAGCCGCAGAGGGGTAGGCGGGAGGGTTCGCATGTGAATCCATGCCAGACCCATGCTGGAGAACAACAGTTACAGGTAAGTAACTTGTTCCTTCTCCAGCATGGGGTCTGGCATGGATTCACATGCTCATGAATAAAGAATACATAGCAGTATACACATGCACAACCACGGGAGGTGGCAAAGGCTCAACATTAAGCATAGCATCAAACTCAACATTAAGCATCTTACCTCCTCACCAGGCTCACCTCAGGCGAACAGGTTGCGCAGCACTGCTTGGCCGACCCTGGACTCCTCCCTGGAATCCCGATCGACGCAGTAGAACTTCGTGAAGGTGTGCGTCGACCTCCACGTAGCAGCCCTGCATATGTCCAGCAGGGGCACACCAGAAAGGAACGCCGTGGTAGCTGCGATCGCTCTGGTGGAATGGGCTCTCGGACGGCCAGGCAGCGGTCGGTTTGCCAACCGATGACAGTACATGATACAGCCGGAGAGCCATCTGGAAATGGAAGCCTTCGAGAGAGCCTTCCCCTGATTGACAGGTCCAACGTTCACAAAGAGTTGTGACGTCTTCCGAAAACACTTCGTGCGGTCCACGTAGAACTTCAGCGCTCTAGCCACATCCAGCGAGTGCAAAGTCCTCTCAGCCGGCGACGAAGGCGACGGGAAGAACACAGGCAACACCAAGGGTTCGTTGAGATGGAAGTCCGACGGTACCTTGGGCATGAAGGAGGGGTGCGTCCTGAGCACTACCCTCGTGTCGTGGAAAGTCAAGTACGGGGCCTTGCAGGAAAGGGCCTGGATCTCTCCCACTCGTCGTGCGGAGGTGATGGCCACAAGAAACGCTGTTTTCCACGATAGAAACTTCAACGGAGCCGAGTGCAGAGGCTCGAACGGAGGTCCCATGAGCTTGGTCAGCACCACGTTGAGCTCCCACGCCGGGGCCGGAGCCTTCACCGGCGGGAACGATCTGAACAGTCCCTTCATGAACTCTTTCACCAGGCGATGAGACCACAAGGACGTCCGCCCCGTGGTTCTGGTGTATCGGGAGATCGCAGCAAGATGAATCTTGATGGACGCGTGTGCCAGGCCAGCTTTGGCCAGCGTCAGCAGGTACGGCAGTACTTGGGGAGCCGTAATCCGTAGAGGGTTAATCTTCTGTGCGTGGCACCAGACAGAGAACCTCTTCCATTTGTGTCCGTAGCATTTAAGAGTCGAGGACGCCCTGGCCTTTGCAAGAACCTCTCTGCAGTCGGCCGGTATGTCGTATCCTCCAAACTCTAGCGCTGCAGGAGCCAGGCCTGCAAGTTCAGCGACTTCGGGTCGTGGTGGAGGATGGCGCCTCCTTCCCTGGAGAGTAGATCCGCGTCCGCCGGCAGCTTGATCGGCGGGGACGCTGACAAGTCCAGAAGGTCCGGGAACCATATCTGCCTCGGCCACGAGGGTGCGACGAGGATCATCCTGCACCGTGACCTCTTGAGCAGGTTGACTAGCCGGATTAGCAGAGGCAAGGGAGGGAACGCGTAGAGGAACAGGCCCTCCCAGGGGAACGAGAAAGCATCGCCCATGCTCCTCGTCTGGGGAAACCTGCTGGCGAACCTCCGGCACTTGGTGTTCGTCGCCGTCGCGAACAGGTCGATCTGGGGTGTGCCCCACCGTCGGAAGAGGCGATCCACCAGATCCTGCCGTAGTTCCCACTCGTGGCACGAGCGCAGCTCCCTGCTGAGTGAGTCGGCGATGGTGTTTTTTATCCCTGCCAGATGAAACGGCACCAGAAAAATCCTTTGGGCGACGGCCCAATGCCACAGGTCCTGCGCCTCCTTGGACAGCGCTGGGGACCTGGTTCCGCCCTGTTTCCTGATGTAAAACATGGTGGTGGTGTTGTCGGTGAAGATCCTCACCACCTTGCCCTTGAGGGACGGAAGGAAAGACCTGAGGGCCCAAAACACTGCACGGAGCTCCAGGACGTTGATATGCAGGGACTTCTCCGTCGGGAGCCAGAGTCCCTTTGCGTGCAGATTTTCGGTGTGCGCTCCCCACCCTTCCAGGGAGGCATCCGTAGTCACAGTCTCCTGGTGGGCTGGGGTCTGGAAGTCCATGCCCGCCGTCAGATGCGCGCGGGTGCCCCACCACCGTATCGCTCGTCGGAAGTTCTCGTCGAGCTTGATCCTTTCCTCGAAGCTGCCCGTCGTCTGGATCCAGCGCGCATCCAGGAATTCTTGCAACGGGCGCATCCGGAGCCTGCACATGGGAATGAGGTAGATGCAGGAAGACATCATCCCGAGGAGGGACTTGATGGACCTCACTTTGGCCGCGTCGGCCACCAACATCCGTTGCACCTTGCCCAAGATGGTCCTGGTCCTCTCCTCCGACGGGGAGGCCAGAAGGGACACTGTGTCGAGCCTCGCTCCCAGAAACAGTGCGACTTGCGCGGGCACCAGGCGGGATTTGGCGTAGTTCACGAAGAATCCCAGGTCCGTGAGGAGTTGGACGGTCCTTGCCGTGTGAACCACGGCGAGCTCCCTCGTCTTGGCGCGGATGAGCCAGTCGTCCAGGTAGGGGTAGACGTGGATCCCCTCGCGGCGCAGCTGCGCCGCCACCGGTGCGAGGCACTTGGTGAATACCCTGGGTGCCGACCGTAGTCCGAAGGGGAGGGCTCTGAACTGGTAATGACGCCCTTGGACCACGAACCTGAGGAATTTTCGGTGCCCCTTTAGGATGGGAATGTGGAAGTAGGCATCCTCCAAATCCAACGACGATAGGAAATCCCCTTCCTTTACCTCCAGGAGAAGTTGAGGGACGTGAAGTTCTTTCCTGGCCACGGGGGGGACGCGCGGGCACCTTCTTTGAAACTCGAGCGCGTGGCCCCGGGCCAGGGCGTCCAGCACCCAACGGTCGGTGGAGATGGACTCCCACACGCTGACGAAGCCCGCCAGCCGGCCTCCCACCGGGGTGCTCCGGTGGGGGCCCGACCCCACAGCCGGTTCAATCCTGCTTGGACGCGGCCTTGCCGCCTTGACCTCCTGGGCGACGACGGCGGGGTCCGCTAGACTTGCCTCGTCCTCTGTAGGCCTCTTGCGACGACGAGCGGGCCGCTTGACGGTAGGAAGCGAAACCGCCGCCGGAACCTCTGGAGGCGCCCTTGCCTCCGCTGCTCCGAAAGGGCGTCCGACGTTGCTGCAGAACTCCGAGGGCCCGGGCCGTCTCAGTATCCGCCTTGATGGCCTGAAGGGAATCGTCCACTGTCTTCCCAAACAGGTTGTTCCCGTCGAAGGGCATGTCCAGGACTCTGGTCTGGACGTCCTGCCGGAAGTCCGTAGCTTTGAGCCATCCACGACGTCGAAGGCAAACGCCGTTGCCCAGCTGGCGGAACCCAGTGTCGGCGATGTCCGTCGCCACGGTGATGGCGTGGTCCGAGGCCACCTCACCTTCCTGCAGGATCTCCAGGGCCTCCGCCCTCTTGTCGTCCGGCAGAAAATCCAGCAGGGGAGCTATCTTGTACCAGAGCTCCCTGTCGTAGCGAGCCACGATAGCCAAGGCGTTGGCCGCTTTAATCGTCGTCGCTGCCGACGAGATGACTCTACGTCCCATAGCATCCAATTTCTTTCCCTCGCCGTCCGGCGGGGAAGTCGATGTGGAGGCCGCACCCCCCCCCGCTTTCTTCCTGGCTGCCGCGGAGACGACGGAATCCGGGGTAGGCTGCGCCCGGAGGCACAGGGGGGCCGTGTCCGGGACCCGGTACTTTTTCTCGTACCGGTCTCTTCTAGCTGGCGTCGTGGAAGGGTTCTTGAGGAGGGAAAGGCCCTCATCCCAAATGTCGTCCAACAGAGGCACTGCGAGGACCGTCTTCCTCTTGGCCTCGCGCCGCTGATAAAGGAAGCCTTCCTTTTTCTTCTCCTCAGGGCAGAGTTGGAAAAGCTCGGAAGCCCTGGAGATCATGGAGTGGAAAGATCCGATCTCGTCGGGCGGAGAAGCCCTGGCGGGAGGCGACGACGGAATATCCTCGTCGTATGCCTCGTCGTCCGTACCCGTCGCTGCCGTGTCAGTCCCCGTATCATCCCCTCGGGTGGACGGGGAGGAGGGCTGGACGGGGCGCGACGGTTGAAAAGGAGGTGGTGGATGGATCCTTCTTTTCCTGGTAGGGGGAACACCAGAAGGTCCCGGTTCTGGATCCCCCGACGGGAGAGGTTCCTCCGTCGGTAACGGTAGTCTCGTCCTTATCTCGGAGCATAAGGACTGTATGGCCAACAAAATGGCCGCCGAGTTGTCTTGCGGCGCTGGCAGAGGGGAATCCGACGGGCGAGCAGGGGCCCCGTCGGTATCCTCGACGATGTCGTCGTCGTCGTCACCTGCGTCGGGGTCCATTCCGACGGGCTGGCCTTCTTCCACGCCTAGGCCGTGGCTTAAGACCTCGATCAGCTCCTCTTCTGAGGTTGAGGCCGAATCTACGACGACGCCCTGCCCCCCCTTCTTCTTCCCCACGGAGGGTTTCACGGGGGTCCTATCGATGGGCACAAAAGAAGACTCCCTCCGAGGAGGCAGGGAGATTCTGGGCCCCGAGGTCGCCACCACTGGCGCAGCCTCCACAGGCTGAGCCAGGGCCGCCGCGACCGTTTCGATAGAGGGCTTGGTCGGATGGATCAAGGCCTTCACCACCTTAGGTGCGCTCACCGCCTTATCCTTGAGGGAGGGGGCACTGCCACGCTCCTCCTCTGCCTTAGAGCTCGACCGGGGCCTCTCCAGGAGTTTCGCCGGGTGCTCGGCCTTCCTCTTACCCGACCCAGAGCGTTGGCTCGTGGTTGATGGTGCCGGGGAGGGTGCGCCCTGCCTGGCGCCCGTAGAGCCCGACCGTTCGGCGCTCCCGGTGCCAGCGGACTCGCGGTGCTTAGCCTTATGTTGGGCCCCCGTCGCCAGGGCGCCCTCAAAGGTCTTAGAAGACCGCTCGGATTTCTTCTTCTTCTCGCCAGACGGGCTCTTACCCTCCAGCCAGTTGGCGAGACGTTGATGGCGGTCCTTCATGGTCCGTTCCGACATGTTGCCGCAAAACGCACAGTCCTTCTCCACGTGCGTCTTGTCCTCATGAAGGCAGTAAAGGCAGAAAGAGTGTTCGTCCTCCTTAAAGACGTTCTGCAGCTGGCATCCAGGGCAGACCCTGAACAGTTTTCCGGGCGTCGAGCTTCCCTTCTCCTGGGCCATCTCCGAGACCGGGCCTGAGAAGCTTCTGGAGTCCTCCGAAGTGTAGCTCGACGAAATCTTCACCCTTGAGGGGCGCAGACGAATCCGACACGGGTCCCCGTTGATCGGATGTAGGATCGGTGGAGCTTGAGGCTCTTTTGACCGAAAGAATCGAGTTTTTGTGAAAAAGCGCGAAAAAATAGCACTAACGCTCGAGAGCAATAGCACGAGGATCCCAACACATGAACGTGCGGTAAAAATCTGAAGATGGCTGCCAGAGGCGGTGCTTAGGTAGAGGGCAGTCATTGGCTGTGGTCAGTATGACGCAGAGACCAGTGATTGGTTATTACTACGAAAGACAGATCAGAAACGAAACTGATACTGGTTTTTTCTTTACCGAGGATTCCCAGCCTGACGACGGGGAATATTCATGAGCATGTGAATCCATGCCAGACCCCATGCTGGAGAAGACACAGGTTAGCAATATAAAAGGCGAAACAGCGCCGTGCATCGCGCATTACTCACCGGACAGCATCGCGCACACCGCGCTTTCACCTACCGGCCCATGCTCATCTTCAAACTGCATGACACCACCAAAATACCTTTCCATACCTAAAAGGAAAGAAGCAAGACATTATTATTCGAACTAAGAGGAACATAAGAAGTGCATATAAAGACTCCAAAGCAGCAAGCCTTCGGAGTCGCAGCAGGCCTGGATTCCCAGAGGGGGGCCTGCATCAGTGAAGTAACTTGGTCGCTGCTCGGCCCCCACACCTACGTGCCCCTGCTACGAGGAGCAGGACGGAGAATCCACCTTTTACAATATTAAGGTGAGGAGAGGGCCCAAGGGGGAGGAAGGAGTTGAGCCAAGGGAGGTGGGAAAACAGACAATCTGGCTCTCCTATATTGCAGACCCATCTTTAACCAGAGGCCTTACCAAGGGACCGGGAGAGGGTTCGAGAGTGCAAATCATCCAACCAGGGCTGGGTGGCGTCCCCGTGGATCCAAGGCGAGCGTAACAATAACAATGGGGTAATAACTTGGAACTAGACCCACTCCAAATGTTATTGGGGATTCCCAGTCAGGACAGGGAGCAATATAGATTTCACCGGATGTGGGCAGCGATGTTCAGAGTGGGGAGGTTGGTGATAGATCAAAAGCAGAAGGAGGAGAGAGTTCCAACGAAAGTGGAGTGGAAGAAACAATTACAAGATATTTTTGTCATGGAGAAATTAACTGCAGTGGTAAACCATCACCTGGGCTCCTTTCAGGAGGAATGGGGACCTCAGATAGCAAGGTGGGAGATGGAATCACGTTGATGCCTCTCTAGCGGTAGACTGACTGCACTGAGGTGGGGACACCTGGGGGCGGGCAGAGGGGGGCGATAATCGCGATAGCTAGAAGTTAATGGCAAGCGGGGTAGTGCAACCCTGTTGAAAGCATAGTGGTGGAATGGGATATGTAGAGGAGGATAGCACAGAACTTACTTACAAGTCTTAATTTCTAACATTCCTATTGCAAGAGGGAGCAAAAGCAAAAGCAATGTTGTAATATTATATTCATGTTAAAAATCCATGTGGTTGTTACTTATCTGTAGGTGCGAATATTAGAAACGAAAACATTTATTGCGTTGGTGCGGGGAAGGGAAGGGAAATTATAATCAGGAAAGTTGTACTTGTATTATGCTGGTTGTATGAAAAAGAAAGAATAATCAAGTTTAAAATATAAATAAAATAAAAAGTGACCGAACTTCAACAGATGGCACAACCTTGGTAAATAGCCTTCCAGTTGAATTTCTGATAGTTTCTGTAGAAACTGTTAATGTCATGGATGTGGATGAATACAAGGGACTGACTGAATTCCCATCAATTCACTCCTTAAAGGTTTCTCCAATGCCCCAAAGTATTCAAGGTGCCCAACAAAGAATACTAGGCCCAGTACATCTTCACATGATCAGCAAAAGAGCCGATAGTGGGCGACTTCTTCGTTTTAAGTCTGCAGTCTGTCACCAACATCTGGGCCCATGCAATGCATGAGGAGACCCATTTTTCTGTCTTAAATGTAGCGTTCCAAGGCAATGATCGGGAGATTGAAATCTCTCAACCAGTTGGATCAGCACAGCCCTACGTTTCAGGTGAAGAAACATAAAAGGAAACTGCAGCGACAGGACAGTCAATGGTTCTTCTGCACATTATCTACAGGCTGAGTGGAAACTGTAGTTGTTTCGCATTCATTGAAAAGACACTTCTGTCATTATTCCATGGCTTATCAAAATAAATTCAATACTGAAGTTCCAGTTAAAAAACGGATGTAAACTGAGATCAAATTGCTCCAAGATGAGTACATCAATGAACCAGTTTGTCGTGCAATACCTCCGGTTGTGTCAATTGTTCAGGTGTAGAAGAAACATGCAGCTATTTGAATTTGCACATGTATAGACATGTAACAACCAAATACGTCAATTAAGTGTAAAAGACAAAGACATGACTACCTACTCAATAGTGTTGTCATTGATTATTTTTCAAAATTAGACCATCAGTAAGGCTAGCATCAGCTGGAATTGGACACTTCCTCAAGGTATACTACTACTATTGCCACAGATGAACAAGTTACTTACCAACTGGTAACGTTCTTTCAACTGGATGTTCCTCCAAAGTATTCCTCATCTACGACATGTAATGTCCACAACTGTGCTACTTCTGATTTTTTTTCGGCAGAGGACGCCCTGCGTTGATGGCGTCAGGTCGATGTCCCTCGAAGGTCTCCGTCGAGGGGGGACATCATCGGATGTTATGAGTAGCACGCATGGCGCCCGTAGTCTCAGTTCATGTTTTTCTCCCTCACAATGTGTGGCACACGTGCCTATAATACAGCATCGACGGCACTTAGCTGTGTTGGAACAAAAGCTGTAATGGCATGGGAAATTCTTGAGAGAGGTAGGCTGGGAGGGCAATGAGGAATATGTTGGAGGAACATCCAGTCGAAAAAAAAACGTTACCAGTTGGTAAGTAACTTGTTCTTCTAATGAATTGTGTCCTCCAACGTATTCCTCATCTATGACAGACTCCCAAAGCAGTATCCATGAGTGGAGGAGGGAGAAGAATTTAGACATACCCAATTAAATGGCAGAGAAAAGCACTGCCTTCCCAAAGGCAACATCCTGAGCATGGGGAGTTTCCAGGGAATAATGCTTAACAAACGTGTGTATGGAAGACCACATTACAGCATCACAGAGGTTCTTTACCGGTACACCCCTCTGCAGGGCTGTCGATGTAGCCATGTCCCTGGTGGAATGAGCCCGCAAGCCCACAGGAGAGTCCTTGCCAGCCAACCTGTAGCATTCTGAAATAGTGAGGATGATCCACCTAGACAAGATCTGCTTAGAAACAGCCTGGCTCAATCGGTTCAGTGTCTAGTATACCCCACAAAGAGCTGGTCGTCCACTCTGACCTTGGACATTGTAGAAAGATAAAAGCTCAATGCCTGCCTAGGATCCAACCTATGGAGTCTCTCCTCGTCCTTTTTAGGATGCGGAGGAGGATAGAAGGCGGGGGGCACCACCTTCTGACTTAAATGAAATTCTGACACTACCTTAGGTAGGAAAAACGAACGTACTCTCAATACAACCCTGTCCTTGTGGAACAAAGTAAAAAGTGGCTTAGAAGAAAGTGCCTGCAACTCCCTCAATCTTCGAGCAGAGGTAACTGGAACCAAGAAAACAGTCTCAAATGTCAACAATCTCAACGGATAAGATTGCAAAGGTTCAAACGGAGCACCCATCAGAAACTTGAAGACCAAATTAAGCTCCCAGACCGGCACCTGAGCCCTTTCAGAAACGGAGTGATCAGTGGAATCTAAAATAGGGGCCTTCCTCGAACGAGCGCTTACAGATAGAAAGCGCTGCGGAATTGAGCACTGAAAAAGGATTAACATTCTTTCCTCTGCACTGTCGCAAAACTTATGGCAACGGTACAGGGACTTTGTTGCTGGCGGCCTGGCCGAAAGCAACACCTCCATCACGTCATCCAGGTGGTCCCATTCTTTATATCTCAAACGTTCAGAAACCATGCGTGAAGGTTGAGAGTCTTGACCTCTGGATGGAGAACCCGACCTTCCGTTCGCGAGAGAAGATCCTCTCTTTGGGGAAGATGCATTGGAGGACAGATGGACATGTCTAGAAGGTCCGGGTACCCCGCCCTCTGACCCAATCAGGAGCAATGAGGATCATGCGGGTCCTGAACCGTCGTAACCTCCTGAGAACATGAGGAATGACGGGGATTAGAGGAAACGTCTACAGAAGCGGGAATAACCAATCCATGACTAACATGTCTCCTAGAGCTCCTCTCGGAGGAAATTCCCTCAAGCAGTACCTTTCGTACTTCCAGTTGGCACTGGTCGCGAACAGATCCACCTGCGGGGTTCCCCACTGCCGCGACGAAGAGGAAGAGTGGCGCGAACGACTGCGGGACCAGGAGCACTTGGACTTCTTCCGCCGAGGAGAGTCCCCTCTCGACTCGTCGGTCGAAAGTCCAGCAGACGTGAATGTACGAGGCTTGGACACCCTTCCTACCTTCAATTTCCCCTTACGTTCCCGCAAGGCCTTGGCAGTCAACGACGGGCACTTCGAGCAGTCATCCGTAGTGTGGTCCTCGCCCAGGCACGACAGACAAATTCTATGCAGATCCGTAATCGACATCTTGGAGCCTCAGTCCCGACATTTCTTGAAGCCAGACCGCAGGGACGTCGGGATAGAAGAAGAAGACATGAAACGGTAACTTAACAGTAACCACGAGGCGCGCCGAGTATTACGAAGCAAACAAGTTTTCAGAAAAAATGGAACTGAGGATACGGGCGCCGTGCGTGCTACTTATAATATCCGATGACGTCACCCTCGACGGAGGCCTTCGAGGGACATCGACCCGACGACATCAATGCAGGGCGCCCTCTGCCGAAAACATTTCCGAAGCAGCACAGCTGTGGCCATTACATGTCATAGATGGGGAATATGTTGGAGGACACAATCCATTTGAATTGTGTTTATACCTCTAGAAGCATTTACATTTTGGCATTTCATCTATGGGTGAGGGTTTTAAGGAGGAAATCCACAAGGTCATAATGGTATACCCCTCCCCCACTCAGGACCCTTTTCAGGCAGCGGATATTGTTGTCACCCCCTTGCCATGGGTCTAGATATTTTTATTTCTTCATTTGTGGTGCCCTTGGTAAACCTTAAGTCTGGCCTCTCTGTTCTCCCAAGGGCTTGAGAGGTTTTCTTCAATCACACACCGGGCTTCCCGGTCTGAACAGCTCTCGCTCTTGCTTCTCCAATCTTCCTTCAGGTTTGTACGGTCTTCTTCTAGGCAGATATCCTTCCAGCATAACTCACTTCACAAAGCTCTCCTTGCATCAAGGGAGCATTGCTCAGCACGTCCGTTTCCCGTGTTCCTTTAAGAATCTCTCCCCTTCTAAGCATTCGGTGCCCCCTTTATAGTTCCCTTGGCGGAGCCTAATTCCCCATGTATATTTCAATTTTCTTCACTCACTCGTTACTCTTCTGGGGAATATTAGTTATGGTCTGGTATTGGATTATTACCTTATGGCCCTGAATGGCGTTAAGGAGGGCTCACAAGGTTTTAAAGGTGTATGTGGTGTTCAATGCTATCTTGAAATTACTGGTAGCATGTTAAGTGGCTCTGATGCATTCGGCAGCCTCTCCTACATTTCCGATGGTCATGCCACAAAGTGTGAGCTCGAGCGTGACTCCCTTGCTCCCTTTCATGGTTTGGATAACGTTTTGTTATTTGCCCCAACGTTGAATGCATCAACATGAACATTGTGTGATATGCTGCAGGTATGAATTCCTTTGATGTTTATATGATCCAAATTTTGACTACGTACTTATGGCATGATTGAAGGTTGAAAATGTCTAGAAAATAACTGAGGTGGTTCTCACTATCAGTTTGTAAAGATTATAACAACATAAACACTGCTTTATATGCTACAGATAGGAATTCATTTAATTGCACGATTTTTATTCCGACTATGTACTTACGGCATGACTGAAGGTTGGAAATGTTTAGTATATAGTTGAGAAGGAGATTCTTACTGAAGTATGTTGTTAAAGATTATTATGTGGACAACCGGATTAAATGGTGGAAGAGAGACTGTAAGATATGACGGTCAATAGAGACAGTAGTTGTTTTACAGCAAGTTATGAGGATTAGATGCAGTGTTCCATAAGGACAGCAGTTTCTCTTTTATTAGTAAATTTGTCAAACGACATGCAATGTTTCAAAAAGCAGAACTGACAGGAGTTTAGTTTGCGCAATGTTGTGAGGATAGATACTTTTTCCTGTGAGAAATTTACAATACAAATATTAAGTTTGCCATGGTAAACAGTGACTCAAAGGATGTATAACCCACCTATTGTTGATGAATGTTTATCATGTACATTTTTGACTTAAATATAGCACAGTAGAGATTGCATAGAAGCACTCTATTAAAAGATGGTGCCGTCTGATTCATGCTGGCATTAGTCAATGGGACTTTGTCAGGTACAGGTCACATCACGGTCTTAGGGTCTCAATATACGAGCGAGGAGCAGAGGGAGATGTTGCTTCTTCTGCTCCTCTGCCCATTCCTAGCACATGACAAGAGTACGATTTTTAAATTGGATGGATGCACTGTAGTAAAATGGGAGGGGGTGAATAAGTGAAGTGTTTTTTACAGATAAGGAGTACTGTGCAAAATAGAACGTTTCACTGAATGAGTTGGTGTAATATATTACAGAGACTTGGTGTGTGTCTGTGGTGAACCAGATTGTGACACTTCATTGACCCTTGACAAGCATTGGTTATTTTGAATTCTGGTAAGCTTTTTCACATTTGGTGTATGATGGGATATGGGTGAAGTAACTTTTTTAGGATAAACTACTTCTGATACCTCCTTGTTTGATTTCAGAATTTGAATATTTCGACGACTCCGTGTGAGCACAGTATGCAGAAGGTCGGTACTGTTTAACTAAATTACATGAGAGAAAGTTTTCATTGCCCTGAAGAAGGATCAATAGATGCGAAACGCGTTGGGCAGAAAGTCTGGATGCCAGTAATCTCTACTGAGAGAGTTCTGTTCATTTATCAAGAACCTTCTTTACATTTCAAATTATGAAGACACTTTTAGGATGAATTAATGTATTTGTGTGAATTTTGTGCAGAATATATTTGCTCTATATGCATCCTTAAAACTTTGGCTACAATCCGTATTACAGCATGACTGGAACATGGCAACCTTTGGCAATGCTTTCTGGGTTCTGAAAACCTCCAGGCCATTATCACAAGGGGTCCCCCTCTGGGGCTGTTTTACTGCATCACGGGACGGCAGGGCTGGGGGCAGCAAGCCATTGAGATCGCTTCTAATCCAGGCTCTGGAAGGCACGTCGAGAAGTAGCAGCTGGTCCAGACCAGTCGCTGGTGGCTCACTTCCCCCACGTTACAATGGGGTGTTCAGTCAACACACCACAAGTGGTCGGCACCATAATAAGCTTGCGCCTTGATTATGGCAACACCCTATATGCTGGTCTTCATACATATGCCATTGTCCACCTGATTGTAAACCTCAACATTTGAAAAACATTGCTCACAACAGAAATCTCTACTGGCTTCCAGTCTGCTCCATGATCCACTTAAAGGTCCTCTGCCTCGTCTATAAATGCCTGCAGGCAACTGCACTTAACTACTGAGAATCCAAAATCTCTCGCCATCTTCCGTACTTACCATTTCACCAACAAACTGCAAACAAAAATTAAAATAAACAAGTGGCAGATTATTCCAGAGTTCCAGCACCGAGTTCCAAGTCTGCCCCAGTCCCATTGTGTTTTGGCTTGAGGAGCTGCACGACGTGTTTGGAGTTTTGAGTCCTGCCTTTGTGTTCACTATAAAAACTGCTGGTGGGAGCGGAGTTCCGGCACCGAGATCCCAGTCTGCCCCAGTCCGCCACAGGACGCGTCCATGGCTGAGTCCATGGCTGACTGTTTTCTGAAAAAATCTGGTCCCCAGACCCGACACAAAACGCTGCAACAACGCCGTATGCTGAATCCCTGGACTGCTGCGAACAAGACCGAGTCCAGAAACAGCAAGGTAAGCAAACAAATTGTTGCTTTACCATTAGTAGGCACGGAGGCACCATGGCCGACTCTGATAAATCCTACCATAGCCTTGGACGTCAACATGCCCCAACACTTGCCGGCGCTGGAACTTCAAACCAGAAAGGTAAAATATCTCAGTGGTTTGAAAAGCACATGCAGTGACGAGGGAAATAAAGGCGTACAAGACAAAATTCGCCAAGAAGACACCCAAGCGAAAAAGATCACTGCTAAAAATCCTTTTTCATCATTTGGTATATTTACTGGCGCGGCAAAATCAACCACTACCACATCTGTGGTGGTAGCAAACAAAACAGCCGACAAAGCCGCCTCTCGGAAATCGTCAAAGAAAGGTCAATTGGATACCCACACAAAAACTAAGAAATTCATAAGGAATGTATCTTCCCCGTCAAAGCTGAGCCTATTCAAACGGGACGATGGCACAACTAATAAACCGTCAGAAACTGCCCCAAAAAAACGGGGCTGATGCACTTAACTGTCAAAACAAACAAAAACAGCTCTAAAACGACAAAGTATAATATCTGATTCCGAGACAAGCGGCTCCTCAACCGCATCCACTTCAATAGATCTATGTGATTTATCAACTTACTCGAATCATGAGGATCACGACGTGTCCTCTTCTTCTAGTGGCTATCGATCAGTGATAACTCAGGTTAACCCATTGAAACCACATAAAGAAACTCCTACTGCAACGAAATCTAGAGACATGAACCCTACACCAAAAACTGATGCTACAGTAAATGCAAATTTAGCGTTGGGTGTTGACCTTCTGAATACAAAATTCACGCTAAATCAACACAATCAGCGTGTGCACTTAAAACAAGAGCTCACGAAAATAAACACAACAAAGGTGCACTTACTTGTCGCAAACTGCGTCTACAAAATATTCAAAGTGACGAAACAGAAGTAAATTTAAATCAAACAAACATTATGAAATTGTTCAAGTGTATTCCACTTCTGCGCACAATCGAATCAGACGACAAAGATTGTGGAATATGCAACAGAAAAATCTTCGGATCAGGTGCTTCTACATATTAATTCAGCAGGTGTTCGAAGTACTCTCCTAAGAGCCAGCGATGATCTCTTGTTCTTTGGATTTGAAATCTTGTCTGAACCCGATCAGGAAAACTCTTTACAAAACAACAAAGAAACAGAGCCAATCAACATCAATCGAAACCTGTGGACTCTGCAGTGTTACGACAGTCTATGTGCATTAGCCAAATCTCAAGATTTGAACAAAACCTGTCAAAAAACTAACCAACAAAAAAAGCTAATCTGAACAGGAATTGGGGCTCTCGATAGCCAGGACTGATAGAACATGAGACCCTGCATGAGTTTCTATCTTGGAACACATGTGGATTCAAATACCTATTTAACGATTTCGAGATCCCTTTGGAACGTGTGTTTGTAATATCTCTACAGGAAACCTGGCTTTGTAAAACCCCAATGTGCAACGGATTCACCACTCTCCTAAATCCTGCGGAAAAAAATGCCAAAGGTCGCCCAAGCTCTGGTTTAATAACAATGGTGCGAATAACGCAAACATAGTCCGCTCCTGTTATGACAAATCCTAATCCATACGTGCAAGGCACCCTTATCCATACGATGACAAAAAGCTCTCAAGTAAGGAAGCACTTACTGATCATAAATGGATACTGGAATCCAGCAAAAATCAGTACCATTGATTTCATAAATGCCATCTTAGAGCTAATAGATGAGGCTATACTAGCTTAATAATCAATTAATAAGTCAATAATCTGTTGTGGAGACCTAAACTGTACTTGGTTCCAGTTTGATGAATCTCTACAGATTTATAAGCGGCTACCTGATATCGCTGTTGAGGCCAGAGGGCAGAGATGGCAAAAGGAACCGAGCTGAGTTAATGTTAAATCTACTTTTGAAAAGAAATACACGCAAAATTTGGCGAATCTTGAATATAGACCTTTCAAAATGCACCCCAATGTTGACGAACGCAATTTCAGGAGATGCATGGGACATGCACTTTTCTATGGTATTTCAAAAGTCTGATATTTCGCGGCGTGGCTTGGCACCATGGTGAACAGTCGGGTCCGGTGAGAGCTTCTGGCCGCGACCGCGTGTTTACCAGTAATGGCCCAGCAAAGTTCAGGTTTCCGAGAACAAAGTCGGCGCCCTGCAGAGCCGGGAGGCTTCTGCAGCCCATGCCTCAATTACGCCATCCTAATCCGAAGAGGGACCGAGTTTGAGGCGAATCCCTCCGGCGAGATGTCTCGGCGTTGGCAGCATTCCAAGATGGCAGACTGCTGTGTGGCGTAATCCGGCCCCCTCTCCGGCGTCCGAACCGTGTGGGAACTGCGAGTGCTCACTCTGGAGCTGGTCGCAATCTTTCTTCCCAAATATGCAAGAGACGGAACTTCCAGCACCCCCGCCTGAGGTCGCATCCGTGCCGGCGCAGCACCCAACCACAAAAGCAGCGGGCCCCTCTTCCAGACGAGGCCCTGTGAGCCCTCCTGTCCCGGCGTGGGAAGACCGAAGCACCGGGTCCGGAGACCAGCAGCGACGGCGGGGCGATTCCCGCCACAGAGTGCGGCAGCGCGGGGCTTCTCCTCCCGACGTCTGTGACGCCTCAATACCAAAGGCCTGGGGGAGCATCAGTACCCGCGGCGCCGCAAGCAACTGCATCCGTAGGGCCCGTCACTGAAAACAGCGGGCCCTACCTTCAGACGGGGCCCAACGAACCCCCCCGCTCCGGTGCGGGGGAGGTTCCAGCTATCATCCATGGCATTAGGGCAGGTCCGGCCCCGGAGGTTTACGGCATGGAGCCCTGCCTCCCTCTCCGAACCCACCAGCTCCCCTTCCACTGTGGCTGGGCCCCGACCACGCAAAGCAGCAAACACGGCCGCTCCTCTGGCGGAGTCCGGTAACCCCCCCCCCCCGCTTGGGTTTGAGGGTCTTCGAACCGGGTCTGGGAGTCATCACCAGCGGTGGAGCGAGTCTCGCCACGGAGGAGTGTGGCTCGGGGCTTCCCCCCGGACCCATCAGCTCACTGTCGCAGGTGGCCCGCGGAGGTCCGTGGGTGATCCATAGCCCCGTGTCCCAGCTGGAGCTGGGGGCCCAAGGGAGCGTCCTCCACTAGTCAGTCACCAGCAGTGCCTGAAGCCGGAGAGAGAGAGGCCCCTCAATGATCCTGTTGGTGCGAACTCCGGTGCCCGCTCCCGGAGGAAGGTAGGGTGGCACCTGCTGCACCAAGTAGAAGCTTCCTGGGTCAGCAAGCCATCCTCCCCACTCTGGCTCCGGGCGAAGAGGGGAGGTGCCCGCTCGACCGCGGCCCCCTCCTAGAGTGAGATAGGCGCACGAACTGGGAAGGGAGGCCACATCCTTCCCCACCCACTGAGTCCCTCGGCCCTCAGGGTCCCTCCGCGCCCTTCCCCAGAGTCTACATCAAGCCGGAGAAGCGATCCGCCCGAGGGCGGCCCATGGCTTTGCTGCCCTCCACCAGAACCCCAAGACTCTGAAAGAACACAGTAGCCGACTATTCGGCTCGCCCGCAGCAGAGACAATACACAAACCTGCCCAGCCGGGGGGTCGGGGTCATGGAGGGCCCCAGGTGCCCTAAAACAACCCAACTCGGGTGAGGGACGGACAAGCTCCCGCCTAAGTCACAAGGAGTAATGTCCAGGAATCTGAAATCATCCAAGCAAACCGACATAGCGACCCTACTATCAACCACCATGGGCGAAAAGACTAAGAAAGGGGAGCGTAACGACACTGCGGGTGCCTCCCCTGACCCCTACAACGAGCCACTAACCCAAGGAGCGACGAAAGCTGACCTCCAAGAGCTCCTATCTGCCATAACTAAGGAGTATCACAAGGGCACAGAAGAACTGAAAAGCAAAATTGCGTCCCTGGACAAAAGAGTGGGGGAAGTCGAAACCAGAACAGAAGAAATTGAAACCACCTTGTTTGAGCAAAACTTCAAGATCGGGGAAGGGGCTGATAGACTCACCTCACTGGAGGCCAGATGCGAAGCCCTCAAGAACAAACAAGAAGCCGCCGAAAACAGGTCCAGGCGCAACAATATCCGCTTGAGGGGCATACCGAGCTCTGTCCCCGACGAAGAACTCAACTCCTATGTCAATGGCCTATTTCGCTTCATCCTAACGCTCCCAGACGGAGCCCCCCTGGAACTGGATAGGGTTCACAAGGTTACAGCCAGACAAAACACAAATTCTGTGCCGGACGTTCTAGCGAGAGTCCACTTCTACAAAGTAAAGGAAGAAATCATGCATGAAGCCAGAAGTTCGGCCCGAATTAGCTTCCGAGATGCCGAAATATCCCTGTATCAGGACCTTGCAGCATCTACTCTCGCAAAAAGAAAAGCCCTTAAGCCCCTCGCCGAATGGCTGCATGAGAGGAAAACAACCTACCGCTGGGGCTTCCCTACAGCTCTAATCTTCAATTGGGAGGGCAGGTCTTGGATAATCCCCTCTCCTAGAGAAGCCGAGCGATTCATGAATCCGGAAGACGAGGAAGGGTCCCCCGCTGAAGCTGCGGAGGCCCCGGGGAGATCCCGTGGAGACCCCACTAGAGCCTAGACCAAGATATCGGGGCGCCGCAGACCTCGAGGCCCACCGGGCAAGTCTAAAAGGGATAACAACCGTTGAGCGGGATGCCGAAAGTCCTTAAGCTGACTCCATCAAACAAATTCTTTAGACTCAACCTGAACTTTACTGGTCAACAGAAGAGGCAATGCTTGTCTCCAAGCAGAGTTATTATTACACCGGTCTGGCCGGATGACCCGTTGGTCGAAGGCTGGTCCGGAAACCTGGTTATTGATAGGGCGGGTGGAGGGAGGGGAGGGAGGGAAGAGGAGGGGGATGATCCTCATAAAGAGCGGAGCATGGCGGAACACAACACCGGAAGACAGGGAACAAGAAATCTTTAAGGAAGACTACGAAGCGTCCTACTTAGGACTTAAAGGATGGGTTCGCTAGACAAAACACTTACTATTATGACTTGGAATGTGCAGGGGCTCAACGCACCAAGAAAGCGGAAGTCAGTGGAGCACAAACTAGACCAATTAGCAGCTGACATTGTCTTCATCCAGGAAACCCACTTGATTGCGGAAGATGAAAAGTGAATAGGTTTCCGACGCTACCCGAAATGCTACTTCGCCTCAGCTACACAGAAAAAGAGAGGAGTCGCTATCTTACTAGGCCAAAATCTCCCATTAATGCAGATCACCACCTTCTGCGCAGGCCACTTGCTAATCGGAGGGGATTTCAACCTCCCCCCAGACCCGAGGGTGGATAAAACACTTCCAGCCTCGTGGGAAGACTTCGGCAAATCCCTGGCCCTGGCTGAATTCCTGAGAGAAACCGAGACCATAGACATATGGAGACTACGCAACCAGGAAAAAAGAGATTACACTTTCTTTTCACACGTACACAGAGGCTATTCGCGGATTGACCCCCTGCTTGCCACTAACACCATGGCCCCCTGCGTGGAGAACATCCAAATCAGACCCATTGCAATCTCAGACCACGCGTCAGTCACTATGACACTGCTACTTCACGGAGCTCCTGAACCTACTCAGAGGCAATGGAAGCTGCAAGACTACATCCTTACCGACTTAGCGGCCAGCTCCGGCCTTGCGGAGGCGATTCAGAATTATTTCACAGAGAACACAACCCCAGACGCCTCAATAGCAACAGTGTGGGACGCCATGAAGCCGGTAATCCGAGGGGTGGCGATGGATTCAACAACTAGACTCAAGCGCCATAATCTGATGAAGCAATGAAAGCTAGAGGAAAGACTTGCAGAACTAGAAAACGAGCTCAAACAACGTTATGTGAAAACAACGCAAAGAGAACTAAAAAGAGCAAAAAGAGAGCTGGAGATCCACTTGGCAGACCGGGCCACCAGAGCACTAACCTATACTAAACAGTACTCCTACCTTAACAGCAACAAAGCGAACCGGCTCCTAGTACACAAACTGAAAAAGCTTCAAACCAGGAACCGCATCCAAGCCCTGCTGGGCAAAAACGGCTCCTTACACCATCTGGACCCTGAAAAGCTTGAGATAATGGTGCAGCACCACAAGGAAATCATGGCAGGACCTCCGACGTTAACCCCAGCCATTACTCAATTCTTGGCCCCATCCCAAAGCCACATCCATCCCACACACTCTCGGACTTGGAGAGCCTAATCTCAGCAGAAGAAGTTAGCGAAACTATCCGCCACCTGAAAAACACAACGCCCGGGCCAGACGGGCTATCCTCAAAATTCTACAAGAAGTTCGCTCACTTGCTAGCATCGCAGCTGGCGAATCTATTCAACTAATTTCTCTCCACTGGCTCCACGACAGCGTCTATGAACGAATCAATAACAGTACTGATCCCAAAACCGGGGAAAGACCGAACGCTATGTGCATCATACAGACCCATAACACTCCTAAACAACGATGTGAAAATATTCGCCAAAATTCTGGCAAACCGGCTGGCCCCCTCCCTCCCAGAGATCATTCATCCAGACCAAGCAGGCTTCATCCCGGGACGGGGCACCCAAGACAATATCCGCAGACCCATCATCATCATAGAGTCAGCGAACAGATTGGGCTCAAGGCTAGCAGTCCTCTCCTTAGATGCGCATAAGACATTCAATATGCTCGATTGGGGCTACGTGGAAGAAATCCTACGGCATTTTGGCTTCGGCCCAAACTTCGTAAAATGGGTCCTAGCCATCTATCAAAGACCTTCTACGAGCCTACGCCTTAACAGGGCCAAATCCTGCAGTATAAACATAACCAGGGGCACGAGACAAGGATGCCCACTCTCCCCACTTATCTTCGCCCTATCAATCAGCCATTTGCGGACAGGGTCCGCCGAAATCCATCAATACACGGCCTCACGCTCAAAAGAGAAGCCTACAAAATCGCCCTATACGCGGACGACATGCTCCTCACACTCACCCGACCAGCAGAATCAATAGGAGCCCTATGGCAAACTGTCGAAGAATTCAGGGCAGCCTGAGGGTTTACCTTAAACATCTCAAAATCAGTAGCACTGGGCATCAACATCCCAAATAAGCCCAAATCCAATCTCGAAGAGGAGTTCCGGATCCCCTGGGCAAGAAGCAGCATCAGCTACCTAGGAGTTCAGATACCCAACAAAACTGAGAAGCTATATAAGACAAACTTCCCGGCACTCTTCAGGGACCTGAAAAGTGACATCAACCGATGGAAAAAACAAGAAATCTCCTGGTTTGGCCGAATTACAGCGATAAAAATGAATCTAACCCCACAGCTGCTATATTACGCACAAGCACTGCCTGTGGCGATCCGGGAAAAGGCCCTGCGAAGGCTGCAAGGAGAGATCTTGAACCTAGTCTGGGAAGGAAAGAAGTCTCGTATCCCGAAACGCATCATGCTCAGAAGCGCCGCCCTGGGTGGCCTGGGGGTCCCAGACGTAGCAAGGTACAGTCTAGCAGCCCAGCTAGTCCCGGCTTTCGCCTGGAAGCTCAGCGTTAACCGCCCCAGGTGGTTACAACTGGAAGAAGATTGGAGTAAGGCCCCGCTAGAATCTCTGCCCCACTCCAAAGAATCTAAAAGGGACCCAAGACTTGGGCCCCCTACCAGCAACAAGGAACACGGTTGCCAGCTGGAAAACGGCAGCCTGCCGGTGGAAATGTAGGGGCACAATGGGTCCCCTCACACCAATCTGGGAGAACCCAGACTTCTCCCCAGGAGTCTCACCAAACCAGTTCACGGAGTGGAGAGCTAGAGGCTCAGAAACTATGGCAGATTTCTTCGAGAATGGCCGTCCCTTAAACTTTGAGGAGTGCAAAGCAAAAATCAAGATCCCGGAAACTGAAAGGTTTCGCTACACGCAACTGAGGCACTGGCCGTCGAACCCGCAGGTCAGGAAACAGGGCAGCAGGGAGCTAACGGCATTAGAACTCACCCTCTCAGCAAATCCCCCCCGAGAGGGAAATTCTCTGCACTGTACAAAATGCTAGACAGAGCAGACCACACTGAAAAAAGAACCATATGCTGAAATGGGAAGAAGACATCGGAAGACCGATTGAACCAGAGGAATGGCACCATATATTGTCCCGAGCACAAAAAAGCTCAAAATGTGTGACAAACAAAGAAAGTGTGTTTAAAGTTTGCTACAGATGGTACCGAACCCCTGTCATTCTAAACAAGTGTAACCCAGCGATCCCTGCCCAGTGCTGGAGAGGGTGCTCTGAACGAGGAACCCTGTTCCACCTCTTCTGGTCTTGCCCAAAAGCCGCCCTATTCTGGAAGAATATTTTGGAACAGATTAAAGCAATCACCGGGCTTAACATCCCCTGGGATCCAAGAATCGTGCTGCTAGGGGCGACAGGAGACGACCAATTCCCCCTTACAGGCTGCCTGGCGGACCTATGCACCCATCTCCTCACAGCCGCCAAAATTGCCATCGCCAGACTCTGGAAAAACCCGGAGGGCCCGTCCACGCACATGTGGTGGTCCAAATGCTGGGAAATTGTGGCAGCCGAGAAAGTCACGGCCATCACAACTAGGCAATAAGCCCAAATTCGAACATATATGGGCCCCCTTCCTGGACTATGTGCAACAATTCCCGGGGGTGGCAAGCCAGCCCCCAACTCTGCGTTGGATGGAAACCCAGGACTGAAAAGAACAAGACTAAAACTAGGTTTGAGGCGCGATTGGGTGCCTCCACACCCCTGAGCCACTGATAGCCAATCATTCTAGCCTCCCTAACCTCGCACAGCCTGCTTCGAAAAAAACGCCCTTAACCCAGCCGGAGAGTCACCCTGATCCTTTGAAACGACCCCACCGGTGAACTAAGCAGTCTTCTGTTCCTATTGTGTATAGAGCTCCATGTCCCCCCACTCCCCTTCCCCCCTCCTCAGTTGTTATTAACAATTTTATTTTTGAAGAAAATGCATAATTTGTTAAGAATCAGTTACGTCCAGTGTTGTTTTACTCTCTCTAGTGCTATAACAAGCTTACTAAGCATGTAACACTCAGAGAACCTGTATGACTTGTTATGCCAAAATAATAAAAAATAATGTTGGAAAAAAAAAGTCTGATATTGCGACGTGTCCACTGACTATTGCTGATGATATTCAGTGGGAAGTGAAGATGTCGCACGATGAAATTGTCAGCCATAAAGGTATTAAAAAACTTGCGTGCATCCGGACCTGATCTGATTTCCAACGTAGCCCTCAAAAAACATCCAAGCGAGTGGGCACACTTTATTGGGAACTTATTCACGAATATTGCAGCGCTAAAAAAATTGCCCGACTCGTGGACCACTGCAATAGTGGTACCAATTCACAAGAAGGGCAATTGGAATGATCCGAACAACTATCGCCCAATTGCCCTGCTGGATACGATCGGCAACATTTTCGGGTAAAATCTAAGACTAAAACTTGCAAACTGGGCTAAGGTCTCACTGATTGCAGATACAAGCCAAACCGGTTTTACGAAAGGTGTTGGTGTGGATGCAAATTTAGTAATTTTGACCATTCTGAAACTGGAATCGCTAAAGGCAAATGGAAAAATTAATTTTGCCTTTATAGATATGAAACAGGCCTTTGACAGTGTGAACCGTGGCCTGCTCTGGGCAAAATGGTGATGTCCGAAATCCATTCTTGAACCAATAATTGCCCTTCATGATCAAACATCGATAAGAGTGCGACTAAACAACAGCGACCTGTTATCCAAAACCATCTGGACCCATAAAGGTGTCAAACCAGGCTGTCCGCTTGCTGCGGAGCTCTTTAAACTATTCTTGGCCGATCTGCCAATCCATCTCGCGCAGGTTCCTTCCTTCTCGCCAATGATCAATCGTATACCGATTAAATGCATCATATACGCGGATGACTTGGTGCTGATAGACAGAACACAAATAGGCCTTCAGTGCCTTCTTGTAAGTCTGCAGGAGTATATGATTGCGAATGAATTGACAAACACATCAAAAACAAAAATCGTATCAGTTGGAAACTTAAAAACAAAGAAAGATAAAGCATTCAGATGGAAAGTCGCGGATGCCCATATTGCCTCTGTGTATTCCATAAGATACCTAGGAATTGAATTTAACAATTCCGTCTGCGAGCTTCACTGGGTCAAAGAACTAAAATAAAAATTGCTGATGCTCGCTCTGCAAGCTGCGAAAATCAATAAGAATTATTGAAAGTTTTCACTGGAACCTGTTCTAAGATTCTATCACCAAAAAGCTGTTCCAGTCATAACTTTCGATGCCGAGGCAGGGTGGAACATATGCTAAGAAACTTGGCAAATGTTGGAAGGGCTTTTTTGGCGACATGTGCTAAGGCTGCCACAATCAACGTCAATGATGATATTGCAACATGAATTATCCTTAAACTCGCTACACAGCAGAGTGGATTGGAATTCCATCATGACAATGCGCAAGATGGCTTTGAAGACTCCGGCACCGGCATACTAAATTTTTGCCAACGAGTATGCTCCTAACAATCAAAACTTACTTTACTTGTGGTTCCGCAAGTTATTGTCATTTTTGGTAGCAGTGGACATAAATAACCAAGAGATTCTAAATCACCTGCAATGCGCAAAAAATAAATTTGAGAATTGGGCTTGAATTGTAAATAAAGAAAATCGTCAAACAATGCAATCAATAAAATTCTTGGGATGGGACTTCAAAAAATTAAATAAACAAGCACAATATCTCTTGCATTGTCCATCTCGCCATCATCGCGATCAATTTCTTAGGTTCCGGACAAACAACCTAAAAACAAAAGAAATACTTTGGCTAAGGAAAGACAAATCTACAAGAGATAATCTATGCCGCTTCTGTGGATTGTGTGTGTTGAATCTTCGAAACATCTGCTCATTGAATGCACCCAGACAGTAAACCAACGTTCTTTACATCTTGGAAAGTTTGCCCCCCTCTACCACAACATGGATGAGTGGTGGACTAGGTGCATCTTTGGGAACAACATAAAACTTGTCTTTGCAATTGTGAACTACTTGGACATGATTTTGGCAGTAGATGTCTAATGTAGTCCATCATTGTTAAATCGTGTCTTTTCTTTTGAATAGTTTTTTGAGCCTGGAATGAATTAACTCATGAGGTGTGTGATTTTTAGTGTAAAGAAATGAGGGAGTGAATGTTAAGAAAATTGCTATGGACCCATTTTCAGTGGTCCTTAGCGAATTGTGATGAATTCTTCTTGAAACAAAAGTTTGTGCCTTGTGTATAAACTGAAGTTTATTTAAA
Organism: Ambystoma mexicanum; assembly: GCF_040938575.1. Classification (NCBI taxonomy): domain Eukaryota; kingdom Metazoa; phylum Chordata; class Amphibia; order Caudata; family Ambystomatidae; genus Ambystoma; species Ambystoma mexicanum. The sequence goes on from NC_090929.1 coordinate 163,404,763, forward strand.
AAAATAAAAATAAAAAAAAATCCTCAGTTCTCAGACAGACTCTGAAACAATCTCACCACTTGAGATCATCCCCTAACTCCTTCAGATCAAATCTCTGTTATTTGTATGCTTACAAGAGCCTGGTTAGCTTAAAACCAAAAGTTACCAGTAGCTACTTTTGGCTCTTCAGGCCAACTATTGCCTAACACAACTATGTGAATTTAACACTGTGCATTTGGGACCATTTATAAATAAACATTGGGGCAATTATATATGGCATTTGAAGTATTTAAAGCATAAGTGGTCATAAATAATGAATTCAATTAGATGTTTGGATTTTATGTGGAAATTAGATTGCATAACGCTAGGTACTAGCTCCTCGATCCCCAGTGGTAGCTGCTGGCGACTAGTTACTGCTGCATACGTAGGAGCTGCTTGTAGCACCTGCTTATTCAATCCTAATTTCGAGCCCTGTACTATTTGCAGCACCCAAATCGCGAACAGATTTCCGCTACAATAAGAACAAACTGAAAACAAAAAAATCATGCACACCAAAAAAAACGGAAAGTTAAAAAGCTATAAAAAAAATGAGAAGAACAAGTTATTCTCCTACCTGGTAACGTTCTTTCGATGGGATGGTCTGACGATGTATACCATATCTATGACAGTAATCACCACAGCTGTGCTGCTTCGGAAAATCTTTCGCCGTCTGCGTCCTGCGTCGATACGCCGCCCTCGAGGACCTCCTCCGACGGCCGACGTCAGTGGATGTTATAAGTAGGACGCACAACGCCCGTAGCCTCAGTTGTAGTTTTTTCCCAGAACGTGTGGCACGAGACTTCTGCCAGTCTGACCACACAAAGCCTTGCAGAAACGTAAGCTGCAATCGCATAAGAAATTCTGTAGCGGGGAAGGCAGGGAGGGAGCGATATGGAATACGTCGTCAGACCATCCCATCGAAAGAACGTTACCAGGTAAGAGAGTAACTTGTTCTTCGAGGGGATTGTGTCCTCCGACATATTCCATACCTATGACAGACTCCCAAAGCAGTACCAATGCAAGGAGGTGGAAAAATAATTTAGAATACAGAATACAGAAATTTAGAATGCCCAATCAAATTGCGGAGCAAAGGACCACCTTGCCAAAGGCCAGATCCTGCCAACGGATGGAATCAAGGGAGTATTGACGTACAAAAGTATGGACCGAAGCCCAGGTGGCTGCATCACAGATGTTACGGATAGGAACACCCCTCTGTAGCGCAGTAGAGGCAGCCATACCCCTGGTAGAATGGGCCCGCAAGCCGACCGGTGGGTCCTGACCCGCCAAGCGGTAACATTCAGAAATTGCCAGAATAATCCAGTGAGACAAAGTCTGCTTAGTCACAGCTTGTCCCAAACGCTTTCCAGCGTAACCAATGAAGAGTTGATTGTCCACTGTGACCTGGGACATGCGTGAAATATAAAAGCTTAAAGCTCTCCTACGATCGAGCCTATGGAGCCTCTCCTCTTCCTTACCAGGATGCAGAGGAGGATAAAATGCCAGAAAAATAACCTTCTGGCCTAAATGAAATTCCGACACCACGTTCGGAAGAAAGGAAGGGCGAACTCTAAGGACAACCCTGTCCTTATGAAATACAGTGAAGGATGGCTTAACTGAAAGTGCCTGTAACTAAGTGACCGCAACCAAAAATACAGTTTTAAGAGTTAACAGTCTCAAAGGGCACGAATGCAAAGGCTCAAACGGAGCACCCATCAGAAACTTGAGGACAAGGTTCAAATCCCAACCGGGCACCTGGAAAGGTGACGGAGGGAACACATTAGTGAGCCCTTTCAGAAACTGAGAAATTAAAGGGATTTTAAAATAAGAACACTCTTCAGAGGAGCGCTTAAATGGGGACAGCGCCACCAGGTAACCTTTAACGGTACCCACTTGCAAGCCCCTGTGGGCTAAAAAAAGCAAAAAAGACAGAACCACAGGAATGTCACATGAAAACGGATCCACATTCTTAACCCTGCACCAGTCGCAGAACTTTCTCCAACTGCAATGGTACAGGGACTTTGTTGCGTCCTTCTGGCCGAAAGCAACACCTCCATCACATCTTCAGGGAGGTCCCAATCCTTATACCTCAACCTTTCAGAAACCAAGCGTGAAGGTTGAGGGAACTGATCTCTGGATGGAGAACCTGACCCCCCTCCCATGAGAGCAGATCGTCTCGTTAGGGAAGACGACGTGGAGGGCAGATGGACAAGTCGAGAAGTCCGGGTACCACGTCCTCCGGGCCCATGCCGGAGCAATGAGGATCATCCGGGAACCGAACCCTCGTAACCTCTGCAGCACTTGCGGGATGACAGGGACTGGAGGAAACGCGTACAGCAGTGGGAATGACCACTCCACCACAAACGCGTCTCCTAAGGCTCCTCTTGGAGGAAATTCCCACGAGCAGAACTTTTCGCACTTCTGGTTGACACTGGAGGCAATGAGATCCACTTGAGGGGTCCCCCAAAGGGCGAAGATCTCCAGGAGAATCTCCTGAGCCAACTCCCACTCGTGAGAGATCGCACTCTTCCTGCTTAGAGCGTCTGCCGTCTCATTTTCGTATCCGGCCAGATGAACTGCCGAGATCGAAACTTCCTGCTGGATTGCCCAGAACCAGAGCTGCATCGCTGCACAGAGGAAGTGACCCTGCCCCCCCCTTTTGTTGAGGTAGTGCATGGCCACTGTGTTGTCCGTCAGGATCAGGGCATTCTTTCCTCGCACAGTCGGCAGAAAAGCCTTCAGGGCAAGCCTGACAGCCCTCAGCTCCAACAGATTGATATGGAGTCTGGACTCCGACGGAGACCAATGACCACTGACTGTCAACTCGTTGGCATGAGCTCCCCATCCCGTGAGAGATGCGTCCGTCACGATAGTCACCTCCGGCCAGGGTATCCAAAATGGAGCCGCCTTTATCAGATTGCGTTCGACGGCCCACCACAGAAGGTCCTGGGCGACCGAGGACGGCACCTGAACAGGGACGACATCCTGCCGGACGACTGAGACCACTGGAGCTTGAGTGCCCATTGCAAAGATCTCATCCGCAACCTGGCCTCTGGCACCAGAAGAATGCAGGATGTCATGAGGCCGAGCAATCTCAAGAACTCGAACGCTGGGAGACTCTGGGCATGCTAAAACTTGTGCTGAATGTGATGAGCCCTCACCTGGGGAGAAAAACACTGCCCCAGGGACGTGTCGAGCACTGCTCCGATGTACTGGAGCCTTTGAGTTGGCGTCAAGTGGGACTTCTTTAAGTTGAGGGAGAAGCCCAGCTTGTGGAGGGAGTGGCAGGTGACGGACAGATGATCCAGGACTTGCTCGGGAGAGCGCGCCCTGATCAACCAATCGTCCAGGTAGGGGTAGACGTGAATCCCCCCCTTTCCTGAGATGCGCTGCCACCACTACCATGAGCTTGGTGAAGACCCTCAGGGTGGAGATCAATCCGAACGGCAGGACCCGAAACTGAAAGTGCGAGACGCCAATCGCGAACCTCAGGTACTTCTTGTACTTTGGATGGATCGGTACATGAAAATAAGCGTCCTTGAGGTCGAGAGACACCAACCAGTCCTGAAGTTGAAAGGCCTGGAGGACTTGAGAAAGAGTAACCATCTTGAACTTGTCCTTCCTGAGGAGTTTGTTCAAACCGCGCAAGTTCATGATGGGTCTCAATCCCCAGTCTTTATTGGAAATCAAAAAATAAGGGGAATACCATCCCTTGTTCCTCTCTGCTACAGGCACCAGTTCTATGGCGCCTTTCTCCAGCAGGGCTTGAACCTCCTGCACAAGGAGCGGATCCGGACTCTGCAACGAGAGATTTCCTGGTGGATTGTCGCGAGGCCTCTGCCGAAAGGGAAGACAGTAGCCGTGGGCTATGATCTCCAGAACCCACACATCTGAAGTAATGGCACGCCATTCGACAAGATGCTGCGCCAGCCTTCCCCCAACCGGTGAACCATGGGACATGGCCTCATGACTGAGCAGAAGCAGCTGCGGCATTGCCTGAGGGCAAAGAGGCAACTGCCCGAGCGGACTTGGAACCTCAAGTACCCTGCTTTCCACCTCTGGCACTCCTACAGTGGACCCTTTGACTGGCAGCTCCTCTCGCTTTACCAAAGGATGAGTAATAACGAAAAGGAACCTCCCCTCCATTGCTGCCCCCTAGGACGAAAAGGCAGAGGTTGGCGAACTGCAGCGCCCAACGACTTCGCTGCAGCTTTGGAGGTCTGCAACCTCTCAAGGCTCTCGTCAGCCTTGCTGCCAAAAAGATGTTCACCATCAAAGGGCATGTTGAGGAACCGGGCCTGCACATCAGGAGCAAACCCCCGACTTCCGCAACCACGCAAACCTGCGTATTATGGTGCTCGCCGCCATTGACCAGCTGACGCAATCTGCCATGTCCAAACCCGACTGAACGGCCTCACACATGGCATCCTTGCCATCCTGGACCATAGCAAGAAAACCATCCCTTTCGTCCCCTTTGGGAATATGTTCAGCCGCTAAGGAAACACGGTTCCACAGAGTGTGCGTGAAACGTGACAAGGCACATACGGAGTTGGCCGCCTGAAGAGCCATACCCCCCGAAGAAAACACTTTCTTCACCTAACCATCAAAACGCTTGTCGTCCCTATCATGAGGGATGGTAGGATACGACGCCTGCTTTGCTGGGGCTGTAGCCGCCTGCACCACCAAACTCTCTGGAGTGGGGTGCTTGGTCAAGTAGCAGGGGTCGCTACTGGCTGGGCAGTATTTTCACGGCAAAGACTTGCCCAAGCCGCTGCCACCCTCCTCTGTAGAGCCATATGGAAATGCAGTACCGGGTCAGTTGGTGGACCTTGGTCGAGGATATTCGTGAGGTCATCCTGAATAAAATCCCCTGGGGGAGCAGACCACCCCAAGTACTCGGTGACCCTAGACATAAGGCGCCGATACAAGGAGTCGGCATGGGTGCCAGGCTCAGGCCTACAAAACTCCACCTCCGGAGAGGTGTCCAGACCACTGGCATCGTGCAGGGACTGACGCAAGTCCTCAATCTGGCAATGGCCCGACAGAATCTCATCTGGCACCGTATCAGGAACCATGCCATCATCAGAGCCCTCATCTACCTCTGAAATGTACTCAAGATGGCGGAAAGTGGGCACAGAATGGGGAACAAAGCCATGCTTTACCTTGGCCAGAGCCTTTCTAGGGGGTTCCACCGTGCCCCGGGGTACCCCTGTCGAAACAGCCTCGAGTGAATCAGCATCGACGCCGAACGCACGCCGACAGCATCGACGGCGTTGACACAGGCCTCGAGGGCGGAGCCCCGAGCGTGTCCCTCGACCTCCTGGGCGCCGATGGCGTCGATAACTTCCTCAGAGGCGAAGCCTCGAGAGTCCCTCGACGACCTCGCCGCCACAGGCGTCGACGTCTTCCTCAAAGACGTCACAGGCTCACACGGTCTCGAGCACGTCGAGGACCGGGACCTGGAACGGGCATGACTAGAACGATTCCCCTTGTCCGAGCGGGACCGCTCCCGTGAATCGTGCCGACCACCCGAGCCCGAAGGCATATGAGCGGTGACTCTAGTCCGATCACGACCGACCCCACTCGGAGGCGCAGACGGACCAGTGCCCTGCGATTCGAGAATCACTAGTATTTTCTTACCGAAGGAAGCCCATTCCTCCGGCGTTGCATGCTTGGTGAGATAAGCGACCCGCCGATGGGCGGAGTCCTCGGATGAGGACGGGGAAGGCGACCAATGACGGCGCTTCCGGGAGTGCCTCGAAGAGGCAGAGGAGTGGCGGGACCCACTTCAGGACCGAGACCCACTGGACTTCCGATGACGATGCGGAGAGTCGCCCCTCGAATCGTCTGTCGAAAGCCCCGCGGACCTCGACTTCCGGGGCTTGGACACCTTACCGACTGACAGTTTCTTCTTGCGCTCCCGCAAGGCTTTGGACGTAAGCGACTGGCAGTCGACACAATCATCCATGTCATGGGCCTCCCCGAGGCACCAGAGGCAGGCGTCGTGTGAGTCCGTCACCGACACCTTGGACCCTCAGTCCCCGCACTTCTTGAAGCCCGGACGCGGGGTGGAAGAAGAGGTAGACTGTCATGATGCCTGCCCCCGGAAGACCAGACCAGGCCCAGCAGCCCCAGAAGCAGGCATCATGCCACTTGGAGCATGCCCAAAAGCCCCAGTTAGGGGCTGTTTGGGTTCAGTCCTGGCGCCCATGGCGCCAGGCTCATAAAGATAAAGTCAGTCCTGGCTCATTATTGATAACTTACCTGAAGCAGACCATGCTGCATACTCACCTGAGGCAGACCATGCTGCATGAAGACTCAAGCCAAATGAGGCTTTGGAGGGACTATTTTACTGAAGGGACTATTTTGTTACTTGGGTGGGGCTGTGGAAGAATACTTTCCTGGATCTTCTTCCAAGGCTATTTAAACCACGCCCGGACAGCCACACGTGCTTTGCGTTATTCTGCTTGCTGCAGCGTAACGCTCACCGTGTTTTTAGCAGCTCCAGTCTTCAGCCACGCCCGCTTCAGTCCTGGGACTCCTGGAACAAGACGACAAGAAGGATAAAGGTTAGAACAGGAGGTTTAACTTTAATCCTTACCTGAATCCTGATCCATTTCACCACGGAACTGAAAGACAGAAGTCTTTGAAGCATTGCTTTGCATTCCTACGGCGCCGCGCTGAACTCACCTGCTTGGCGGTACTTCAGCATTCCATCATGCTCTCTCCATCTCGCGGTCGCCCTCCGACACCTAAGGAGACAAAGACAGCAAGGTGAGCAAGGGGACTCTCTAAGGCTATACAAGCTACCCCCAAGGATTTACCTGATTTACCACGGGAGGTACTCACCTCATCTCGGGTCGGCACAGTCAACTCTGCTTCATCGCCGTACCCCGGCCCCTATGGGGAAAACCACAATAGACTTACCTGAATCTTACCGAGTGCCATTTGGAAATCTTCGAGTGGATTAATCGGCAACCTGCAAGGAATCGGACAGAGTGAAGAGCAGACATTTGAACTCTTATGAACAATTGGACTTTAGAGTCAATACTGGAACTTACCAATTCCTCTACGCCAGTGAAGTAACTGGTCATCAACGCGGTCGACGCAGGATGGAGAGCTCATCCTTCCAAACCATCAGGTGAGACTAAGGAGGGGACATCAAGAGTGATCTGTGGGAAGACAACGGGAGTGGGGAAGGTGGGTTGACACTCAAATCCACGGGTGGTTAATTCCTCTTCTCCTTTGCAGAAGAATATTCTTGCGAGCCAGACAAACTAGGCTGAGCGGGCCAGTCCAGTCAGTCATCTCGGCGCTACACGTCATGCTGGTGGAAATAACAGCGGCCCAGTTCCGGTCGACGCCCCCGTGGGAACCAGGTGAGCGTAACATAGACATCATGAAGGACTTTTACTTCAGAAACGAACAGGTTCGAAGAACCGAAAGAACAGAAACTCCGAGGCGCGCCGAGATCTCCGAAGTGAACACGTTCGCGGAAAAAACGGAACTGAGGCTACGGGCGTCGTGCATCCTACTTATAACATCCAGTGACGTCGGCCGTCGGAGGAGGTCCTCGAGAGCGGCGTACCGACGTCATCGACGCAGGAGCCAAAAGATTTTCCGAAGCAGCACAGCTGTGGTGATTACTGTCATAGATATGGAATACGTCGGAGGACCCAATCCCCTCGAAATGCGACTCATTATTCTAAGCAATCCTTGATGTTACATTCCAAATATTAACCTGTGATGGAGGGGAACAATGTGCAGCTGTGGGGGTTTGGAATTGTATATGGTATACACCTTTCAAGAATTCATAAGCAAAATCCAAATTTCATATTAAGACTAACAAGTTAAATAAATTTCTCTGAGAATGTACCTGTGTCAGTGAGAACATTGCTTAAACATGTTAATCAACAGACCACATGCTGAAAAGACTGGATTCTTTCAAAGTGAACACAAATACTTACAGCTGCATCCTGCTGATTGCTGTTTACTCGGAGTGCGTCTATGACCTCTTTCTCATCAAACCCCATCTCCATAAGTGCAACAACGGCCTAAATTACAAAGAACACTGATTGTTATTGTTTGTTAATTTTAGTCACTCCTCTATGCACACAAAAGGTATTAAGAAATCAGAAGGCTGTGCAATATCAAAAGACAATTATATTCCATTTGTACCCACTACATCTTCATCACAAATACATGGTGCTAGAATTAACAGCCATGTCTGTTAATACCTACGTAGCAAGCTCTGTGTATTACTCATGTTCTCATGCTGCCTTCTATGGATAGAGACAAACTCTTCCTGATAGAAAAAATGAAACCTGATCCCAGGCAAGGTATTCTGCCAAGGTCCTGCTTCTCTGCCCTTTTAAAGTCAAACTAAACAATGGATTGCAAAGCATTAAACTGCCTGGTGATTTCCAATACAGCTACAGATTACTATTTGTCCTTTGGAAAGAAGTTCAGGACACACATTTTCTTGCATTATGTTGGCCATTCTATTTTATAGTGCCAGAAAGCCAAATACAGAAATACTAGCTATACTTGTCATATCTCACGGCAATCGTGTGCATCCTCTTCCATCACGCTATGTCTTTGTGGGCAAGAGTCTCATTGGGAGCACATTGACTAGACCCAATTCAACCGCTGCAGAAAGAAGCGCAAACAGACAGAACATAGTCTTGAAGGGAAGAGGGGCCTGAGTTTCTTTTGAAAAAGAAGGAATTAAAAAAGAAAACTAATTGTACTAATATTGTTTACTGGCACCTTAAAATGATCATTTTAGTCCCAGAAGGAGAGCTTGGGGGCAACGCGTTTGCCTTGGAAGCAAGACAAAGCGGAGCAACTCAGGTTTGAATACCGGTCCAGTGCTTAGAGACTGGTCTCCAGTATTAAGTGGGTTGTAAAATATTAATTTATAATGATCACATCCAGTACATATAAAGTTGTCATAATGCTAGGCAGAATCCCGTGCAGTGCCCTTAAGGACCACTACACACAATTAAGACTACAAGTGGTAATACAAGTTTTACCTTGGGTACAAGCCTGTACTACTATGTTAAAGTGGTAGCAGTAGCGGAGCAGCCAGGCTCATCTCAAGATTATATGAGCAGTAGCAGAGATTACACAAAGGGACCACAATTACTGTGACTCAAGCAAACACCGACTCAAGGTTTCAGGTAAAAAATAGAAGTACATTTATTTTTAAACCGTTTGTTATAAACACGACACTTCTATTAAATAAAAACCACACGTAAAATATACTACAACTAACCAATTCACTTTGTACGATATAACTTCAAGGTAAGTACCCTGTGTTTTTACGAACCGGTGTTGTGAAACAAAAGACGTTACCGGGAATACATTTGCAATCACTTTTTGACATTAATGACAGTTCGGTCTTACTAAAGAAACGCATATCCGCGGCAAGAAATGTTACCGGGGCAAAAACACACTTAGCACCTGAGATACCCAGAGAGAGTTGGGGGCAAAAATCATAGGCAATACTTTTGTCAAGGCAGACAGAATCAGAGACCACTCAGACAGAAATTCAAGAGTCAATAGGCCGGAGCCAGTGTCAAGTGGAACCGGGTTCCTGTTGTCGAGGATCACACAGTCGGACCGTTCACAATTCAACGTAGCCAGGAGTACGTAGATATTGTCAATGGATGAAGCAAAAGTTATAAGAAGGAGGAAAGATAAGGACAAGCCTTGTAGGAGGTGAAAAAGGGATTCACCCGATTTCCTCAAGCAGAACACAGTACCTTATTCAAAGAAGCTGGTGCCACGGCAGTTGTTCCTGGTAATTTCCTGCAGACCCACGGTTCCTGGAGCTTCGGCAAGAAGGAGGACGTCTGGAGGGGTCTGCACCACACAGGGCTGAAGCCAGCAGCAGCGACGGTGAATAAAAGGTGCGCTCATTAAAAACAGGAGAGGCTCTTCAGATGGCTATCCGGACCACTACAGCAGGGTGCAGCGATTTTGACCACGAAGAGGATCCTCTGGCTGTAGAAGATGAGCTGGTTATCCCCACCAGGCTCAAGGGAAGAAGACTCCGGACTGGATCTTCTCTGGTCGTCTCTGGGGGGTAGATAGCTTAGGACTGCAGCAGGGCTTCACCGGGACGGGATAGTTGCAGCAGCTGACTTCTTCTCTGCTTCTCATCGGTTCCTTGTAGTTCCAGTGGTGACTCTGACTTCTAGCCCAAGAGTCCTGCCTTTTATGCGAAAATCCCCCATTCACACAGCTTGGCTGTCAATCACGCAGCAGGGGGGTTGTCCAGCCTGGACAACCACCTCAGCCAATCATGGCAAAGTGCGACTAGGGTTTCCTAGGATACCCTGTGCAGGGGGTGACTACACCCCTCCCTCACATTCAGCCCACCTAGACACCCAGAAGCCCGCCAACAAAACAGTGAACAAAGAAGGCAAAACTGGTTTGCCGCGCAAAGTAAAACACAAGAAGGACTTTTACAAAAAGAAATGGCGAATAAACCCGACCAGGGCCAAAAGAAACAGTATTTGGTCAAGCGGGTTTAGGTTCGAGGCTAATATAATAGCCGAAAACAATAACACGTTTATATAGTATAATCGCGGTAGAAAAGTTAGGGTAGATACCACTGCTACCAGCCAAGTCTAAATGTTAAAAGAGCGAAACAATGGTCTAGGAGGTACAGATAAAAAGGGCTAAGGATTAACCCTTTCCAGTACTCCATGTAAGATGGGGTGTACTGGATCTGTGGTTAAATGACTAGGTAAAGTTAATGGCAACTTTACTCTTTTCTGGGGAACAGTAGTCAGCCCCAGAAATGGAGTCGGTGGGAAGTCTAAAAGACAACCCTGTGTCACTGCACTGAAGGTGCTGTGTAACACACAAAAGAAGGGGGCTACTGAAGTGGTGTACTCCAGAGCCCACAATCACAAAAACAGATGAAATACACATGGCACAACATGGGTAAAGTGGGGGGGGAAGCTCACACTCTTACCAAGTGGAAAAAATTTACTCCAGAAATGCAGCAAAGCTGCTAAAGGACTCACGAGGTGAGGGAAATTAGCCATTGAATGAGAATTCTCCCTAACAATAAACATGTCACCATTATCTTGTGGAGCATAGAACATTTAAACCCAGAATAACAATTAGATTATTTTGTGATAGAAGTTTATCATTCCAATATAGACACAGTCTCGTGCAATCCTACTATACTCTTTTAAAATACCTGTAGGAGAGAGGGGGAAAGGGACAAATGACACCAATGAGGATTCTGTGCTACTTTGCATAAAATCAAAGAGCATTTGGGGAGCATAAGTATGGAAATAGATCATTATATCTGGCAAATATGTCTGCAATAAAAAGGTTGTATGCTTGAATCACTAAGAATGCATCACACTGGTGGGCCTTTAATCCATCGGAACACTTCAATTTTAAAATGTTTCTAATCTTCAACCATATTCTCCTGAGACAGTCTTGTGAGTTGGATGGGAGGATACAATGATCTGTCATATCTGTTGCTCCACAGGGGTTGAAGGCCGCCCTGCTGCTTGTTGCCAGGGATAATATTTCCGCTACCCTAACAGAATACTGAAAGAGAAGGGACTGAGCCTACAAGCCAGGTTTAAGGTAAGGATGTTTGTGTTGTGAGAAACCAGGATTGAGCACGGACACAGAGCGCATAGGTTTGACTATAATCCTCTATTCAAAATCAAAGGGGGGTTGGAAAATGCCTCGGTGTCCCTATTCTGGGAGGTGTTTCACTACGTCAAGCAAAACGAAGGGTCTGTCCGATGTCAAGATGCCCAAAGCAAAAATGTCCTGTCTCCTAAATCGTATTCTGGCCCTCAAATTCTAAAAGTCCCTCTAAGGTGAAAAGGATAATGGGCCTGATTCAGAAGCCTTCCATAATGGCACAATCCCATTGAAAAATGCTCTGTGAATCAGGCCCAATGTCTTTGTTCAAGTTCAAAAAGAAAGGCGTAACTCCAACACAAAGTTCCCAATGGAAAAAGTTCACAGTTCCAGGGAATTTCTCCCTTCCCCAGCTTTTCTCTTCAAGATATTTTAAATTCCTGAGGATAAGAGTCTTCCTTGGAATTCGCTGATCAACAAAAACAAGTTTTATACAGAACAACATGGCTGTTAGTCCCGCATTTTACAGGATACCTGGTGTGTGTGTGTGTGTGTGTGTGTGTGTGTGTGTGTGTGTGTGTGTGTGTGTGTGTGTGTGTGTGTGTGTGTGTGTGTGTGTGTGTGTGTGTGTGTGTGTGTGTGTGTGTGTGTGTGTGTGTGTGTGTGTGTGTGTGTGTGTGTGTGTGTGTGTGTGTGTGTGTGTGTGTGTGTGTGTGTGTGTGTGTGTGTGTGTGTGTGTGTGTGTGTGTGTGTGTGTGTGTGTGTGTGTGTGTGTGTGTGTGTGTGTGTGTGTGTGTGTGTGTGTGTGTGTGTGTGTGTGTGTGTGTGTGTGTGTGTGTGTGTGTGTGTGTTTATGCATACAAAGGTGATCAAGAGGGCAAGAGTCGAGGAGCAGTGCTTTAACCTACAGTCATCCTACCTAACCACAACCTCTCCCTTAGCCTCTTTCCGGGTAGCCCAAACCCCTCCCTGCCCATCCACCCAAAGTACCCTAACCCTCCTTCCCTACTGGGGTTGCAGAGGCCTGTGTAATTCAAAGCCTGCAGGTCCAAAAACCCTTGTCGGGGCGAGTGGTTCGTACTACCCCTACGCAGGGTGTTGTGAAACACACCCAGGCCACTGCACGGCACAGGGAGGAGAGTGTGGGCGAGGGAGACCCCATAATGCTGGGGAAAGCCAAAGGCACCAGAGAGAAAGAGACACACACAGACCCAGGACACCGGGGAGAGAGTGGAAGGGAAACCCAGGAGAGTGAACCAGGCTGCTGGAGAACAAGAGACCACACAGGACACAGAGGGAAGCACTCAGGAGGTTGGGTAGAGACAAACCCAGGAGACTGGAGGGCGAGAGAGAGATGGAAGAGAAAGGAGGAGAGCCAATGAAAGACCAAGTGGCGTTGGAGTGGAGGAGAGAAATGTATCTGGAGCAGAAGGAGGCAGCCCAAGTATACGGACAGGGGGGTTAAGAGTTAGAGACGGCCAAAGAAGGGCCATCTACAGAGAGAAGTCAAAGGAGTGGAAGAAGACCTAAGAAAACATGTGACAGAGCCTATGGGAGGCAGACAAAAGGGGAGAGGGAAGGTGCCCCAGATAGGTCCTACCATCTACTGGACCAGCAGAGGAGGGTTAAGGCAAGAGTATGCATCAAAACGAAGATAAGAGTTCTGAGTGGTGAAGCCGCAAAGAGAGGGAAGAAGTTGCAAGGAACACATTTGTTATGAAGCGCTACTAAAGATTTTATTTTTGCTGCTTTCCATCCATATACCTCTATGGATCCTCTCCTGCCCCTCGCACCCTCCAACATTTTCCTGTTTTATACCTGACCTGACTTTTGGAGCCAAGTAAAGCCTTTTCTGCTTTACTTACCTTGATATGATCATCTGTTCGGGCTCATCTGATCAGTCCCTATGGCTATAAGTGCAGTGGGGCTCTATCCTTCATTACAAAATTACAGGTTTGTTTGCACTATGCACATCACCTTACAGTGTATTGCGAGGTATACTTTGTATCACTTTCTCTTCATTTGTAGTAGCTTTACGTTACTTGCATGATATGTTCTGCAATGTTTTTTTTACATTTCACCTGTTCCCCCCCCAACAAGATTGCCTGGCCTCCTGGCTTTCACGGGGCCCGCTCCTGATGTAAGTCTGTCTTTGAAATTTCTGACACCCACGCACTAAGCGACTGTCTTCACTGCCCCTGGGCACTACATGCAGATTAGATGTGCAATACTACTTCGCCTCCTTTTTGGAGGTGCAGCGGACAAACGCAGCGGAAGAGCCTCCAATGGCAATACCTTGACCTGGTATACAGGCAACAAGCTGGTCTCTGCAGCCCCTCCTGGCATGGTGTTTCCTCCTGGTTGGCTGTCACCCCCGGATGTTTTTGTGTCCTCAGTCTCTCAACCGCAATGTCAGGTGAAATGTCTGTTGCTTAATGGCCATTCATTAGTGGCTTAAGCCACTGATTGCCATGCCCTTCTTTTGGATCATGCCCCAGACATGGCATTTGTCACGAGATGTGGCTGAAAGACTGAGTCTGCTTTTAGTCCATGCCCTTCCCATTGGTACGGCATACTTAGATTGGATACGGTAGCCCCTCGGTTGGGTGGGGCGATTGCCCTGTTATATTGCTTCATTTTTAATTGTTCCGTTGTGTCTCCAAGGCATACAATCAATATGGAGGCTTTCCTGCTCCGTGTTCTTGAAGAGAGGGTCTCTGGAATGCTCCTCTTAACCCCATAAGCATGACAGCCCGAAGAGCCAGAAATGCAAGATGCCAGTCACTTTTTGGCTAGACCCCAGGAGGGCCAGTGACATCTACATAAGCGAACAGATATTCTCTCAGACAATCATTCAAACCTTATCCAGCTGACCTCTTCCTGGATGCAGTTGCCTCACTGTACCTGATCGACTAATGACAAATATACTGCTGTGCGGACATCATTCGAGACACCACCACATAAAAACGTTAGTCACAAAGCAAACTTGCATCCCTGCACAAAGTTACACGGGTGCACACACGAAGAACATGCATAAACAGTTCTGTAAATAGAGGTAACGGCCGTGTAGTTATGGTTAAGTTGCTAAACCCATGGGAAGAGCACTTTTTGGGCGGCTTATAACTTTGCTCCCCGTGGAGGAATTTGGCTAAACCTTTGCCACGGAAGTATACGGATGACGTTTTGTGAGGGGGGGACGGGGGGGAGTTAGAGGGGGTCCCAAATTCTTTTTTTTTTCAATAGACTGAATGGGCAAAGATTTTGCCCACGCCTACAGGCCGAACGGATTTTAACCAAATTTGTGGCAGGAGCGGGGGCTTTGTTCGGAAAGCGTGCTTTTGTGTGTTTGGTGGAAATCTGACCAGTACTATTGTTGCAAAGAACTGAAATGTACGTCTAAAAAAATGTGTGATATCTGGCTCCGCAGAGTCATTTCCCTGTTGGCTCCACGGACAAAAGTCTCATTGGCTTGCAATACGCTGTGATGCCGGCGAACATCGGACGCAGCCGGTGGTTGACTGGAGGGAAGCGTGCCATTGCAAGGAGTGCAGACTACTATACCGCACCATGAAGTATTGGTTTTGTGCACCTATTAGAGTGCTGGGAGCAGGGCCACTGTTGTGAAGATTTTGTGGTTGGGTTGGCAGTAATACAATGCTATGTGAATAGAAGTGGGTAGGGATGCCAGACCCTGTGGTATGTTTGTGGATTCTGCTGTTACATGTGTGCATGCATCACTGTATTATGGTGTGGGGTTTGGGTAGAAGTGTCGCTGCCTATGTTACGTTTGCGTATTGTGGTAGCTGGCCACATGTTCGCCTGCATGGCTCTGTTATGTTGTGCTGGGTGTGGGCAAGGCCTACACTGTTGGGTGCATGGCAAAAGGCCATAGGCCGTAGGCCATGCACCCAAGAGCCTGGGCCTTCACCACAGCCACCACAACATAATGCAGCCATGCAGTTTTACCCCTGCATCTCTCCGAGGCTGGTGACCTGCAATGAAAGGTTGTGGAGGACATTTTAGATGTGCTAGAACAGCAGAAGTGAGCGGATATGCGCACATTACCATATGGTGTAGGTTATTGCACGTGTTGCAAATTAGGGAGCCACGTGTGACCATTTGCGTTTGCTATGGTTTGCCCTTTATAACACCCTTCCTATGGTACGTTTGTGGATTGTGGTACGTGGCCACATGTTCGTAATCATGGCTCCATTATGCTGTGGTGGGTCTGGGCAAGGCCTACACTCTAGGCTGCATGGCCAAATGCCATAGGCCGTAGGCCATGCACCTAAGAGCCTAGGCCTTGACGATAGCCACCACAACATAATGCAGCCATGAAGGTTTAACTCTGCATCTCTCCGATGGTGATGACCTTTAAAGAATGGTTGTGGAGGACATTTTAGACTTGGTAGCACACCCGAAGTGAGCTGATATGCGCACATTACCATATGGTGTAGGTCATTGCACGTGTTGCACATTAGGGAGCCACATGTGAGCATTTGCGTTTGCTATGGTGTGCCCCTTATGCTGTAGGAAGTGTTAAGATATTGTGCCATGAAAGGAAGTCCTAAGCAACACACATTTCAAATGTGGACAATGTACACAGCCACCCACATACCGTTCACCACACCCAACGCAGCGTCATGCAGCCATGCATGCAAACATGTGGCCAGGGTGAAAGTTGGCAGGCTCAATTGCAGCTGTGGAGTGCATTGCAGATGACATGAACATTTAAACAGAGTGTACTACGGTGTGTTATGTGTGGTGAGGCCCTAGCTCTTGGATGCATGGCTGGAGCCGTTGCAGCGACAACTATGTGGCCTGCTAGCACGTAGGTTTGCCATTGTTGCGTTCTGTGTGTGGCTTGTGAGCATTGCATACATTGTTGGTTCCATTGGTGTGGTGATTGTTAGCCCATCCTAAAGTTTGTAGTCCATGGCTGGAGCTTATGGCATGAACACTCCCGCAGTGTGTCCACTGAGTGCTGTGTTGAAATACTGTGTGTACAGAAGTGGATAGGGGTGCACTGGATATTTAATGTGCTTGGGTAGTGTGCATTGCGCAGATTACCGACTACTGTACTGCACTTTGAAGTATTGGTTCTTTGCACTTATTGCAGTGCTGCGAGGAAAGAAAATATTGCTACCTGTACTTAGTGGTGGTGGGTGCTGCTCTGGGTGAATCTGGAGGCTGAAAGCGTGGATACTTTTGGCGAACCTTTAACTGGAGGTGGTTTGAAAGCACAAGAGACGTGTACTGTGAGTGTTTAATGGTACATATGGAGGGCTGTACACTATATTATAGTGTTCGATGCAGAGGTCTTGGATGTGATGGCTGCATGCCTGTGTGACTATTTGATAGTACCTAACGAGGAAGAGCTGCAAAAACAAATGTGGAAAGGGAAGAAGGCCTGTCCCTGGTTTACTGGGGCCCAGCCCTCGCTGCAGTTGGGAAAGCGTACGTGCCACATTCTGCCCTTCTCAGCATGGTGGGCATGGAAATTGAACTGTGGGGATTATTCAATCAGGTGTCGAGGGTGTGCTTCACAAGAAGGGGCAGTATTATTTTTTCCCAATACTCTGTAGTGAGGTTGGCTGAGATGTAGAGACGCAAAGTACTGATTGTGGGTGATACCGTTGTGCAAGAGATGCACAGGTATATTTTGATATATGATATTTTATTTATATCGCGCTCATACAGAGGTGTTTCAGAGAGCGACAATGCCGTGCAAAGAGGCATTGTTGTTAATTTTGAGTTGGAAGGAGTGGAGGCTTTCTGGGGCAGTGTCTATGAGAGCAGTTTCAGCGGTATGGTTGACCTTTGCAGATGTGTGGCCTCTGTCGGTACTGTTGATGTTGTCGTGGTGCATTTTGGAGGACAACATTTGGGGTATATGTCGTGTGGACGTTTGCTCCATCACCTAAAGAAGTTGATGAAAGCAGCGATGCAGATTTTACCCACTGCCAAAGAGGTTTTCTCAAGCATACCACCAAGAGGAGCATGGGACCATGCCGGTGTAGGAACAAGTTACTTACCTGTAACTGTTGTTCTGCAGCATGGGTCTGGCATGGATTCACATGCTCATGAATATTCCCTGTCGTCAGGCTGGGAATCCTCGGTAAAGAAAAAATCAGTATCAGTTTCGTTTCTGATCTGTCTTTCTTAGTAGTAACCAATCACTGGTCTCTGGGTCATACTGCCCCCAGAAATGACTGCCCTCTCCCAAAGCCCCGCCCCTGGCAGCCATCCTCAGATTTGGTAGCACATAAAGTGGCAGTATGACCAAGTGAAGAGCCGCAGAGGGGTAGGAGGGAGGGTTCGCATGTGAATCCATGCCAGACCCATGCTGGAGAACAACAGCTACATGTAAGTAACTTGTTCCTTCTCCAGCATGGGGTCAGGCATGGATTCACATGCTCATGAATAGGAGAATACATAGCAGTACACACATGCACAACCACGGGAGGTGGCAAGACTCAACATTGAGCATTACAAAAACTCAACATTAAGCAACTCTTACCTCCTCACCAGGCCCACCTTCAGGCGAACAGGTTGCGCAGCACTGCTTGGCCGACTCTGGACTCCTCCCTGGAATCCCAGTCGACGCAGTAGAATTTCGTGAAGGTGTGCGTCGACCTCCACGTAGCAGCCCTGCAGATGTCCAGCAGGGGCACACCAGACAAGAACGCCGTAGTAGCAGCGATCGCTCTGGTCGAATGGGCTTTCGGACGGCCAGGCAACAGTTGGTTTGCCAACCGATGACAGTGCATGATGCAGCCGGAGAGCCATCTGGAAATGGAAGCCTTCGAGAGGGCCTTCCCTTGATTCACAGGTCCAAAGTTCACAAAAAGCTGTGATGTCTTCCAAAAACTCTATGTGCGGTCCACGTAGAACTTCAGCGCTCTAGCTACATCCAGCGAGTGCAAAGTCCTCTCGGCCGGCGACGAAGGAGACGGGAAGAAAACTGGCAACACCAAGGGCTTGTTGAGGTGGAAGTCAGACGGCACCTTGGGCATGAAGGAGTGGTGCGTCCTCAGCACCACCCTCATCTCGTGGAAAGTTAAGTATGGAGGCTTGCAGGAAAGGGCCTGCATCTCTCCCACTCATCGTGCAGAGGTAATGTTCACAAGGAACGCTGTTTTCCATGACAGAAATTTCAATGGTGCCGAATGCAGAGGCTCGAATGGCGGCCCCATGAGCCTGGTCAGCACCACGTTGAGCTCCCACGCCGGGGCCGAAGCCTTCACCGGCGGAAACGATCGGAACAGTTCTTTTGTAAATTCTTTCACCAGGCGATGAGAGCACAGGGATGACCGTCCCGTAGTTCTGGTGTAACGGGAAATCGCTGCAAGATGGATCTTGATGGAAGCGTGAGCTAGCCCCTCCTTGGCCAGCGACAGCAGGTACAGCAGCCCTTGAGGGGCCATAATTCGCAGAGGGTTGATCTTCTGTGCACGGCACCAGACAGAGAACCTCGTCCACTTGTGTCCGTAGCACCTTAGAGTTGAGGACGCCCTGGCCTTTGCAAGCACCTCCTTGCAGTCCGTCGGGATATCGTACCCTCCAAACTCTAGTGCCGCAGGAGCCAGGCCTGCAAGTTCAGCGACTCCAGGTCGTGATGGAGTATGGCGCCTCCTTCTCTGGAGAGAAGATCTGCGTCCGTCGACAGTTTCACTGGTGGGGACGCTGACAAGTCCAGAAGGCCCGGGAACCAGATCCGTCTCGGCCACGTCGGTGCAACAAGGATCATCCTGCACTGGGACCTCTTGAGTTGGTTGACGAGTTGCAGTAGCAACGGCAACGGAGGAAACGCATACAGGAACATGCCGTCCCTGGGGAAGGAGAAAGCATCGCCCATGCTCCTCGGCTGGGGAAACCTTCTGGCGTACCTCTGGCACTTGGAGTTCCTCGCCGTCGCGAACAGGTCGATCTGGGGTTTGCCCCATCGTTGGAAGAGTCAATCCACTTGGTCCTGACGTAGTTCCCACTTGTGGCACGAGTGCAGCTCCCTGCTGAGTGAGTCGGCGATGGTGTTCTTTATCCCTGCCAGATGAAAGGGTACCAAAACCACGGCCCAATGCCACAGACCCTGGGCTTCCTTGGATAGGGCTGGGGTCTGGTTCCTCGCTGCTTCCGGATGTAGAACATCGTGGTGGTGTTGTCGGTGAAGATCCTGAACACCTTGCCCTTGAGGGACGGGAGAAATGACCTGAGGGCCCAGAACACTGCTCAGAGTTCCAGGATGTTGATGTGGAGTGGCCTCTCCTCCGGTAGCCAAAGGCCTCTCGCGTGAAGATCTCCGGTGTGCGCTCCCCACCCTTCCAGGGAGGCATCCGTCCTCACGGTCACTTGGTGTGCTGGGGTCTGAAAGTCTGTGAATTGCTTGGCGGAAAACTTCGTTGAGCGGGATCTTGTCCTCGAAACTGCCCACCGCTTGCATCCAACGGGCGTCGAGGAACTCCTGTAGGGGATGCATCCGAAGCCTGCATAGGCGCACCAGGTAGATGCATGAGGACATTATCCCGAGAAGGGACTTGATGGACGTCACCCTGGCCACGTCCGTGGCCAGCAAACGCTGCACCTTGCCCAGTATGGCCTTCGTCCTTTCCTCCGACGGCGAGGCCAATCGCGCTACTGTATTGAGCCTGGCTCCCGGAAACAGTGCGACCTGCGACGGAACCAGGTGGGATTTGGGGAAGTTAATGGAGAATCCCAGGTCCGTGAGCAGCTGGACCGTCCTCGGTGTGTGCTCGACAGCGAGCTCCCTTGTCCTTGCTTGGATGAGCCAATCGTCCAGGTAGGGGTAGATGTGGATCCCCTGTGGGCGCAGCCACGCCGTCACTGGTGCCAGGCACTTGGTGAATACCCTGGGCGCCGACTTCAATCCGAATGGGAGGGCCTTGAATTGGTAGTGCCGTCCTTGGACTACGAACCTGAGAAACTTTTGGTGTCCTTTTAGAATGGGGATGTGAAAGTACTCATCCTCCAAATCCAACGACGATAGGAAGTCGCCTTCCTCCAGCTGGCCCAGCACGTGCTGGAGGGTGACCATCCGGAACTTCTGTGCCTTGATGTATTTGTTTAATCGACGCAGGTCCAGGATGGGACGCCATCCTCCTGTCTTCTTTCTGACGAGGAAGTATCTGGAGTACACTCCGGAGCCCCGGAGCCTCTTTGGGACAAGCTCGATGGCTCCTTTCTTGAGCATCACCCTTACTTCCAACAGCAGTTGAGGGACGTGGTTCTCCTTCCTGGCCACAGGAGGAATGCTGGGGCACTTTTTTAGAAATTCGAGTGTGTGCCCGTGGGCCAGGGCATCCAGCACCCATCGATCGGTGGAGATGGACTCCCACACGCTGACGAACTTCGCCAGCCGGCCTCCCACCGGGGTGCTCAGGTGGGGGCCCGACGCTACAGCCGGTTCAGTCTTGCTTGGCAGAGGCCTTGGCGCCTTGTCCTCCCTGTCGACGACGGCGAGATCCACCTCACTTGCCTCGTCCTCTGTAGGCCTCCTGCGAAGAGGAGTGGGCCGCTTGCCGGTACGTCGAGGAGCCACCGCCGAATCCTTTGGAGGCACCTTGCTTGCCTACGGAGTTCCAAAAGGGCGGCCGTCGCTGCTGCAAAACTCCCAAGGCCCGAGCCTTCTCTGTGTCGGTCTTGATGGCCTGAAGTGACTCATCCACTGTTTTTCCAAACAGGTTGTTCTCGTTGAAGGGCATGTCCAAATATCTGGTTTGCACGTCCACGCGGAAATCTGTTGCCTTGAGCCATCCCCGCCGGCGAAGGCAAACGCCGTTGCCCAACTGGCGGAAACCAGGGTCGGCAATGTCCGTGGCTACCGTTATGGCGTGGTCCAACGCCACCTCCCCTTCCTATAGGATCACCAGGGCCTCTGCCCTCTTGTCGTCCGGCAGGAAGTCCAACAGGGGGGCTATCTTGTACCACAACTCCCTGTCGTAGCGGGCCACAATCGCTAGGGCGTTGGCCGCCTTAATCGTCGTCGCCGCAGACTAGATGACTCGTCGTCCCATGGCGTCCAGTTTCTTTCCATCACCATCCGGTGGGGTAGTTGAAGATGAAACCGATGCCCCGCCGCTTTCTTCTTGGCCGCCACCGAGACGACCGAATCTGGGGTCGGCTGTGCCCTCAGGCACAAAGGGGCGGTATCGGGGACCCGGTACTTCTTCTCGTACCGGTCCCTCTTGGCAGGCGTCGTGGACGGGTTTTTCAAAAGAGCAAGTCCCTCATCCCTAATGTCATCCAGCAATGGCACCGCGAGAACCGTCTTCCTCTTGGCCTCGCGCCGTTGGTAGAGGAAGCCTTCCTTCTTCTGTTCTTCGGGGCAGAGCTGGAAAATCTCGGATGCCCTGGCAATCATGGCGTGGAAGGAGCCAATTTCATCGGGCGGGGGGGCCCGAGGAGGTGTTGACGGGAGGCCCATCCCGTCGTCACCACCGTCGTCATCCGTCCCCCTCGTGGCCATATCTGTTCCCGTGCCATCCCCAGGGACAGGGGAAGGAGATAAGGGCCGAGATGGCCGTGAGGGCTGGAAAGGCGGGGGGTGGATGAAGTCTCCTCCTCTTGTTTGGAGGGCTTCCCGACGGGCCTTATTCTGCTGGGTCGTCCGTTGGGGGTAGGGGCAATCTCATCCTTATCTCCGTGCATAAGGTTTGGATTGCCATCAAAATGGCCACCGAGTTGACCTGTGGCTTCGGTTGCGACGGGCGCGATGGTTGCTCCTCCTCCACGGGAGCTTCGTCGGCGCCACTGTCGCTCTCTTCGTCCTCCTCGCCGGGATTCCTCCCGTGGGGCCGGACCTCCTTGAAACTTCTCTTTGAGGCCCTCCACGACTTCAACCAGCTCCTCCTCAGAGGCTGTATCTGTGTCCGTAACGGCCACCACCCCCCCACCCCCTCTTTCTCCACCGGGATCTTCACAGGGGTCTTCTCGATGGGCTGAAAAGAGGATTCCCTCCGCGGTGGCAGGGAAACTCTGGGCCCCGAGGTCGCCTCCACTGGGGTAGCCTCCACAGGCTTCGCCAGGGCTGGCGCGACTACCTCGATAGAGGCCTTAGCCGGGTGAATCAAGGCCTTCGCCACCTCGTGCACACTTGAGGCCTTCACCTTGGGGGGAGGGTCACCGCCTCGCTCCCCCTTGGCTGGTTCCTTCGAGATCAACCGGGGCCTCTCCAGAGGCTTGGCCGGGTTCTCGGATTTTCTCTTCCCCGAGCCAGAGCGTTGGCTCGTGGTTGATGGCGCCGGTGAAGGTGCGCCCTGCCTGGCAGCCAAGGAGCCCGACCGTTCGGCGTTCCCGGTGCTCAGGGACTCGCAGTGCTTTGCCTTATGTTGGGCCCCCGTCGCCAGAGCGCCCTTACAGGACATAGAAGACCGCTCAGACTTCTTCTTCTCACCTGCTGGGCCCTTTCCTTCCAGCCAGTTGGTGAGACGGGTCCGACGATCCCTCATAGTCCGATCCGTCATGCGCATGCAAAACGCACAGTCCTTCTCCACGTGCGTTTTGTCTTCGTGAAGGCAGTAGAGGCATCTAGAATGCTCGTCCTCCTTGAACACATTCTGTAACCCGCATCCAGGGCAGTTCCTAAACAGCTTGGATCTGGGTGTCGAGCTTCCCTTTTCCTGGGCCATGTCAAAGAGGTAGGCCTCAGAAAATTCTGGAATCCTCCAGAAGTGTAACTCGACAAAATCCTCACCCCTGAGGGGCGTAGAAAATTCCGAAACGGGTCCCCATTGATCGGAAGTAGAAACGGTGGAGCTTGAGGCTCAACTGACCGAAAAAAAGAGATAAAACTCTTTGAAAAAAAAACGCAAAATGCAGTAAAAGCTCGAGAGCTAAAGCACATGGTCTCCCAACACTTGAACGTGCGGTAAAAATCTGAGGATGGCTGCCAGGGGCGGGACTTAGGGAGAGGGCAGTCATTGGCTGGGGGTAGTATGACCCAGAGACCAGTGATTGGTTACTTCTAAGAAAGACAGATCAGAAACGAAACTGATACCGAGTTTTTCTTTACCGAGGATTCCCAGCCTGATGACAGGGAATATTCACGAGCATGTGAATCCATGCCAGACCCCATGCTGGAGAAATTTGTCCCCAGCCAGAGGTCGGACGGTGTCTTATAAACAGAAGCATGTGTCAGTTCATGTGGGATGTTCTCCACCGAATATGACATTTGCACTGGTTCCATGCAAATGGAATTTCTTTGACCGCCACTGGCAATGCTGTGTTGTTTTACACTGTGCAAGAAGCATTGAAGAGAATCCTGTAAAAACGTAAGAAGGAAAAGGAAACAAACTGAGATGAAAAGAAACAACAAACAAGGTTATGTGTAAGCATGTAAAAAAAAAATAAGAATACAAAAAAAAAAGGCTCTTTTCAGAGCCGCCACTACAGACAAACTCCCCTACCCTGAAATGTATTCCCTCACTCCTGGCAATGTGGATGAATCTGGATGCAGAAGTCTTGAATAGTGTTACTGAACTTTGTACTGGAGGTGCTTTCGATTCACACAACACTTGCGGTCTGAATGTATAACGGTACATATGAAGTGTTGTTCAGAATTGACAATGTTGGATGCTGACGTCTTGCCAGTGATTGGTGGATGAGTGTGTGACTATTTAACAGTACCCACTGAGGTAGTGCTGGACAAAAAATAGTGAAAAGGGAAGAAGGACTGCTCCTGCTTTACTGAGCGCAGCCCTCGCGGTACTTGGGGAAGCATATGTGCCAAAGTCTACGCTTCTCACCATGCAGGCCAATGGAAATGGGACTATGGGAATTATCCAATCAGGTACTGAGGGTATAGTTCACACGAAGGGGCGGTAAAACTATTTTTCGTTACTCTGCATAGTGAGGAGGGATGACATGGAGAAACACATTATATTGATTGTGGGTGATGCCTTTGTGGTAGATTTGCATATGTATGACCAGGAGAGACGTTGATGGCGATTTCGGTTTGGAAGGAGTGGACGCATTGTGGTGCGCTGTCCATGTCTGCAGTTTCAGCGTTATGGTTGACCTTTGCAGACAAGTGGCCAGTTTTGCTACATTGCACATTGTCGTTGTGCATTATGGCGGCGTTCATTTGGGTTACATGCCTTGCTTACGTTTGTTCCATCAACTGAAGAGGTTGATGAAGGCAGTGAAGAAGCTTTTTCTCACTGCCCAGGTGGTTTTTGCTGCCATACCACCAAGAGGAGTATGGGACTATCCCAATGTATGTTCTCGAAATGCGGTGTGTTTCCATGCAAATAGCATTTCTTTGTTCAGCATTGGTGATGCTCTTTTGTTTGCCCATATACAGGAGGCGTTGAAATGTTTACTGTAAGAAAGTGAGGAGAAGAAAACATAAAACCCTATATAAAACCAAAATAAACGAGTTTCTTTAGAAGCATCAAATAAATAAATAAATACATAAATAATTATTACCACACGCACGCACACAGCACGAAAGCCACATCTGGGGTTTTTGAGGATGGCAGTCATGGAAATGGGACTGTGGAGTCTAAGGGATTGCGCAATTGCATTTATGGGTGTGGTGTCTACGCAGATGAATATTTTTCCGAACTGATTTTGTTACATGCCATGCAGAGCTCTTAACTGTGATTGGTGGATGTGTGTGTGACTATTTATCAGTACCGAATGAGGGGGTGCTGGAAAGAAGATAGGAGAAAGGGAAGAAGGGCTGTTACTGCTTTACTGGGGCACGGCACACGTGGTACTTGGGGAAGCGCACGTGCCACATACTACCGTTGTCAGCATGCTGACCATGGGGATGGGATAGTGGGGATTATCGGTACTGAGGGTGTGGTTCACAGGAAGGGGAGTAAATGCTTCTCCCCATTACTGCGCGTTATGAGCTGGGCTGACATGGTTGCCATTACTTGCAAAGGTAATGTAGCATAGCAGAAATTATTCCAAACTCAGTTACAGTTCAAAGCTATGTGGCCGCTACTCTGTTCTGAAAAGCTAGAAACAGAATGTGGAGCAGTTCTGGGGTGTGACCTTTTGTAGGGCTGCTACGGAGACCTTGTAACTGGCAAAGAGGCCTACATTGTTGAACCAAATACATACATGTGCAATGGCAAATTGTTGGGAGTTTTCCCAATGACACTCCGTAGATCGCAGAACATTACACTTTTCCACTGTTCAAGGGTCCGGATCGTGTCCCCAACATAAGGACTCACGCACAGCGTGGGTGCGGTCCCATGGTGATGTCATGCATGTTCTCGATTGGGACGGCTGTCCGTAGGATGAGTTTTGGGCAGAATACTTTGTGCGCATGTGCATAGGTGTCCTATACACACCGTTGGGATCTCTGCACGGATTAATAGTGCAACACACGTGCGTCAACCATTTTGGGATACGCTGGGTTTTTGTAGGGTATAGTAGGTGGATGTTTATGTGTACATCTACCTGTAGGACGTGGCTGGGCGCCTCAAACTACTTAAAGTTCGTCACAGGTTTCTTTGCATATGCTGAACAGGGGCGGTGTTACCAGGAGATAGAGGAAGAGATACGCATGCGCGTACTTGTGGAACTGACAAACGTCCGCTCCCACAACTAGTTATAGGTGGTTCACAAGGTGCGGACATGTGGTTCTTACTGCCGTGGTACGTATGCCTCCATTTTGATTGCGGGTAGGCCGGGCAAGTGCGTGTCAGTAGGACACCTCCCTTTTGCTTAATTGCGGTCATTCCCACTGGTACTGTGCGCCGCTGAGTCATTACGGCATTTTAAAACCAAAGGAAAAGCCACATATACGCTCAGCAACAATTTACATATCAACCTTTACTTCCACACATTCATACATACCATTAGGAAAGGGAGGGGTTAGCAGAAGTGGGTACTTATTGTGGGGAATTAGGGATTTGCACAAGCTGGTCACGAGGGGAGGAAGGGATTGAGGTATCAGCGTAACATCTCTAATCACATGGACTTTGAGGGGGTGGCAGGCTGTGAAATGGTGAAGGGGTACACGTGCAGGTCGGGCAGTGGTATTTTATTTTGACCATAATATGTCCTTGTACGTCATGTTTTAAGGCGGCAAAAATTGTTCACCAATTCTTCCATTTTGGCTTCCAGGCTGTCCAGTTTGCCATTTACAGAGTTTCTTTCCTTTCCTGTGCCTGTATGCTGTTGTGGAAGGGGTGCCGCTTGTGCTGCCTTGCTTTCCTTTCCAATATGTTCTCTTAAAGAAAAATAAATCTGTTAGGTGTACATGAAGCAATAGATATTAAATATTTTACGTTTCAGACAGCGGTGCATATCAATGGGGTTACTATCGTAAGTCATTGCGCCATGAGGGAGATTTTCTTCCAGCCACTCTAAGGTGCTTGCCATTGCTGCGTAAAAAAAAACGCAATGCTTCTCAACTATTGTAACTGCACCACCTGTGCAATTATAAGAAACTTCAGTGTGCTCACTACGTTGTAGTGACGTTCTGGTCTTAGTACTTTCCAGTCCTAACTCGCCCGTTCGTTCTTTGTTACCATGTAAAGTAGCAGTGCGGTAAGATTGTTGAAGGCATAAGATTGTTGAAGGCAGATGTCACTTCTCTTGTTGGTGCATTCCGTTAAGGTGTATTCCCTATGCCTTTACCTTTATGCTGTTTGTTTGTATTTTTTTTATTTTTACCCCCTTTTTTTTGGGGGGGTTCCCCCCAACCCTCTTTTTTTTCTAAAAAACCCTTTTTTTTCCCCTAAACCACAACCTTAAAAAAAAATATATAAATAAATAAAAAAATTCGACCATTTGGTTTTCGACGAAATTACATCGACCAAATGTCCTGTCGGCAAATTCTTTTCGATGAAATGTCCGGACACCGACCATAACGTCCCTGTAACAACGTATTTCCATTACATTTTTACTAGTGCAACTTAACCATAACGGCCCTGTAACGTTTTTTCACTGAATGAAAAGGACTAATCTGCAATATCTATTGTCATTGTTTTCATGTCTCCCTAACGTGATCAAGTGCTCAGGGAAGCGCTAAACACGTCGTTCAGGACACTGCCCTGGCGTCCTGCTTTGTTTTGTTGTGTGTTTTGCCCACCTTTTGTTTACCATTTATTAAACTTGAGTGTTTATTTGACTCGAGTTTATTATTTCTTTCCTTTGGGACTCCTAGACCTCATGCTTGGAGTGCAGTTTTTCTCCTCCATGTTTTAACTAATATATATATATATATATATATATATATATATATATATATATAATACATTACTCACCGTAGTCGTATTTCTGATGCTTTTATCTGCTTAGATTCACATGCTGTGCATAGGCCGACATCTAGTGGAAGCTGCAGAGTATTACAGTTTGTTTTTCGAAACTCGAAAACTGGTGTCGACACAGGGCGTGCCAGTAATACTATCCCTAGTGTGACGTCCACTGTACCCATGATCCCTCACGCGTGTAGGACCCTCAGATTGTATTTTTTCAGACATGAGGTAGCATGAGGAGTAGCGTGAGTACAGATTATCCGAGCAGATAGATAGAAAGATAAGACTACAAGCATCCATGAGCCTTCTCTCAGAGGGGAGGAAGGGTGGGTCGCATGTGAATCTAAGCAGATATAGCCATCAGAAAGGAGTAACACAGCTGGATACAATTGACTATCCATTTTGAGATTGCGCCTTTAGAGACGCGATGATCTCCCTCTCTGCCTCTAGCTACGGAGACGAACAGTTGGTCCGTTTTCCTCAGCAGCCTAGTCTTGTCCACATAGTACAGGACCGCCCTTCGCACATCTAGGGTGTGCAGTTTCACCTCAGCAGAGCTTTGGGGTTCTTGGAAGAAAGCCGGAAGCTCAATGGACTGGTTAACGTGGAATTTAGAAATAAACTTAGGTGAGAACCTAGGGTGTGTTTGTAAAACCAGTTTATCTTTATGAACAGTAAAGAAAGGATCCTGCACTGATAGAGCCTGAATTTCACTGACCCTTCTTATGGATGTAATGGCTACCAAGAAGGCAGTCTTATAGGTCAGGTGTTTGATACTGCTCTTATGCATGGGCTCGAAGGGGGGGGCCCATGAGTTTAGCAAGCACCACATTAAGGTCCCATCCTGGTGGTGGGTTAGAAATTGGAGGGTGGAGTCTATTTACCCCTTCCATGAAGGCTTTAACCACTGGTACTTTCCACCACGACACCTTGTTATGGGAGGTGGGTTATGCTGACAGTGCCGCCAGTTGTACCTTCAGTGAATTAAATACCAACCCTGCGTCCAGCAGGTGGAGCATGTAGGTGACAATAGTGGAAGGAGTGCAATCAACAGGGTTGATTTGTTTATTCTGGCACCAGATAACAAATCTTTTCCATTTGTCAAAGTAGCAGTGTCTCGTGTTTGGCTTCCTAGATTCTTTTAGGATGTCCATACATTTCTGAGGTAGGTCGAGATGTCCAAACTCTATGATTTCAGGAGCCATGCTGCCAAGTTCATTGAGCTGGGTTGAGGATGCACTGTTTGACCTTGGTGCTGGGACAGTAGGTTGTACCAGCACGGGAGTCTGATGGGTTCGCACACCACTAGTCTGCGTAAGAGTGGGAACCACGGTTGCCTCTCCCACATGGGAGCAACCAGGATGAGCGTCATCGATTCCCTGTGCATCTTGTTGACCACCTTCCTCATGAGAGGGGTTGGTGGAAAAGCGTACGCAAACATCCCTGACCAGTTCATCCACAGGGCGTTCCCCTTGGAGTCTGGCTGAGGGAACCTGGATGCGAATCCTGGGCATTGCCTGTTTTCGCTTGTGGCGAATAGGTCTGTAGTGGGGAAACCCCACAGAGAGAAGATGTCTTCTACGACTTCTCTGTGTAGACACCATTCGTGTTCTTCTGGGAGGGGATCTCTGCTCAAAGCGTCCGCTAGTGAATTGAGATCCCCTGAAACATGTTGAGATGACAGGTAGATGTTCCGTCCATGCCCATATCCACATTTTCTGGGCAAGCTTGGACAGATTTGGCAAATGAGAACCTCCCTGTTTGTTTAGGTAAAACATTGCTGTTGTGCTGTCTGTCAAGATCTGCACTGACAGGTTCAACAGGTGGGGCTCGAACGCTTGAAGCGCTCTGAATACTGCCAGAAGCTCTAGCAGATTGATGATTCTTGGCCAATGTGTGAGACTAGAGACCCTGAGCTGTGTGGTGAAGGTGTGCTCCACACCCTGACAGGGATGCGTCTGTAGTGAATACAGCCTGTATCTCGGGATCGTAAAAGGGTTTCCCCTTTGACAGGTTCTCTTTTGTCCACCAGTGAAGACTTTGTATAAGTGTTGGCGAAACGACCACTAGATCGTCCCACTGACCACTTGCCTGAGACCACTGTTTCGCCAACCATTCTTGCATGGGACGCATGCGCAGGCATGCATGGGGGACCAGGTAAATACATGACGCCATCATGCCTAGCAAACGCATCGCTTTGCGCACCCTTATCTGACGACCGGGCTGATATAGAGGAATTTGCAGCAGTAGATTCCGAATTATTTCCTCTGATGGAAAGGCCAACCCCTCTTGAGTGTTTAGGACAGCTCCTAGGAACTTTTTGGAGGTGCTTGGCACCAGGCTTGATTTTTTTCTCATTTATGGAGAAACCCAATTCGAAGAGGAGGTCGATTGTTCTTTGAATGTTTGATCTGCAAATTACTGGGGTCTCCCCCGTGATGAGCCAGTCGTCCAGGTAAGGGTACACTGGGATTGCCTCCCTGCATAGGTGTGCTGCCGCCACCGCCAGTACCTTGGTGAATACCCTTGGAGCCGAGGCTATACCGAAGGGCAGCACCTTGAACTGGTAGTGCTGACTGTCCACCTTGAAGCGCAAGAATCTTCTGTGCGCTGGGAACATGGAAATATAAAAATAGGCATCTTTCACGTCCAATGTTGCCATGTAATCCCCCCTTTTTTTTAGGAGGGGGATTACCTCTTGGAGAGTAGTCATGCGAAATTTTTGGGGCTTGACATACTTCTTTGCAGGGCGTAAATCCAAAGCTGGGCGCATTGTCAAAACTTTTTTTGGCACAAGGAAGTAAATTGAATAGATATCCTTGTTTACCTGGTGTCCCGGGACGAGTTCTATCGCATCCTTTGCTAGAAGATTGACAATTTCCTCGAGGAGGATCTTCTGGTGGTCTAAGGAATGTACTTTTTGACGTGGAGGGTGGTTTCGGGGCCGCTCTAACAGTTCTATGCAGTATCCTGCGGACATTGTGTACAGCATCCATCTGTCTGATGTGATCCCTTCCCAAGCTGGGGTGAAGTTGGAAATGCGTCCCCTTACTGGGTATGCGTGAGAAGCGACCCTGAGCGGAACGTCACTGTTAAACGGGAGGCATGCTGCCGCCTCTATGGGGCTGCCTCTACCCTTACCCCGGCCCCTCTTGTTTCCACTGCCAAAACTCTGTGTAGACTGCTGGTTGTTACCCCATGATGTACCCTGTCCCTGTGTATAATTGGAGCCCCTCTGGGAAATTTGGCCGGGGGGCAACAAAAATTACCTTTCCCTCTTTGATTAGGGGGCTTGTTCGTCAACTATCCCAGGGATTTCAGAGTCTCATACTCGTCTTTGGCAGTTTTTCCAAGCGTCCTCTACCGCTTTGCCAAACAGAAGGTCCGGTTCCACTGGCTTGTCAATTAGGGACGCTTGTGTCTCGGGTTTAAACCCTGACTGTCTTAACCAAGCGTGTCTCTTAATGATAGTGCTCTCTGCTATTAGCCTGCCAGCTCTATCTGCGGCATCAAAGGTTGCCTTAAGGATGCAACCAGACACGGCTCTCCCCTCTGACGCAACCTGAGCCAACTGGCCCTTTAAAGGTTCCGGTGCAGAGTCTATGAGGGCAGCTACTTGTTCCCACTGGTGGCAGTTGTAACTAGCCAGCAGAGTAGTGGAGTTGGCAATCCTTGCCTGGTAAGCGGAAGCTACCTTCCTTTTCAACCCATAGATCTTCTTGCTCTCTTTGTCGGGGGGGAGCCTCAGATGATGATAGAGGCGTTCCCGTCCTCTTCCGGGTATTAGTAACTACCAGGGAGTCAGGTTTCAGTTGCCCACTTATGTAAAGGGGGTTTGATTGGGCTGCCCTGAACAATTTCTCGATTCTGGGGTTTACTGCCCTGGTGAGGTTAGGATTAAGAAGGGAAGGATCAATTCTCCGTTGGATGGACTTGAGAATTGGAATGGCCTGGGCAATGGGCTTCTTTTCTCCTACTAGTTCCTCAGCAAAGTCCCTCTCCTCCTGTGCCCCCTGAGTGTCGATGTGGAAGTGTTCTGTCGCTCTAGTCAAGACCTCATTTAGGAGGGGCTAGTTGTCGACTGGAGTGTCGGTAACGGTTCTTTGCCTACCGGGGAGTCTACTCTGTAGACTTCTGAGTCATCCTCCTCCTCCTCCTGGTCCTTGTCATCCCCTTAATAGTCCACCCCAGTTTGGTCATCCAACATTACCAATTCTAGATCCTTATCCTGTAGTGGATCCTCACTATACTGGGCGTAAGGCTGGATGTAGAAAGGGTCAGAAGACCTACTTTGCATTGGTGTCTCAAACCGAGGTTTCTTACCAGGGGGTAGCGGGTCCCTAGACCCTGAGGGAGTAGCCCCATCAGGGGTATAGGAGAGGAAGTGTTCTTGGCATAGAAAATCTGCTAGGGATGACATTCTAGACATAACCCTGTCTATATCCTCACAGGTCCATTCCTTGGAGCTGGGAATTACCCTTTCCTGAGAGGGTTTCCCTACTATGACTTGACTGGACCTATGGGCTTGTGCAGGGGTCTTGGCTAGCTGTTTATCAGAAGACTTGGCACTATCTTTATGTAACTGTGGTGCAGAGGACAGGTGAGGTGGTTTCTTCAGCTGTTTCTTTCCCCCCTTCCCCATGAGTGGAAGAGTGTTTCCCATGTGTTTTCACCCTCTCAGAGCCTTTCGACACCTGGCGTCGGGATTCGGGGGTAGTGTCCCTTTCCTTAGGGTGCGGGATCGGGATTCGGAAGCAACCGCAGAACGGTCTGCTGACGCCGACTCCTGGTGAGCGGCCTGGGGCTGGTGGTCGGCTTCGTCTCCTGACGAGCGTACCTCCATGACTTTGGTGAGTGAGGCACTCTTGGCAACTGTGGATGGTTGCCTGGTGTTGTGCAGCGATCTTGACCGAGAATGCCCAGGACACGGATTCGGTGGACCGCTCTTTGTGTGCCTCTTTCCGAGAACTCGACACGCGCATCGAGTCTCGGTTGGACTTCGAGTGTTTAGGAGTGGAAGTGGTGTGGGTAGCGCTCGTGTCGCCGGGTGTGTTCCCCATAACCGCCCTGCCGGACAGCCTTCCGAGTTCGGGGACTTGCGCTTGGCCGTCTTTCGACACCACGTTGCCCTCGCCGTCCGAAAGTACAGCGTCGCTGCCATCACTGAAGGCGCCCTCCGCTTCGATGGCCTCGCGTTGCCTGGTGTGGTTGGCCCAACGTTTGGTCGAGCGGCCCTTTAGTGTCTTAGCCTTGAACCGGCTACACGCTCTACAGTTCGCCTCAGGGTGGTCCCTCGGCAAGCAGACGTTACAGGTGGCGTGTTTGTCAACCCAAGGATACTTGCGGTTGCACTTGGGGCAGAATTTGAAAGGGGTACCCTCCATACGCAACCTGTGGCAGCGGGCTAGTGTGTGTAGGAAATATATGTATAAGAGTGTAGAGTATGTTCCACCCCCCACTCTCCCTACTTGTAGGGCGGAGGCCAGAGGCCTTCCAAGGCCCGGGCTGAGGCCAGAGGCCTTCCGAGGCCCAAGGTCCGTCCTGCCGCTCACGACGGTCGTTTTCTTCTGCGGGCCGGCGTCGTGCTTCGAACTTCGATGACTCGAGGTAGGAGTGGGAGACATAGGGAAATATTAAGGTATTTTGCAAAATATGGCTGGAAGACAGGGAACTCCGCAGAATGCTTCCCACCAGTATGGCGGAAAAAAACAATCTGAGGGTCCTACACGCGTGAGGGATAATGGGTACAGTGGACGTCACACTAGGGATAGTATTACTGGCAGGCCCTGTGTTGACGCCCATTTTCGAGTTTCGAAAAACAAACTAATACTCCGCAGCTTCCACTAGAAGTCAACCTATGCACAGCATGTGATCTAAGCAGATTCCACAAGCCTCAGAAATATATATATATATATATATATATATATATACACACACACATACTGTTGAAAGCATTTCTCATTTTCTTTCACTAGCCAAACACAAGAAAAGCAATTGCAAATAACCATATGGAACTACAGGATCGTATAAGGAACCTGGAAGCACCAAGTACCACTAATCTATAAGGAAAATAAAACAATATAGACATACAGAAATCCTAGAATAACTACAGTAGAATTACATTAAGCCACATGTCTCAAGAGTATGGGACAAAGGAAAACAGATTTTACACCACACTGTCAAGGGCCGGTGCTCGCAGCCAAGGTCAGAGATGAGCAGCACATTCCTGGCCCCAGAGACAAGGAGCCAACTGCAAAATAACTTCCCACTAATTGCAGACAGAAAAGCTACATTTTGCGGTCTTCACCCACGTTATCTGGCCCAGCCGAAAAATAGCCTTTTACCCGTGGTGAGAAGAGGAGCAGTTCCCAGCAAAGCAGATAAGAACTGATACATGTGTTGTTTTACAACGTTGCAACCCTGCCTGCACTCTATGGAAAAGTGGTTATACCAGTAGCAACAATGGGGACACAGTCTTTCTCATCACCTTGCGATGGTACACAGAGCGTTGAGAACAGAGCTGGGTGCCAGGCCTGAGGAGATCCGCTCAAGCCAATCAGGGAACACAAATCCAGGGATGGATGGTAAAGCGCAAAGGCCAATGGTAATCCTGGGACCCTGCAGCAATGTAATAATTTTTGGGAAGGCTCAGACAAAGCCACCGGACATGAGAGGGCCAGTCAGCTAACTTCTATAGGTGCAGGCTAGAATCCCAGTGATTTGACTGAAGGGGAAATTATCGAGGCTGAAATATCCGAAAACGAAATGTTCGAATTACCAAAAGTTCGAACACTTTGTTTTTGGACATTTCAGCCCCGATAATTTGCCAACACACGCCAACACACACACACGCCAACACACGCCAACACACGCACACACACACACACACACCTTCACGCTGGTTCCTGCAGCGCCAGTTCCCTTTCACTTCTGTGATTGGGAACTGGTGCTGCAGGGTCCATTTCTTTTATTTATTTTTTATTTTTTTTTAAACGGACGGCTGCGGGGGTGTCCCCCGCAGCCCCCACTCGCTATACCATAAGGTATAGTGAGCGGGGCAATGCGGGGGACACCCCGCAGCCCCGGTTTATTTATTATTTTTTTTTTCCACGGACGGCTGCAGCGGTGTTCCACTCAGCCCCCGCTCACTATACCATAAAGTATGGTGAGCGGGGCAATGCGGGGGACACCCCCGCAGCCCCTGTTTTTTTTTTTTAATGCTCCCACCAGAGTATCGAACTTTTGGTGTTCGATCCTTTGGTTGTATCATTTTTTAGAACTTTTGGTCGTTTTGACCTTTTTTTTCTGTCTTTTCGACCTAAACCTGCAGGCTATAGGTTCTAACACTCAAGCCACCAAATTGTTGAGGCTATTAGAGTTTTGGGGAAGAGCTCCGACTTGTGACGACAAACCAAACAAAAGCATCTGGCATAGGCTCAGGAGCTGTGATTGCTGGAGATTTTCCTATTTCATGTATGATCCCTGTCCGTTATGGAAAATAAAGGTCAGTTCTAACTTGCCCTTGGCTGAGTCCTAAGTCTGTATACCAGGGGAGGGTTTGTTGGGCCCTAGGTGCTCTGTACAGTGATTGTAGCGTGAACCCCGGTGCTCTGCTATACCTAAACAATTGGTAGCAGAGGAATGGTTCACTACGCCCTTTGGCCATAGAGCTGCTTCTGCCGCAGAGCCTGGAGGGCTGTGAGGCGCCCCGCGGAGCGTGAGACCACATGGCAGTGCACCCTGTGCAGAGGCTCTCAGGAGCCGTCTTGAGAAATATCCTGCCCGCGGCCTGTCAGGAGCCCAACAGAAGGGCGGTGTGGCAGTTTTTGGGAGAGGCGTGGCCGAGAAGTGTCAGTGGATTACAGAGTGCAAGTATTCAGCCACACAGAAATTGAGGGGGTGGTAAAGAAATGTTAGGTGTGTCGTTGAGGTATTGTTGAGTATTGTGAAGTTTAGCTGAGAAAGGAGCAGAGGTAGATATAATTTGTTCGTGGTTAGGGAACATTCGATCTTGAAGTACAAGGTTCAGGCGGTTAGCCTAGACTATTCACTTAACGGCACGGATGACAGAAGTTATGTAAATAATGGATTTCTTATGGATTGGGCATTTTAGCTCGGGTCATGAATGATGCTATCCCTGTGTATAGGGCATAGCAACGCAGGCTAGCTCAAACAGCGGAAGGTGTTCTTCTGGTTAAGTCTTGCAGAGGTGTTTTATCTCCAAGGCAACTCTGTAGGTACAGATTGAGCACGTGAAATATTGGCATCCCTGTTAGGAGGCAGAACGACGGCCGTGGGTATATGTTGATTGGGTTTTGTGAAAAAGTCTAATAGGACAATATCGTTGTGAGCTCTGTTAGTGATTTCTATCATTCCCTTACTTATTGAAGAGGTGATGTCGCCAGTGAGGTCTGTGTATAGGACTAGGAGAGCACGAGGAGGTGCAGAATTCGGTTTTGGCAATCAAACATGTACAGAGTAGGCTATTCTGTGGCGATGTGCGGAAGGCGCATGCGCAAGATTAGTGGGTGTGCCTGAGGAGGCAGAGAGTTGCATAAGGGCGGTGCATGGAGCACACCTGAGAAGTTGGTTGGATGCCAGAGAGGATTGTGATATTTTTTTTAAAGAACTGGTACCTGTAAAGTTGAGAAAAAAAAAACAAGATTAACTGCAGTTGTTATAAAGACATAAAAATAAAGTGTTGAAAACCTCAACTTGAGGTCAAGTAAGTATTAAGAAGCAATGCATTGTGTTAAAGGTGCAGGGGACCAGACCCTACAGCACCTATGTAAGGCCCTTCCGTGATTTAAGGACAAGATTTGTAAATATAGCACGGAATGGACGAAAAGCACAGAAGGTAAATTGAACACGCAGTCACCATTAAGATTCACACGTGCACAGAGCAAAAGGGTACTGATCAATCATCCTGAGATGCAGTGGACGTGACGACACACAGCAGACATTAATGTGAACTTGGCTACATCCTTGAGGCATAAGCATCCCACTGCAACTAAAGAGACCCAGAAGCATATGCTAGGTGGACTGCAACTGAATATATTCGGATCACACAAAGACAAGTTAATGAATTGAACCGGAATATATCATTAGGACTCAGAGATTAGAAAGAAGAGAAATAAGATCTAAAACCCATGAAGAATTTCCTACAGTAGCTTTTTAAAATATACAAGAAGGAATGAAACATGTTGGGTGAATGAAGTATGAAGAGAATGATTGAGTGTATTGGTTTTTAGAATTTTTGTACCAGACTGTGTAATGTACTGTATGCATCAATTTATATGACACACTGTTAAGCGCAAAGCACTTTAGTTTTTCTTTGTGGAATACTGTTATGTATATTTCCCTTTCTCACATGTTTTAGACAGAAGTAAATTAAAATATAATCATTTTGTACAGCAACTGTTTTGAGTGTTTCCTTAGTAATGCTTTAATAGAACAGAATTAAGGAAGGCATGAAACTTAACTAAGCTTGCTTACACACACACACACACACACACACACGAGGGGATGTGGCGAGGCATCAATGGATGCAGAGCCAACAGGAGACCCCAGTGAAAAGCCCTCGGCCCCCACTTTCCCACCTCCTCCTGAACATGGGAACAAAGGAGCTGCAGCAGGAGCCCAGGGACTATACCCTATACGAGAATAGAGAGCAGCAGAGGGGTACACAAATCCAACTTTTGCACCTCCACCATAAACCAAGGAGGAAAGGCAGAAAGGGGCCACGCCAGCAGGATGTGGAAAAGGGGTGCACAGCGAGACCCAGACAAGCACAAGGCAGGGGCTGGAGAATATAGCATTGAACAAGTGGGTGGGAGGACAAATACTATTGAAATTAGACGGGAAGACAGCAGGAGACACAGAAGGGGCGAGTAAGGAAGTAGCTGCTTGCAAGGAGAACAATGAAGTCGAGAATGGACAGAGATAATGAAAGAGGTGGAGAGACAAGAAGCTGAAAAGGAGGCACACGAGAGAGTGCGAAGAGAAAAGCAAAGGGCAGAACAGAAAGAGCAGGAGCAGCAAAAGAACTTGAGGAGATAGAGAGGAAAACGAGAAGGAAAATCAAGTTTTGGTAAAGAGGGAAAGGAGTAAGTGGAAAATAGAACGGCTTGTAAGAGTGCAAACGCAAGGAGGAGCGTGCTGTGAGAGACATAGGACTAAGATTGGGATCAACCACTTGACAACGTGGGAAGGGATAGGCAAGCAGAGCAAGAGCGCAGATCGAAATATGATAGGGCAGCTATGCTGCCAGGCAAAACCAAAACAGGGTCCCAAGTGAGGGGGGACTGCGCAAACTAAATGACCTAGACGGGGAACCACAGGGCGGCGCGATATGGAGTAGACTGAGCTTCCATGACAATTTTGGCAGTGACCTGGGAGACAGGGTCAGAAGATTACTTGGTAGGGAGTCATCCCTCTTCTGGCATCACTGGCTCACTTCCTGTAGACTCCCCTGTGATTTTATGGCTCTCTTTAGCAATGGTTACCACTGCTAATCATTTGGCGGCACTTAAACCATCCAGACCTTGTGGTCACCCCTCAGAGCCTTGGTTTACGACCGGTCTTGGTATTCTTCACTTGGATCGCAAGCAGGGTTTAAATGGCACACATCATACATCCACATAGCACGTCTGGCTCCACGTAAAGCTACTGCTTTATATGAACATGCTATAGCACAAGCCAATTGCTCCTTTTTTGCTTCGAGTGGAAGCTGCAGTTAATTTCCCTAAAGAACTTATCCAATTGGTCCAGTCTCTCTCTTTCCTTCCTCCCGTCCATTAATCAGGTGATTCCTTCACAAAGACTGCGACTCTCTTTCCATATTCTTTGATGATAAAATTGCATTTATTAGGCAGAAGATTGCCAGCCAATTGGCTTTGTCGGTTTTTCCAGCAGATGCTTTGGATACTAGGCAGTATCTCCATGCCTGGTCAACTTTTTTGGACTGGGATGTTATATGAGCTACTATTAACATGAAATCAGCCTCCCCTGCAGGCCCTATTCCACTCAGCATTCTAAAAACCATCAGCCCTGCTATTGCACCTCTAATTACCATGGCTGTCAATTTGTTTTCTAATTCTCACGTCCCAGTGTACTTAAACACGCTTTGATCATCCCTCTTCTTAAAAAGCCTAATTTGGATCCTTCTAACTTTCGCCCAATCTCTCTTCTTCCTTTTCCTATGAAACTGCTGGAAGCTCTGGGCACGCCTCTTTTTTCACTCCTTTTTGGAAGATTCTGTTTTTCTTGACCATCTCCAGTCCAGTTTTCGGCCTGGCCGGGGTAAAGAATTGGTCCTAATCTAGGGTTTATTGAAGCCCTGATACTGCTGGACCACTCCGACGCATTTAACACCATGGACCATTGCATCCTCATGGAGAGGCTGCCTTTAGCAGGTGTCTATGGCCCAGTCCTAGACTGGTTTGGGTCATTTCTTTCTGACCTCTCTCAGTCTCTTTCCATCTCTCCTTTCATCTCATGATCTAGGCCCCTCACCTTTGGTGTTCCCCAAGGCTGGTGCCTTTCCCCTCTTCTCTTTAATCTCTATATTCAGATTTGTTAAACTGATTCACTCTTTTGGATTTGAGTGTTTCTCATATGTAGATGACACTCCGTTCTTGGTGCCGTTTGACCTTTCTCTTATT
Source organism: Ambystoma mexicanum (assembly GCF_040938575.1). Classification (NCBI taxonomy): domain Eukaryota; kingdom Metazoa; phylum Chordata; class Amphibia; order Caudata; family Ambystomatidae; genus Ambystoma; species Ambystoma mexicanum. The sequence continues at coordinate 163,444,301 of NC_090929.1, forward strand.
GACACTGTTTAGCGCTGTTGGGCCGGTTTGTCTGCCGTCCATCTCTGGATGGGCAAAAATTGGCTTTGAGAAAACGGGGGACCATATTGTTGGCTCCGAAAGCTCCCCTAACCCCCAGGAGTCCTCGGGGTGGTCCTGAGACTTCTGGCATGCCGAACTTGGCTGGCTGCCTGCCCTCTCTCTAGTGGTTAAAAACCGGGAGGTGAAGCTCCCTGACTCATTGTCCATGCAGGCCCAGGTTAGCGCAGTATGCCAGTCTATTCACTACAAAGTACGCGTCCTGCGCACAGTTCTACCTTATCTCCCCCCTCCACTTCGCCCTCTGGTTGCATCTTCTTTAACATCTGGATCTCTGGATTTTTGCCATTCGCTTTTCTTGCTCAACCTGCTTTTCTTCTTCAGCAATTTCAAACTCTACACATTTCGGCAGCTAGGCTTGCCACTGGTGCTGCTCACTATTCTTCTGCATTCCCCATTCTGAATGCATTACACTGATTGCCTTTGGTTAAACAGATTACATTTAAGGCACTTGGCATTCTCCATTAGGCCATCTGCAAAACGGGGCCTGAATAACTGCAAGTTAGGTTTCGTCAGTATGTTCCGCTCTATCCACTCTGTTTCTTGCGCTCCTCGACTGCCTTGAGGATTCTAGAACCCCTCGTTAAATATTCTCGTGTGGGAGGTCTTTCTGTGAGCATAGCACAGCAGTGGAGATTGTGAACCATCTGCTCTTCCGAAGTGCCCTGAAGACTTTTATGTTAACAGTTTGAGCTTGCACGCTGCCCCTTCGCTTGCTCCCTTTACAGTTTCGACATCAGCAGTGCCACAATGCAGTAGTTGGTGAAGGTCGCGCTTAAGAAATGCTGTTAACGTAATATTATCCTAGGCAATTTTGCATTTTCCCACACAATGCCTTTTTTGAATACCATCTACTGTAAAATTGCTGTACCACAATATTTCCACTTTGATTTTTAGCCAGTGTGTCTTTTGCCATTCTTCCTGCCATCTGTAAGGAAGGCATGGTATCAAACAGTAAAACAGACACAAGTGATCATAGTTCAAGGTTGTTTATCGAACTTCAATTGGGTTTGAGAAACGCCTATCAAATCCTAAATCTAAAGATGGGCTCAAGCTACGACCATCAAATAATAATAGTCTTAGTCGAGTCTGTCAAAATAAAAAGGCCTATATTAATAAACCTATTGCCAATCCTTAATTCTAAATACAAATAGTGTGGGAAACAATGTTATGCAAAAGAATAGTGTTCAAGAAATGATATGTCTGGATATTCAAGCCGTTGGCTTCTCTTCCCCACGTTTTTAGGACAAGGCAGCACACTCAAGCTAGCACACACTCTGGCTTCTCTAGCACGAGGATGCAGTTTAAAACCTCAACATCAGGGCCTTCTGTGCCAAAGTGTCTTTGCCATTCAAAGTCTCTTATTTCAGAGAGCCTGATGCAACACGACAAACATTAAAGTTCCTTTCTTAGGAATTCACATTTACAACTTCTTAGGTGATTCACTGTTCACCCCGGGTCCGCCTCTGCCGGTCTCAGACCCACTTTGACACAAGGTTGTCAGGATTTTCAAATACCCAATTCCACAGGTCCCTCGGCTGGGCTCGGACCAAGTTTATCTACTTTTCCAAACTTTCTCTACTTCATCAAAATCGAAGACATTCGACTGAGCACGTGATTTTGCTTGACCCGTCGCATGACCACTTCGGTTCTCAATTACTCGTTCTCTTCTTGATATAACCTTTTTCTCACTTTCACTTTTGTTGCTTCTCAGCTGGATACCTTAGAGACCCTCGATTGAGCACTCATGCAGTGCCGGACCACTCTGTCAAAGGTATTATGCTCTCCAACCTTGACTCTAACATTCCCTCTGTCCTCATCCTCCTCGATCTCTCTTCTGCCTTTGACACGGTCAACCATACCATCCTGCTCAACCGTCTCCGTGAAAACCTGGGTATCACTGATCAGGCTCTGGCCTGGCTGGCCTCTTTCCTCTCAGATCGACCCTCCCTGGACCAACATGGGTCCTTCCTTTCATCTATCTTCCTCTCGATCTGTGGTGTTCCCCAGGGGTCTAACCTCTCGCCCTGGTTTTTCAACGAATACCTGGCAACTCTTGCCTACTGCATTTCCACTTTCTGCTCAGATTTCCAGTGCTACGCTGACGACAACTCATTTTCAGGCTGCCCTCTGCCACCACCTCTCCCTCTCTCATCTCTGATTGCCTAACTGCCATTCAAGATTGGTGTGCCGCCAATGATCTTTGTCTGAATGTCAGCAAGATGGAGATCCTCCTCATCGGCACACCTTCACCATCCTTTCCATCCTTTCCCCTCACCCTCTGCCGGCCTCCCTTGGCCCTCCTCTTACCCCCACCTGCGAGGCTAAGAACCTCGGGGTCATCCTTGACTCCACCCTTTTCCTTCTCCGCCCACATCTCTGAGGTCTCTAAAAAGTCAAATTTCATACTGCACCTCCTCAGAGGTAGTCTGCCTTTCCTCTCCTTCCCCCAGAAGCTCATGTTATCCCAAGCTCAGGTTCTCTCTAGCTTGGACTATTGTAACAGCCTCTTTCTGTTCTCTCTTGGCACCGTGCACCTGGCCACCCTCTGTCCTCCGGGCTCAGGTACCTGCTCACCCTGCCACCCTCTCGCACTGCCTCCGGGCCACCCCTTGCACTGGGGTCTATATCTGTACCCATACAGCCCCCCCTTTTCTTCCTGCACTTATCAGACCTACCCTGTCTGCTGCCTTAAACCTTAAACCTGGCACTTGCAAATTGCTGGCTGCACTACCACTGTGTGTTGCCTTTATTATTTATTTATTGTTATTTATCTGTTTCTCCTCTGCTTCGCACTTTCCACTTCTCCCCCCTTCCATGCACTTTCCCCCCCTCCCCCCTCTCCTATGCACTTGCACGTTCTCAATGTCACTGGGCCTAGTAAGATTGCTGTTTTGTTCTCCCCTGTTCCCCTCCCTTGCCTTGTCGCGCTCTGAAAAACTTGTGTACGAGCGCAATAGAAATAAAATATCAATATCAATATTATATCTTGCTTAACTTTACTTGCGTTGTAACAATGTTTGTTCCAGCGGTCACAATACAATGCTGCTGCTTACAACCTTGGCTTGAACACAGACCGGTCTTGTATCGGTCTCCCCAACTCATTGGCTGTATTGATTTCACGGACTCTGCTTTGTTCTTGGAGCCAAGGACGGTACCACGCCGGCTGGCGCTTCTCCCTCCCTTGATTATTGACGCGGGAGGGCCCTGTGTATCTCTGACACACAATGCAGGATTCTTCAGCCCGGTTTCCTGGTCTTACGCTTTCTATTCTCGAGGTTTCAGGTAAGTAACGGTTCCTGGTCGAAAAGGTCAAGTGAACTTCCCTCCTTGAGATCCCCTTCTGTTTTGCCGTCTGTCTTCTCTCGCTCAGCTGCAGTCTCAAAACTGCTGTTTCTTTGTGTGCTTTGCCTGGCTCCGAGTGTACTCTCGTGCTCTGCCTTTTATCCGTGTGGGGAAACTTAATGGAAGACAGGTGTGTGTGATGGTCAGTAATTGCCTGATCTCGCCTGACCATTGTATTGGGACACATCAGGGATACTCCTTAGGTCTTAGTCTGTTTTCTCTCAAAGCGGGCTGTTCGTGTGAAAGTGTGTTGTGAGTTCTTAAATATCCTACCTGGTAGGATGGGGTAAAGGTGTTATTGGGAAGGGGATACAGCGCCTCACCATCCAGTGTCCCACTCCCTGAAGACCCCTCACCCAGGTGATCCTCCCGCACTGATCCACCCCCAGGAACTGGATCCACAAGCGATGGTCGTGTCCTGGCCACCTGGATGACAGATTCCCGGAGACTTGTGGGTGAGACACCTTCTGATTTTTCACACATCTCAGAGCTGGATTTGCCATACATGGTAAATCCTTTCCTCAGTGAGGCCTCAGCTTTCCCAGGCAAAGCAGCAGTATATGTTTGTGGACGGATGTGGGGGCTGCGACAGTCTGGACCATATCCTGGCTAAAGTGTGAATGCTGCTAGGCAGGTGTGATGGCCGAGGCTTTCGAGGGTTGACCGGCCCCTGCTATTTTGAATGGTGCTAATCCTTACCATTGGAGGGCCACTGCAGCCATTTTTCAGATCGCCGTTCGAGCCAAAACCCCTTAGAAAAGGAGCAACCAGATGAAGACCTGTAACTCTTCATTGCACCTATCCAGAATTGTCTTCAATCATCTCAGCAAAGACGCGCTGCTTTGCTTTTCTCGCTTCATCAGTACCTCAACCCCTGTCTGAAGATCGTACCATTGGAAGCCTGAGGAAATGTCCTGCAACATCCTGTGGGCTGACTAGATTCCTCCTTGGGTACCTCGATACATAGGTTGTTGTCCTGAGTTTAGTCTCAGGATGCCATAGACCCTCAGCTTCTGAAACAAATGGCCTCACACAGCAGTTGCAGCTATCCAGCATGAAGAGGGGCCTCGCCGAACCAGCTTCTTTGTTTCCACCGCGAGGGTCAACTTTTGCTGCTTGACCGCGGTGGCCATCACGGATTTCTGCCTGCATCATATCCGGGTAGTCCTGTGAAGTCGCCGGCATTGTGGTGGTTCTTTGTTTACTGCACTAATATATAGTGGAGGGCACCGGGATTCAGGACCAAGGTAGATACTCTGATTAACAAAACCATAACTATAAATTGTAACTATGTTCAGTTTAGTAAAGTCTTCGCAGATCACACATAACAGGTCTGTCAGACAATTACAACACTCTTCTTTATTATCAAAAATATTCACGTCAATTTAATTTATTTCCACATACTTAAAAACAATATATAGAAAGAAAAATGTCATTGTGCTACCACTTCCACAAAACACCGCATAATTTTAAAATCACTCCTATGAAACATTTATTAACATACAATAACATAGGAAGCAGTTGGTGTTATTTTGCTTTCTGCTAATCCTCACGTGCGTCCTTACAGATCAATTATTTTTTTAAAACAATGTTTTAAACAGATACCCCTTCAGTGCCTATCATTATTTGCTCAACATGTTTCAGTTCCCTATATGACATCTATTGGAACTTTCATCAGGAGATCAAGTTACGTACATATATCAGTTCCCTAAATAGCACTTTTAAATGTCCATCGTCGGGCAATTTCTCAGCCCATTAAGGAGTGTTTGAACCATTTTAATTAATTCTCATCAGGCAAGTTGTCTTATAAAAAGCCCATTTATTTCAGTGGGAATCTGTGAATGACAAATTTCAGAGGAGATAAATGAATATCTCTATTTGTCATGACCCTTACCCCTGGCCCTCACTGGCAAGTCAGCCTTCCAGTTAGGGCCAGGTCAGAGGCCTTAAAACCTCATCCAGGACTCTCTTGGAGTCAGTCATGGCGCCTTTTGTGCCAGGGTCAGAACCATCATGAAGACCAACATTAGAATGGGACTATTTAACTTGGGGAGGGGGGGGGGGGTCAGCCAACCTGGAGGCACACACATAGCTCAGTTACAAGGAACTGAGCTATGCGCTCTAGTCTTTTGGGTGTGGCAGGCATGGGACTACTTTACCTGGACTTCTTTGGGTGTGGCAGGCCTGGGACTATTTTACCCGGACTACTTTAACAGACTATTTAAACCGCACCCAAACAGCAGAACATGCTTCGCGTTATTCTGCTGTGGGAAGCGTAACGCTCACCGTGTCCAGTTCTTTGATGCCAGCTTACCTGAAACCAAGAACCTGCAGAGAGAAACAACACTACGAAACTTACCTGGAACAGTATCCTGTCTACAATCCATTGCCGACTTCAGTTCCACTCACCTGAAGGTACGAACTCCATCATCCGGCACTGCATGCATCCTGGAATACCATAACCTGGAAAGAGGAGAAAGAAAGACAGCATTAGTAAGCGTTTACTCACGTTTCCTCCCGATCGAAGAAAGCCACACAATTCTTACCTGGGTAGTCATCTCCTGGTCATTATCATCGCTGGAACATTACAGCGCTCGGCGAGGAACATCGCAACCTGCAAGGAGAGAAAAGACAGAGGTTAGCAATATAAAAGGCGAAACAGTGCTGCGCATCACTCACCGGACAGCATCGCGCACACCGCGCTTTCACCTACCGGCCCATGCTCATCTTCCGCATGAAAACACCAAAATACCTATATAAAGACTGTAAAGCAGCAAACCTACGGAGTCGCAGTAGGCCTGGATTCCCACAGGGGGGCTTGCACCAGTGAAGTAACTTGGTCGCTGCTCGCCCCCCACATCTACGCGCCCCTGCCACGAGAAGCAGGATAGAGAATCCACCTTTTACAATATTAAGGTGAGGAGAAGGCCCAAGGGGGAGGAAGGAGTTGAGGCCAAGGGAGGTGGGAAAACAAAGATAATCTGGTATTGAATCCAGCTCTCCTATATTGCAGACCCATCTTTAACCAGACACCTTACCAAGGGACTGGGAGAGGGTTCGAGAGTGCAAATCATCCAACCAGGGTTGGATGGCGTCCCCGTGGATACCAGGTGAGTGTAACATTATTCTGCATGTTTATTGCAGTAAACATGCAGAAAAAGGAGATATTAATTTATCTCCCTTGAAATGTGTAATTCGCAGATTCCCACTGAAACAAATGATCTTTTCATTATAATTGAAGGGGTATCTGTTTAAAAAGTAAAGGTGTTTTTCAAATAATTGATCTCCAAGGATGTACATGATGATTAGCAGAAAGCAAAATAACACCAACTGCTTCCTATGCTGTTACTGTATTTCAATACATTCTTTCATAGGAGTGATTTTAAAATCATGTGGTGTCTTGTTGAAGTAGTAGCACAGTGAAACATTTTAGAAAACAGTGTAATAAGTTTTAAAAATCTGAAATAATTTTAAATTGATGTGAATATTTTTGATAATAAAGAAATGAGTGATGTAATTGTGTGACAGACCTATTGTTAATGTGTGATCTGCGAAGATTTTAATAGGTAGGTATAATCTATTGGTCTCTGAGAGAATCACAGTATAAAGGGGTAAGTTAACCCATATGTTTCTACTCCTCTCCATAGGGTTTAATAAGCGTAAATACCTTACCCTACCTCTCCCTTTCCTGACCATGATCGGTCGAGTTCTGGTCAAGGATCTCCTCTGGGCTTTCCCTGAGTTGGTTGGATTGGGACTTTACTTTCTTTGTTCCTAACTTCTAAAACACTTACAAACTGCATGTTGGGTTTGCCAACACTTGTTCAGACTACTTTAAAGCCTTCTAGCCTGCTGTAAAGGGTTTTATTGTGACTAGGGGCACTAGACCCCCATCTCCTTTAGCAAAGGAATGACTTTTAAAAGTATAGAACCTTATAATTATAAGGCTTTGTATTGTGTTTTAACACCTTTATTTTTACCTATTACTTCTAAAATTGGTTTCTTACTTACCTTGACTTTTTCTTTACTTATTTTGCTACATTGCAGTGTTCTATTGCTAATCTTACTGCGTTTAAAAGTAAAGTGCTGGTGCTCTGTAGCCAAAGCACCCCAAATGGTAATGTGTTTATATTAGTAGTGTATGTTTAGTGATTTACTTACCTGTGATCTTTAATTGATAAGATTTGTCCAAGGCCACAATAAATATAACTATCTTTTTGCATTCTGCCTAATTCCTCTTATTAAGAGTGCTCTGTTTGTTCTTAAATGAACATTTAACCACCCTCACATTCTCCTAAGTCGAAAGCCATACTGCTCAGTCACACTAAGCTTGGCAGTTTGGCTAGCCATTAGTTGTCTGTCGCAGATCACCAGACAAATGGGGGCCCTACCAGAATCTGTCCATTCTAAAAATTCATCTTGACATGAAGGCACAAGAAAGGTAGTCTGGCGGTGGGGAGTGAGGGGTTAGCCAGGGAACTCTTGAGTAAGAGGTAGAAGCACCCCCTCTGGACCCCAGCTAACCTGCAAAAGACTAGGCAAAGACTGGGTTACATTTGGACAGCAAGAGTGTCCAACCCTGTTCCAAGTCCCCACAAAACAAATGAAGGCGACAACTCCTAGCAGGCTCATGGTACGTAGTGCTGGGAACACTTGGAAGACCTCAAACTGAATAACTATCAACTCCCATAGACTGGGTACCCAGAAAGGAGGCCCAGTTAGATCGCTGAACTGAAACAATGACTTTTGGTTTACTTGTTTTAAAACAAGGACAAACCCTCCTGTTATTTCTGTATCACCTGGTTTGTCTTAAATTCAAGCAGAATGCATCCCTTTACTTGCTTGAGTGGATACCATTAACGTGAGTTACTGAATTATCAGCCAGGGTGGGGAGGGGACAACCAATCACGTTGCTCGGATCGCAAGCTATCTCCCACGATCCAAACATGTTCCGAGCAACCTGACGGCTGCTTCCCCCGTCCCAGCCATCTGCCCCCTCCACCTTCTCTTCTCCTTAATTTCCCCGTCCCTCCCACCCCACACTTACCGGATGGCTACAGCGGTGGCCCTGCTGCTGCGTCTTCCTTCTGCCTGCCATGGAAATGGAACAAGGCCTCAGCTTTGAGCCCCGTCTTCTAGATCTGTGGAAGCCATTTTGAAACAGTCTTGAATGGATGAACGGGATGCCGCAAGGCACCTTGTTCATTCATCCAAAAGACATAACTATCAGCACCCCGGGTTACCAGATTGCCAACCCAGGGTGCTAAAAGGAATAATCACCCATTCCACGGTCTGGAATGGGTGGTAACGACACCGGGGGCAGAGTTAAAGGGGAGAGCGTATGGATGATTGTTGCTAAAATAAAGCCAGATTAAAACTGCCACTTTGGTCTATGTCTCACTGATCCCCACTCTGCTTGGTGAAAGTGGACGAGGACATTAATTGAGGAAAGAGGTGTAACACCAGGCTGCCCTGCTGAGATGACATGTTGGACTGTTTCTTTCTTTAGTGCCTGGGTGAATCACTTGAAGATCTTTCTCCAGGGCAGCACAACCACCTAGATCAGAACTTCACCTTTGCAGTTTCATTGCCAGGGTTCCTTCTGTGGTGACTCTTTGGCTGGGTTTCCTATAATGGGGTTCCTTGTTGACTTTGGATGGAGGACTGCCTCTTCTGCAGCTCGCCTTGAAACCTGGTAACACTTAGCCCATTTTTCCCTATAGGAGGGAGCTGCCTGTTGATTGTGTCTCATGTGATTCTATGGAAATAACTTTCTAACTAATTTAATCTTTGCTGATGTTTAACCTAACAGTTTGTTGAATACTTGTTAAGGATTATGGTCTCCGGTCCCTTAAACAGTCCCTTTACAATTTTTTAAACATTCTTTGTTTTGCTAGTTTTTGCGTCCTCACCTTTTAACTCAGACATTTACTTTCAGTACAACTTCATATCAAGAGAATATGTTCAGTAGAATACTGTGTACAACATTCCTTTATTTTACACTCATCTGTATGTAGGCCATTTTCCTTTAGCATGCCACTTCCATCTGAAAAGTAAAGTCTTGGCTACTCTACCAGCTACCACTGAGAGAGTCAGGAATAACTTAATGGAACCTCTACCCAACACCCCTGGTTGACTTTCCTAAGCCATCACCAGAAGGCGTTTTGAACATCTCTCTAAAAGATAACTTTCCATAACCCAAATTTCCCCATGAATACAGAGGGTTATTCCTCCACAAGGGTTTGTTGTGTGCATTGCACCCCCAGTTACACTTAGTATTAAAGCTTCCTTGCAAGGGTGGAGCTCAATCTTGAGGGCACCCTGGTCTGCCCTCTCCACCACAGGGATTTAATTCGCTACCATGAATAGTTTGCACACAAATGATCAGTCATTACATGTTAGGTGCTACACTCGTCCGCAGTCTTAATGACTGCTTCTTGGAGGTCCAGTTCCTCCTTGAACCACTCAATGATTTTCTTCTTGGGAGGAATTGTGAATGGTGATGTTGTGTCCAATGACATGGACACATCTTTGTCTTCTATCTTCATGTTACACCAGCCCACTTGCCTTTTTTACTTCAGTGGAAGGCAAAATCTACTTTGGAGTCTGACTCGTCCAGCCCTAGTAACCTTCCACTAAAGGAATACATTTCATGCCACTTTTGTGACGAACCCTGGACAAAAGACCCTTAAGCAAAACCGAAGGTGTGATGGCTGGAAGGTTTTGAAGTAATCTTAACCTCTGGCATTGCTCTGGGCCTCCCTCCAGACCATTGTTATTCGCCTGCCAAACCATTACAAAAGGGGAAAGACCATATGCAAAACAGGCTCGGTCCCACCCCAAAAGGGGCAGTCCAGCCCAGACTGCTTGGTCACATTCCTTCTGCATGAGACCACAAGCGTCCCGAAACATGTTTCAGCCTTGTTGGGCCTCATCAGTGAGGAGTAGCTTGGGTCTCTAGGCCCAGCAGGCACGGGACCCACATGTGGGCATACCCGTCCCACTCGGGGCGACTATAGCAAAACAAAAGGTGTGATGGCTGGAAGGTTTAGAAGTAATCTTAACCTCTGGCATTGCTCTGGCATATTCTGCAATGGCTTGGCAGGCAGAAAAACAAGGATCTGGCGTGTTTCCCAGAGCAATGCCAGAAGTCAGGATTCATTCCAAACCTTACAGCCATCATCACCTCTTGTTTTGCAAAAGGCTCCTTAAGCCACACCGTAGACATTCTGCACTGACAATCGGGCACTCTGCGCCACTGATTCTATGACTGTTTCAGACACAGCTCAGCCATTTCCCTTCTACTGATTCTTGACTCCTACTGTATTGCTCACTGTGTCACGAAGACGGAAAACAAAACAATCCTACTCGAAGGAATGTGTTCAACGCAGATCAATCTGTATGCAAAAGGTTGGGTGGCAAGAAGTGTGAATCAATAGAACAGATGTCCCCAGACAAAGTATCAAACTGTTAACAAAAGTGTCTCGCCTATGCCTAGAGCTTCATACTTTTCTTTTAACTTCCTTTGCTCTTATTATGTCAAATATGACTTTCGTTCAGGCACAGTTTGTTACAGTAATCTTTACTGACTTGCGGATGCAGGCCTGGTTTTGTTGGGAACCAGAAGAAAGGGGCATCTGCAATACATATTTGCGCATTCCACTAGTAATCCAGGGGTACATGCTGAATTGGAATGGACTAAGTATGCACCAGCTGAAAAAATTAAACTGCAGTACAATTCAGTACAAAATAATGCTGAAGTACACAGTGCATGTATGAGGTAAAGCTAGCACAGAACAGCATATAAGGGACGGTCATCCATTGTCACCTGACCACCACTATTTGATGCTGCTGCCCAGTCTCCACTCTCTGACACCAGTTTGTGCATTTATGACAAAATGTGTGCAGCTAACTGGCTGCACAGCGTAAATAACAGGCTGATGGTTATTTGAGCTTAATAAAACACAGTACGACCCAATATGCAAAACTGATAACGTGGTTTCTCGTTCCAAAGAGTCCACAATTGTATTGATGAACTGTTATGGCAAAATCAACTAAGATATCAGGACTTTTTTGTGCACAACATTCTTAGAGACAATCAATGCCCTCTTTCAAAGGAAACAGGTGCAAAAGATCAAGCCGTGAAAGCAGGATTGGCTTCAGGGTACTCGCCCAAAAATGGACTTAACCAACTGTAATTTCCAAGCATGCTGCTAGATAAAATGACACCTCAGTCCCCTACAGAAGGTCACAAGACAACAGCAGTACATAAAAAACTGGATGAGGGCAAGTTGCCTCTGCATGAACGGAAGAAAGACGGAAAACAATCTGCTGCTCTAGGGTGATAAGCACATCCTCCATAACCCTGGCATCCTTCTGTGAGCACCCGACCCCTGCAGAAATGACCAGAAATGTAGGGGTAAAATATGACCGAGACCTATCATTCACAAATCAAATAAACATTGCAACCAGGAATGCACATGCTTACATACTGATAAAATAATCTCCTTTAAGTTCCACCTTAAAGTAGTATGTGCAAGGACCTTGTTACTATCTGGACTGGATTACAGCAAAAGGCCATATGGTGGGTACCCAAAGAGCACACTGAAGCACCTACTACTAATACAGAAATGTCTGCCTAAAAGGAAATCATTACATTATGTAGGGCCTGCAAGCCTTTTACTACCTTCCCCTTTGGAGAGGGTGGACATCAAAAGTCTATGCACAGTCCACCAAGATATCTGGAACCTAAGGCCCATTTACCTCTCCAATGAACTAAATTAGTATAAATCAACGGGAAACTTGAGGTCTGCAGAGACAAAGCACTATGTGTCCCAAAATCCACAAAAGCATGCAGCAGTGTCTTAACGCTCACATCTCCCAGAGCAAAACTGGGGAACATGCTCCAGGAGACTGAGGCTCAAGAACCAACAACAGTTCAGGAAAACTTAAATCAATTCTCCTCCAAAAAGCTGCCTTGCAAGACCTGATAAAGCAGGAGTGCAAATGTATTTCTAATGAGCAAGCCCTGCTTGCTTAACAACACACGAAGCCCCAAAACAAAGTAAGTCAGCACCACCACGTACCTCAACAAGCATTAACAATGTTTAGGGTCTTTAGGGTCTGTGGTCTGGCTCTACCAGCATGTACATCTATAATGGTACCAGGAATGTGACTGCAACATTCCTGCTGTAAAGGATACCCTTTGATCAGGGTGCAAGCCCCAGCTATTACCCCAAACCCATCCCCGCTTTGCCACAGCTTACCCACAAACTCCTCATTCTCCCTAGCGCTCTAAACTGTTTCTTTCTGTAAATGGGGGTGAATCCACGCCAAAAGTAAACGTTACAATTTAGCTTTTCAAACATCTCACTGTTCATTCATTTCACCTCACCAGACTGCACCGTGGCGCATAAAGGAATCCTGTACCATATTTTTGTCTCTGGACCATTCATGGTGTTTTGCCACAAGAGAGCAGGAGACTCTGAGGGTGTTCGTGTAGTTAATTGTTATTAGAACACAGACACAAACCTAGTATACAGTATGTCTATGAAACCTACCAGTCAGATTATTGAAAAAAGTAGTGCTTTAGCAACTTTTAATTGACCGATCTGGACGTAGCAATTTTTAGAGCTCTGTATTTAAAAGAAATGGTGCAGAGCACTTAGTTGCAAATAAATATATAGTTCAGTATAATATGATTATAAATGTACAATAGCCAGGCATGATGAGACTCATGTATATCTTGCCTAATTCTGGATAGGCAAAGATTAAAATTATGCATGCATGACTGAATTTTACTTTTGTTTAATATAGATTTCGTTTTTTTAAAGTACTTGGAAAAATTTAACAACTTTTAGAGAACAGTTTTCCATCAATGATAGTACATACTCTTGAATCGGGGCGAAATTCTCTTTTCCTTCGGATCTTTTTGAAAATTTCCGTTAGTTCATCCTTGATAGTCTCTGCGCTGGCTTCTGCAATGGAATGGGCTCCTGCTTCAGCACCGGTCGGAGCTGCAGCTGCTGCCTCTAATATAGTTTGATCTGGAAATGGTGAATCTGCTGTGGGATCGTCTGCATGCTCTATCAACCACTCCATGGCCTGTGTAACAGACATACTGGACAAAAAGAAGGCAGGTCTTAAAAGGGCAAGCCACACGAAACACAAAAGAGAGCAATCTTGTAACTGTTCTGAACTTTTCAGAAGAATTATTTTTGATCTACTAGGCAAGAGGAAAATGACACATTGAGAGATAGCAGTTTTGGAGTCAGAATTCTTTATTCATATATTTCAACAGAGCGCAGCTACACTATAACAGGAGGTGTACTTGTATATATTTGGAAAAACAGGAGTTGGGGCAGAATACCATTTTTGGAGTTCTGCAGTCTCATTTTATGGGACCATATTCTTTTTTGCTTTTTCCCTCTATTTTTTGGGGTTCTCATTTAATTTGGTGGTCAGAGGGAAGCCCCCTTGACACTACATCCCTTTTTACATACTTAGGCTATATGGTATTGGGCCACCCATAAGGTGCCCAGTCCAAGGAGTGCCTCTCATAGTTTACCCCAGGCCGATTTGATCACCCTACATTGGTTTTATGGGTAGGCTGGTGGTAGCTAATATTTAGTATTGACTTTCACCAGGGGTGCAAGCCGATTTACTGCATTAGTAGACCAATGCACCTTTATGGTAGCCATTGGGGTATTAATGGTTTTTAACGTCCTACTTTCTGACATTTTGTTTTGGAGACATCCTTTTTTTCAGGCAAACCACGACGGAGGACTTAAAATGGCAACACTGTCCCCGTGGGCTCATTGTGAGCCAGGATGGCAGCCTCTATGGTGGTTTGGGCTGGTTCCTGGCCCTGTGCAGACCACAAGACTTCCTATGGGAACCTGATTGGCTGGCCACCAAACGTTTGTTTTTTTCCTCTGATGGGACGGTGGGCTTGCAGATGCCAGCTCCTGTGAGTAAACAGATATATAGAAGAAACCCTGTTCAAGCTCAGTGCTGCTGGATTTTTGGAAGGTAAACAGGTCTGCTTACCTACTCAAGGATTTTCAGCCACTTCCTGCCGTTGTTACATTTGTAGGCCATCTTCTTGCCATATTGGCTGTATGCAGTGAACTGGGCACAGCTCTGGTTTGGATCTCTGGCTTCTTGTGCCCTTCCCGAGACTTCCTCATCCCGCTTTTAGTCCTGTCATCTGCTCAGAGCAGGCCTCCCATTCTGGTGCCGTGTCTGGGCCGTTTTACTGAATTTTACTACTGTTCCTGCCAGGACGCTCCGCCTTGATTTTGTAAGCTGCTGCTGCTGCCGCCTGAAAGATGTTGGGACTCAAACAACCCGCTAAATCTGCTTACCTGGGTCATCTGGTAGCCTTCACCTTTGTCCTGCTGCAGGGGCAGTATTTTTTGGTGTGCTGACCAGGTTTGCTTGCTGGGCCGCTGGAGTTTGACAGTTGCTGGTTCCTCTGTCCTCCTAAAGCTATATCCATCCTTGATTCCATTTCTGGATAGTGGTTCCCACTCATGTGAAGGACGATTGTTTTTTCTTTTGGGTAATTGGGGTCGTTAGCACAGTGTGCCAATGCCTGGGTGACTGGACCCTTCCTTTCTCAGTTACAAAGAAGCCATTACTTCCCAGGTTATATGTCCTTTTGGGAACCAACTTTCTGGAAGCAACTACAAGTACTTACCCCTGGGCTGCTGGGTTATTAAATATACGCCCCTTCAGGGGTGCCCGTGGGCTGTGGTGGTTGTGTTGAGTAGGTCCCCTTCTACCGCATTTTCCAATGGATAACATTGGGGGCTGAATCCTGATTTGATTTTGTGTTCCTGGGGATTCTGTGTTTTCCGTCTCCCAACATATCTTGTTTTTAGAGTCCCCACTGGTGTCCCGTGTGGCCGATTACTTTCTTCTGGATAACTGTGAAAAGAAGCTGAGGCATCATATTGTTTCCTATGGGGAACTATTCTCAACACTGGAACTTGGTGACACTGCAAGGTACTTACCTGAACTGTGGGATTATTCAATGGTTCTCCTAGGGTCCCTGGAGTTCCTCACCAAGCCCTGCTTCTTTGGAGACTTCCTCTGGTTTTATTAGGGACTTTTAAATTTGTACATGGCACTCCTGCATAGGATACATTGTTTCACAGCCCACTGCTACAGTTTGTCTCCTTGGTGCGTAATATGCCCTTCTGGGCCTAGGAACGGTGTTCCTAAACTACCTCCTGGACATTCGTAGCCCTTCTGGCTACGTTGGACATCGTTCCCCTGTGCTCTACATACAAGTGCTATAACTGTGTTACATGCCTTTGTATTTTGTATAAGACTATCTGGAATTTAATAGGAAACCTGTGCTAAGTTCTGTGTGCTTGGACCATGAACATTTATTTTATCGATTTGTTTATTAACATTTGTAATGCGCGCCAAGCCATGAGGCATCAGGGTGCTGGTTACATGAATAGTATGTAGAGAGATTATTACAGAGATACATAAATACAGCGATACAGGTACAGAGATACAGGAGTATAAGGAGAGACCAATACAGAGATACGGGTACATACAGGGATATACAGGTGCAGGGAGAAAGCGGGTGGCGGTACAGGAGTTGCAGAGAATGGGAGGCGAGGGCGGGAGCTAGTGTCTAGGTTTCACTAGGCTATGGTGTCCTGAGAAAACAGGAAGGATTTGAGCTGCTTCCGGATTGTTAGATTGTTCCACTATCCTGCAGCGAGGGCGGGGAAGCTGGCACCCCCAGCTCTTTTCAGTCTGTAGGGCAGGAAGGTTAGATGTTTGGAGTGGATCGATCGGGTCGGTCTAGAAGATTGCTTTTTTAGTATTTTTTGCGAGAGATATCTAGGTGCTTTGCTGGTTATGCACTGCCTAATGGGTAGCCAGTGGGCCTTTTTCCTAGCCACAGGGATGTGTTCACGCTTTGGAAAATTAAGTTCGGCTCTGATGGCACTGTTTTGAGTTACCTGGAGTTTAAGGTTTTGTGTGGAGATGCCTGCAAAGAGTGCAATGCAGTAGACCAGCCTGGACCATATGAGGGCCCTAGCGATCGTGAGGCAGATGTCTTGGGCAAGAACGCTCTGGAGGCATGAATGAGTTTGGCGTTATGGCGATGAGGAGGAGATAGCGCTGACCTGTCTGTGCAGTGAGAGGGTGGCGTTCAGGTATACTCCGTGTTTTTTCGACATTGGATACTAGTATGGTGATACAGTCAATGGTGAAGGCTTTGTAGTTGTGGTCATGTTTGTTGAAGGAGGTCTGTGAACCTGTCAGGAGAATCTCTGTTTTCTCGTCGTTTAAGCAAAGCATGTTTGTAGCCACCCATGCTTCGATTGTGTGATAGATGCTGTAGTATAGTTGCCCGAGATGGATTTAAGTATTTGCGTGTCATCCGCATAGTTTGTGTATGATATTCTGCGACTGTCTAAGAAGTCAAATAGTGGTTTCATGAAAATATTATACAATGTAGGCGAGACGCAGAAGCCTTGGGGGTGGGTGGGGCGGAGGCTATGTTAGGGAACACTCTGATGGATCTGTTGGACAGGAAGGATGAGATCCAAGTAGTGGCTTGTTCTGAGAAATGCACAGCTGAGGCGAGGTGCTGGCAGAGGATGCAATGGTCAACTAGGTCGAAGGCTGACGGGTCGAGAAGGAGTAGGAGGGGGACCCTGCCAGAGGCTCTGGCTTGTCCATCTGGTTTTTAAGATCTGGTCTAAATCCAGATTGTCTTAGGCCCAAGAGGTTGTTGATATGCTACTCTATCCAGTATTTTGAGTAGGAATGGGTGGGACAGTGGTGATAGGGTGGTAGTTGGTGGGGATGTCAGGATCTAGAGAGGGTTTTTTTTTTAGCAGGGAGAGGTTGCTGGGGACTTCGCAGGTGGCAAAGTAGGCATTGATCAGGGCACTGATGAAGGATGCCAGATCTATGGCACAGTCCTCGATTATGGTAGCTGGGCAGGTGCCGCCTTGGCATCTTGTGGGTCTCAGGTTTTGGATGATGCTCAAGGTTTCTTGTGGCGAGATTGGCTTAAACTGGAATGCCAGCGTGCAAGTGGTGGTGGTCTCGTCTTAGTAGGGGGGGGGGTTTGGTGAAAGTTCTGTTTTTGTCGTTTCTTTTTCTGAAGGGAGTCCAATTTGCTAAGCAGCATATTTTGAATGCTAACACACCATGCTTCGTCTTTGTTACAGCTATCTTTGGGGATGGATGGTGTTTCTAGCTCGTGTAGAATAGCAAAGAGTTCTCGAGAGCTAGAACTGGATTTGGCGATTCTTTCGTTGTGTGTGGATATTTTGGCCAGGAGGAGGGCGTTTTTGTAGGTTTTGGCTATTGAGAGGAAGTTGCTTTTGTTTGCTTCAGATGGTGAGCTCTGGTTTTTTTTGTCGCAAGGTTTTCAGGTCTGGAGTGAACCAGGAGTTGCGATGCGAGAGGGGCCTGGCTTTCCATTGAGTCAGCGGCACCACGGTGTTGATGGCTTTTGCTATGGTTGAGTTGTAAATTTAAGCAAGAGCTGTTGGGTTTTCTGGCATGATTGCGGAGTTGGTGATTCAGATAGCAATGGAAAGATATTTGTTGCTGTGATGTTTTTTGAATTGTGCGAAAGGTTGGGGAGCTTACAGTGGCCGTTGTTGGGAGGTCTTTTTGTGTGGGAAGGGTGAATTATATCACGTTGTGGTCGGACCATGGATAAGATTAGTTAAAGGTAATGGGGCAGTTCATTTCGCCAATCCAGTCGAGTATCCGACCCTTAATGTGGGTGGGGCTGTGGATGCATTGGGCGAGTCCAAGTGCAGTTACAGCGTTGGAGAGGGTGTTGCTGTCATTCGAGTAATTGAATCCCAAGTTCAAGTCGCATAGGAGAAGAATTTGTGAAGAAGGCTTGGTGTTTGAGCCTAGGACTTGTAAAATGTCTTCAACA
Source organism: Ambystoma mexicanum (assembly GCF_040938575.1). Classification (NCBI taxonomy): domain Eukaryota; kingdom Metazoa; phylum Chordata; class Amphibia; order Caudata; family Ambystomatidae; genus Ambystoma; species Ambystoma mexicanum. The sequence continues at coordinate 163,462,662 of NC_090929.1, forward strand.
GTGGATATTGGGCCGGGTGCTCTGTATATTATGTGGGTAGTTAGTGTTGAAGTGTGAGAGAGAGAGTGTTTCTGAGGGACAGTACTTCACCGGAGGAGGGTGTGCCACTGTTGATCTCTTTAATGACTAATGAGTCTTTTGCAATTAGTGCTACCCCTCCCCCGTTGCAGTTTGATCATTCTTTCCTGAAAATAGTGTAGTTGGGTGGGATGGCTAAAGTTAGGGCGGTGCCTCACTGGGAGTGACTCCCCTCTAGTGGCAAGGACTCCCATTCCTACAAGGAACTCTTTATCAAGAATACTCTGTTTGCATATATGGGGATAGATGTTACTTCTATTTTGAATCCAACAAATAGTGATATTGCTTCCACCTCTTTGGCTTTAGGTAATGCCGGATTCCCCCTGAACACAACAGTCAAAGAGGAACAACACGCCACTTTCAAAGATGGTGGTGGAAATAAAGAGCCGAGGAGCCTTGAATGGAGGAGAGAGAATCCGATGCAGAGGAGAGCCTCTGACATGAGAATGTTCTGAAGGGGCGGAGCAGTGCTGCACCGATGAGTCAGCAGTAGTGTAGAAGGAGAGCGAGAGCAAGAGAGGACACCGGAAGGCCAGCACCATGAGTGGCAAGCAAGCCACGACCGAGACAAGGATAAAAGTACAGTCTCTCCTGGTTGCGCAACCAGACTGCAGACGTGGTGGGTGTGGGGCCCTCAGAATGGATCCTATGCTCCGAACATGAGGAATGAGACTGCCAAGATGATCGCAGTCCAGGGAGCACGCGCTGACATACCGGAGAAGCCGACAGGAGAGCGAACTACAATCACCATGCTGAGATGCTATTCTGCTGGAGCAGACCCATTGGTATTGGAAGTACGAAGGTTGCCAGGGGCAGAGAGAGGTGAATGGAAGGAAGAAATTAGAAATCCTGAACGGGTTATCAGAGCCCTAGGAAGCTGGCCATGGCCAAAGAGATCTTCCCAGAGAGGGAATCAGAGGGATCAGGGGAACCCTATTGAAACAAATGACACTGTACATTATCCGTGGTGAAGCAAACCCAGAGGGTTCAAACAAATAGAGCAAAAGCCAAGAGGGGAACAACCAAACTGATGGAAAAGGCATAACGGAAACATCTCTCCATTAAAAAGATATAAGACTTTGGATGTATATCAAGAGTTGCAACTTTCCCAAAGTAAGTTAAAGACAGTGGTCGAAGTGTACAAAAAGAAGTAGTGGAACTATGTTCCCTGCTGGCCTGCACCCACTCCCCACAAACACCATCACTGCGCCCCCTCCCACACACAATACAATTCCCCAGACACATGCACCTGCTGTTTAAGGAAACATTCAGTGCGTTGCACTGAAAGTGCAAGTTTCATCTTCTTCCTACACTTTTATTTTAAAACGAAACCATTCCGGAACAGTTTCTTTTTAAAATAAAAGTATAGGAACAGTAAAACTTAATTTAAAAAAGTAGGGGAGCACCGCTCCCAAACGCTCCCGCTCACTTCGACCACTGGTTAAAGAGAGATTTAAAGAGTCAGTTTGGTGAACCGACATTGAACATTTGATTTGGAACTGATAATATCCTGAGAGATACTACCCAAAACCTGAAAAGGACAAGGCATAGAGGCATAGTGCTCTGGTTTAATTTATGTTTTTCTTTTCTACAAGTGGTAGGGCCAGATAACGGTTAGGTTTTTGGACTGAGGACTACGTTTTATTTTGACAACAGATGTGCACCCATAACTACGTTTTGTAGGCAGGGAAAACCTCTTAGCGGTAGGGATAGTTCGCATTTTCCTTTTCAGTTTAATAAACACACTTGAAATGTCCTCCTTGAGTCAGACTACTACTTCTGGTGCGCCACAGATGTCAATTTCGATCAGAAATGACATTCAATAGCACATTTACAGATGGCAGAGGCATTCCCCAGAAGGGTGCCTCTACAATACCACAAAGATTAAAATAAGTGGTGATCCAGCTTATGAGGGTGTGAACCAAGTGGAACAGAGCAGGGACGGAACAAAACAAAAAAAAAGGAAAAAAAGCAGGCGATTTACAAAGATAACATTAACCTAGGGGGACAAACAATGCAAACTAAAGAATACTGTACAAAATTGCACTTCTATGCTGCACTTTGGGGAATGCGGCGGGGTCTGGTAAGGGGGATGGGAGCTCTCCCTTTGGCCATCAGGTGAAACGTAAGCCAAGCTTTGAAGAGATCCAAAGCCGGGCTAACTTCAGTTCCAATAGAGTGGGCGAGTGGGGAAAAAGGGGCAAGCAAGAGAAGTGTCAGAAGGGCATTAGGAAGTGAGGTTGAGAGCAGATAAAGAGTAGAGGGAACGAGATGGCGAGTAGCTAGTGATACAGTCGGCCATATACAGAGGAGAAAAAACATTCACAGCTTTGCAGACTAGGAAAAGGAACTTGGAAAGGAAAAGGAACTTGGAAAGGGAGAAGTTGTGCAAGGAGAGCCAACCACCATGGTATTGGTTGGTATACGCTGGGGGGCTGTAGAGAGCGAGGGTAGCAACGTTGAGGACTTTGTCTAGAGAAAGGAAGGAGTAGAGAGGAATACCAAGGAGTAGGCACAAGGAGTAGTCAAGAACGCTGAGCACGATGGTGGAGATTAGAGTTTTTATACAGAAGTGAGTAAGAAATGGACGAATTATCCAAATGTTGGTAAGGTTAATACGTGTACCAGAGGTGGTGATATTGATGAATTGTTGCAGTCTGAGGTTACTATCAAAGAGGTCATCAAGGTTGCGACCCTTGGGAGAGATCGAAATAAGGTCAGACAGGAGGGGTATGGGAAAAGGAGGGTACTCATGCCATTGGAAGTCAAGGAAAAAGATGAACTCTGCATGAGGCAGCTGAGAGTCTTCCATGATGGATTACAATGTAACAGTTGGTAATCTGATCCGAGTTGGCTGAGATGAAGGAGGGAAAGGAGAAAAAGATTTGAGTGTCATCACCAAAGAGAGAAAAAAGAAAGCAAAAGGACAAGACAAGTCTACCTATGGCAGAGGTACAGTGGATTAAGAGCAGAAATCAAAATATCGATTCTTGGGAGATGCAGTGAGGATTAGGGGTCAGATAAGAGGTTTGTGAGTTCCAGGCGATTTTAAAGGAGCGACCTTACAGGTTTTAGGCAATCTAGGCTAGAGCAGATTTGCAGAACCCAATTTCCAGGAGATAGGAGTGGTCAACAGCGTTAAAAAGACAGAGGTCCAAAAAGATTAGTAAGAAGAGAGTTTGGAGTGGTGAGCATCAGAGAAAAGGTTGGAGATATGCATGAATGCAGTCTCGGTGGAGTATTTACTATGGAAGCAAGATTGAAGTGGATCTCTAAGGTCATCATCCATCAAGTGATCCAGTTGACCACCACCCACTAAAGGACCTTCGAATAATGAGGTACGAGGGAAACCAGGTGATAGTTTGCTTAGACAATTGTGTCAGTAGAGGGTTTCTTCAAAAAGGGAACAAAACTTGCAGATTGAAGGAGGGAGGTGACCAGAGAGATGAGGGCAGGTGATTGGGATTTAGTGGTGGACCACTGCTTGAGCAAACAGTCAAAAGAAGTGCAAGATGGGTTTGCAATGCAAAGGATTGGTCCAAAGTGATAGGTGCCCATGCACTTTAAGATTGTGTTGTTGATATAAATACAAAGCAAAACAATACAAGAAGCAAGCAATAACAAATGCATTTATCTTTAAAACCTTCCTTAACGCCTATAAAACAAGGACAGGAGACAGAATAGAGGTGAACTATAATGCAGTTGCAAAAAGCAGAAATGAATCATAATTTGAGAACACTGCTGTTAGGATTTGGAATATTCAAGCAAATGTACAAGGCTTTGGAGTGATTGCAGTATTCCAATTCCATAGTGCCCTATCCGCCTAAGTGGTTAAGCCCTCTTCTGGCCATGGATGCAGTGGCCCGGGCACAGCTCTGGTTTGAATCTTTGGATGCTGGGTGCCCTTCCCGCAATGACCTTACCCTTCTTTTGGTTGTGCTCATCTGCTGGGGCCAGGCCTTCCATCCTAGCGCTGTTTTCCGGGCTGTTTTACTGCATTTTATCACTGTTCCAGCCAAGATGTTCCACCGTGATTTTTTAAGCTGCCACCATCTTGAAAGGTGTTGGGACCTCCTTCCTTTCAAACAAACCATCCCAAGTGCAAATCGTCCCCTTTCTCTCCTCCACCTCACTTACTACCTGTGGCGTCCCTCAGGGCTCTATCCTATCGCCTTGGCACTTGAACATCTACCTGGCCCCTCTGGCCCACCTGATCTCTACTTTCTCCCCTCATTTCCAGTGTTGCGCAGATGACACACAGCCCTCTTTCAAGCTGCATTCATCTACCTCCTCCTCCTGCTCCCTCATACCCGAATGCTATTCTGGCATGGTGCTCTGCCAATAATCTCTGCCTTAAAACCAGTAATACAGGGATCCTTCTCATTGAGACGCCTGCTCCTCGTTTTCCCCCCACCCCCCACTCTCTGGCCAGACTCCCTGGGTCTTCTCCCCTCACCCACTTGTGAGGCAAAAAAACTTAGGATCATCTATGACTCCTCTTTCTCTCCACACATCATGGACCTTGCCAAGAAGTCCCATATTCAGTTCTATCTCCTCAGGCGCATTCTTCCTTTCCTCACCTTCCCCCAGAAGTTCAACATCTCCAGAGCCCTGGTTCTCTCTAGGCTAGACAACTGCAACAGCCTCTTCCTCAATCTGCCTCTTTCCTACCTTCGCCCCCCCTAACTAATCCAGAATAGGACTGCAAGACTTATCCTTGGCCTCAATCCCAGGGACTGAATCTCTCTAGCCCTAAAATCTCCCCACTATCTCCTGGTGACCGCAAGGATAAAATGCAAGACCCTCTGCATCATCCACAAGGCTGTCTGTGGCCTGGGACCTCTTTACATTCATCGTGTCCTCCCTAAATACCTCTCGGCCAGCACCCTTCCTTCTTCTAGCTCCAACTCTCTGCAGGTCAAACGTTTCCACTGGGCTCTGGTTCCTTCAGAGTCATACAGGGGCCAGACCACTCCCTACCAGTCCCCCCCAGCCTCCTTTGCCAGCACTTGGCCCAGGGCTCCCTTCCCCAGACTATCTCAAAACTTGCGTTCTACCTGTCCACTGCACTAATATGCACTAAACCCCCCACACCCCAGCACGGTCCGCCTTGGCCTGCCCAGCACTTGCCCGCCCCCACCCTTGGGGGCACCCCGCTCCTGCACCCTCTACCCCCTCCCCCTTGCACTTACCAACTTGTCATGCACTTCCATGGTACGATTGTCACATGCCCAATATAACCGTTTGTATTCCACTTTTTTGACTCCCATGTCCCTGTGTATAGGCGCCAAACAAATAAATAAAATTTAAAATTAAAAAACCACCCATCAAATCTGCTTGCCCTGGTCGTCTCTCTTTGCATCCAGCTGTGTCCTGCTGAGCTTCTGGGGTCTGCCGTGTGAAGCTTCCTACGTCTTCCTGGAGCTATATCCATTGTTGATTCCACCTTCAGATGGTGGGTCCCACTCCTGTGAAGGATGATTGTTTTTCTTTTGGGTCATTGGGGTTCTCGTCGGCTCGTGGTGCTAATCTCCGGATTCTTCATTTTGCCTTTCCCGGAAAAAAATGCTCCCCATTCGCACTTGAGCCCTATAGGGCTCAACAGGAATGGGGAGGTCGGATGCACCGGCACCATTCAGAACGGTGCCAGTGCATCCGACATGCTCTGCTTGCGGGTGCCGGTACACCCGCCAGGTCAGACTTGGCAGGCGGGATGGCACCCCGCGAGCAGAACTCTTAGTTTGCCAGTGTGGTAGCAACGGTACCGGCTAGATTACTGGTACCATTGTAACCGGACCTCTGTCTTCCTAGTTACAGTCACTTCTGCCAGGAGGGTAAGCAATTTGCAGGTTTTATCACCCAACAAACCCTGCAGAGTCTTTTATGCTCCCCAGCACAGTTATGTCCTTTTGCACCCAAAGTCTTTTTTGATTTTCACTTCAACCAATAGATGTATTTACCATCCTTTCAGTCATAGCTTCATGGTTCTCAAGCCAAGAAAGCTCTTCACACATTTTTTAAACTTCTTTATTTATAACCATTATTATACAACAAACGCCATAACCAATATACAGAAATTTTACACAACGGTAAGTCACTGAAGCAATATAACTAGTATAGTGAATACAGGATTAAAGAAATAGAGAACTTTAGCGAACCATACATCAGTAGATACATTTACCAAGCTAATTAATGCAATCAATTGTTTCTAATTAACGCAGAGACCATTGAAACATTTCCAAGTTACAGATTGGTCCCAACCCTTTAATCCTACTTTATATGACAGACACTAAACAAGAAAAAATAAAAAAGAAGAAAATCCTGCTACACCTCACTCAAAAGCACGAAATCTCATGACCATAAAACAATTGTGGCTAACTGTACAATTCATTGAATGCTGATCAAATATCCTCATTTAATTGAGAATGTATCTTTCTTTTTATACATGACTTTCTCATAGTGAGAAAGCATAAGTAAATCAATCAGCCAGATATCTAATAGAGTTTATTTCTAGTTTTCCAAAACAAGAGGCCTGACAGCCCAAACTTTAGTGCCAAAGTTGATTGCCAAGCCATGCCATCCCAAGAATACTATTAAACTTTCAGGGTGTCTTGGGATAGCAACATTAGCCACTAAATGTATTCTATTAAGCACATCCATCCAGAGGTCCTCAACCTTTCAGCAATCCCACAGTATCTGCATCAGTGTCCCCCTCCCCTTCCCTCACCCCCAACAATGATTATTATCTAGCAGACCCATGGAGAGCATCTTTGCAGGTGTCGATACATCCTAACCAGTGTTTTTTGTCATGCTAAGCATAGATTAAGATCCAATTTTGCCAAAGTTGCTTGTTTAGTCGCCTCCTTCCATTCTTCCGGATATAATCCATATCCCAATTCAACAGAAAATTTCTGTCGCAATCGATCCCAGCCTGCTGCTATTACAAATCCAACAGGCATGAGTTTCAGGAACGTGGACACCCTTTGAGGCGGTGAATTGTGAATTCGCAAACAAACCCGGTCGATTTACCAGACGGAGAACAAAATACCAATTCCCTAATAGTGCACACCTTTTTCATACAGAGTCAAATACTTCACAATGGTATCTTGGGTATTACATAGGTTTGGAGTGAAGGGAAAAAGAGAGACCCTGGCACAAAGTCACGAGCTGAGAGTATATGGTGGATCCTCAAGAATTTTTTTTTAATAGTGTCTTTTCCGTAATGCTCCCGGGCTTGGTTTTATAGCGTGGCAAGTATATTTGAATCTATACAATTTAATGTTTTCAGAAATACTGCTGTCTCTGTAGCGCTTCTGCACTTGTTTACATGGCGTCATGAGGTCATTGCACTCATACTTGATGTCACACTGCCGGTTATGTTCTGCTTAAAGCAGCCATTTTGGAGCTCGGGAGCTTGCTGTGCGATACCCGTGCTCCGACATTTAGACAACTGCCAGAGGAACCTCTGGTAAGAGGAAATGACAATGCATTACTTACCGTAAAAGCATTTCTGATGGGGGGGCGCTGTTGCGTGGCATCGTAGATGGCCGCAGCCTGAGAGCGCTCTGCTGGAAGCTGTGGATCCTTCACCCACCGGAGGCGATTTACACGTGGCTGTGGCTCGGATTCTGCTCCAAGTCGTGGCGGAGCACTTAGGGGATATTTGGACCGCGGCTCGAGGGCTGCGGGCGGCGGATCGCCGTGTCCAGCCTCGAGGCCCTGAGCTGCTTCGGCCGCGTGAACCTGGTGTGCCCCTCCCCCCCGCCTCGTGGAGATCCGTGTATCGGGTGGCCCCGGCCGCTGCTGGGAGTGCTGTGGCCATGGCTTGGGGGCAGACGGCACTCGGGGCCAGTGGACGCGTCCCACGATGCCTGCTCCTGCCCTTCCTAAGGCCGGGTGCCGGCTCGGACGTCCGCTCCGCAGCGCTGGCGCCCCGGCTTGGAGCCGCGGGCCTTGCTGTCAGAGGATCGCCTGCTTGGGACGTTGGAGGCGGTGGGGGCGGGGGGGTTTGTGGCCCCCATGGAGGTGAGCGGAGTGGCCCCTTTGTGAATACTCACGCCTGTGCTTTGGGGGCACCCTCACGGCAGCGAGTGACTTTGGGCACCTATGTGCAGATGGTTGTGGCTTCCTGAGAACTGTGGTGCAGACTGGGGGCATTTGGGACTGGTGGCAAGTGGCACCCTCTAAAGTGAAGCATCGACTCTGTGGAAGACATGGTGGGGTACCCTCCCGGCCTCCCATTTTGGAGTGTAGTGAGGTGCCCCCTCTCCGTGGATGTTCCCCCTTTTTTTGTTTCCTCTTTGCTGGGTTTTGGCCTCTATACTCTCTGGGGCACCTCCGAATTGGACTCCTGATGGGACGGTTTGCGGGCTGGTTGTTGGCACCTTCCCCCTCCCCCCACCTGTCTGGGCTAAATAACGGTGGAGTGGGGCGCAGCTCGTGATTGTCCTTGTAGCTGCGGGGGGAGCTGGGACCTTTGCCCTCGAGTTGTGCTTTTACGCCCTTAAGTCTGGCAAAATCTGGATTTAAATAGTTTATCCTCCCTGTGTCTGAAGCCGGTGCGGCTCGAGCACGGCCGCTGTTTGTGGTCCCCTGTATCCCCCTAGAATGGACAACCCCAAGAAACAATCCAAGATGGAGCAATTCACAAAGGCGGATAGAGTAATTGCCGGCCAGGGAGAAGAGTCTGGGGCGGCTCATATTGACATGTCAGCCTTAAATCAAACCCTACTGGCCCTCAAGGGAAGTACTGACAGCTTGGAGCCAAGATCGATGCTCTCACCTATAAGGTGGATGTATCGGCGATACAAATTGAGAAGCTGTGCGGTTGGATGGCTGAGGCGGAGCAGATGATTGGGGATGGGGGAGGACAAGATCTCCGCTCTCCAAAGAGAGGTGACCTCTTTGCAACAGGCAGTTAAGAAAATAACGGCGAAGAATGACGACTTGGAAGGGAGATCAAGGAGGAACAATATAAGGATTACCGGGGTGGCTGAGTCCACTCATATTGATAACATGGAACACTTTGTTGAACAGCTTCTGAAGTAGGTTTTGGACGATCCGCCAGTTTCGAATATGTTTATGGTTGAAAGGGCCCATCGTTCATTGGCGGTTAGGCCGCCCCCGGGGGCCCCGGAAAGGGCCATTATAGCCCGTATTTTCAGCTACAGGGATCGGGATACCCTGTTGCGCGTGGCCAGGGACAGGAAGATCCTGCAATGGGGCTCATCAACATTTTGTTTATTTCTGACTTTAGCCAGCAGGTGCAAGATCAGAGGAAAACGTTTCTAAGCGTTAAGGCCATGTTGCGGAAGAAGGGGTCCGCTATGCTATGATGTATCCTGCTAAACTTAGGGTGGTGCATGATGGTAAGGTGTCCTTCATTAACCCTGAAACGGCCGAGAGGTTCGCCTTGAGCATTCCAGACCCCGTGCCTCCTGCTCCGACGTGCCCTTGATTGGGAGCGAATTGGCATGCTTATGGGGCTGCTCAAGGATGCACGGCGGGTCCTGTGGGATGGCTATGTAAACATTACTTTGAGTTGTGAATGTACCGACTAACCTTGTCTTCTGGTGGGTGATCAAACTGTGACGTGTAACCATGGTATTGAGCCTCCAAGCTTTATGAGCGGCAGATGCTGCCAGCTTCCCCCCGAGCCCAGCGGCCACTTAGCTTGGACTTGCATATTGTTTGTGGGGTTTAGGGTGGTGGGTGGGATTGAGGGGGCCAGTAGATTGGGGTTTCTGGCGTGGGTGGAGGGAGGGGTTTGGGGTTTGGTTTGTTATTTTGTTGGTATTGCGTGGGTGTTGTTTGGGGGGGGGGGTTCCCAGGTTATTGTATGCACAGACGGAGAATTCAGCAGGATTTTATTTGGTGGTATTACCTGTCTAGTAATTAACTTTGACCTGACTTCAAAACTGCTGGGGTTCTCTCATGGTCTCCAGTGTGGTCACCCTGATATATTCGTACACAAAGAATGGGAGGGGTGAGCTCTCTTGTTGGCGAAGGGGGCGCTCTGGATGCGTCCGGACTGACAGGGTTTTCCTATGGCTGTGCCCCGGTTGATATTTTGCCGACTGCAGCTCCTTCGACATATACCCATTGGTGGTTGACATGAGTTCTCCCTCGGGGCCGGGTTCCCCTGTCCCTTTGGACATAACTCTGCATACATGGAATATTCAGGGCCTCACAAATGCGAAAAAGGTGCGACTCATATCCAATTTTGCCAGGAATCATCAGATTAACGTGTTATGTTTACAAGAGACGCACCTGGGAAGGGGTTACAAGCTCCCTGCCCTTTCCGGCTGGGGAATACATAGGTATGGCTCTTCTTACTCCACACATTCCCGGGGAATTGCTACTTACATCCATCGCTCTTCAGGATTTAAATGTCACAAGCAAGTGGCAGACGAGGAGGGATGATTTTTGCTGGTGGCTGGGGAGACCGCGAACCATCCTATTATATTTATTAACATCTATGGCCCTAATTATGATTCTCCCTATTTCTTTCAAAAATGTTCGGAGCATCTACGACTATTCCCGGGTTACGAGATAGTGTGGGCGGGGGACTTTAATGTGGCACTTTCTTCTACGCGGGACAGGTCGGCATCGACTCAACGGTCGATTCCCCACGCTGTGCAAAAATGGCAATCCATTATATTTGATTACCCCTTGTTTGACGTATGGCGACGGTGTCACCCTGATGCTCCGGAATTCACGTTTCACTCTAGTGTACACAGGAGTTCCCAGAATTGATTATGTGTTTATGTCCCCGGGCTCGGCCCGCGGGGTGGTCAGGGCGGATATTCTCCCGCGTACCCTTTCGGACCATTCCCCAGTGCTGGTAAAATTTAAGGGACCCCCATCTTATCCTAGGCAGCTTCGCTGGAGGTTTCGCCCCCGAGCGTTCGAAGACTTGGTGTTCCGGGAGGGGCTTTGCCAGGCCATCACAGTTTTTTCAATTTAATGCCGAGTGGGGGGGGGGGGTGCTGAAAAGTATTTGTGGTGTGATAGCACGTAAGGAGAGGGAAATTAGGGATCTGGAACTCCTTCAGGGAAGCGCAGATTCCCCAGATCTGCAAAATACTCTTGCAGCAAGGAGGCGGGAGGTTCAGGCCCTGATGGACGACGAGGAGAGATTCTTGGGTGACCCTGTGGTCGCAGCGAGATATGGGGAGGGGGATCGTCCGAGTAGGACCCTGGCCTGGGCTGTCAGACAGGAGAATCATCTGGAGCCTATTCTAGAGGTGGAATCTCAGGGTGGCCCGCTTGTCAGGGATGTGCTTGAGGTATTTCGTCAATACTATGAGCAGTTGTACACCGCTACTGGTTCAGCTGGGCATGACGATATCACAGACTTTCTTGATGGGGTCGCCTTGGGTTGGCTGGATTCTGAGATTGGTGGTCTTCTTAATGAACCCCCCTCGGCGGAGGAATTCCATAGGGTGATTATGTCTCTTCCGAATGGGAAAGCCCCGGGAACGGACGGGATATCAGCTGAATTATACAAAGCTTAGCCCGATTTGCTCATCCCTCACTTATGTAAAATGTTTGAGGACGCGGCATCCTCCGGGGTACTCCCGGAATCTACGCGTACTGCCCCGGTCACGGTATTACTTAAGCCTGATAAAGATCCTAAACGATGCTCCTCCTATCACCCACTTTCATTGATAAACACCAATAATAAAATCATCGCTAAATTACTTGCAGATCGGCTTCTCCCTCACATGCCAGCAATAATCCTTCCCCACCAGGCGGGTTTTATTCCGGGACAATCCACTCAGAACAATCTGCGTAGATTATTTACTATGATGTACAATGTGAATCCGGAGGTCCCGATTGCGGTGGTAGCCTTGGACACGGAAAAGGCGTTTGATTCTGTGGAATGGCCTTTCCTGTTCAAGGTCTTGCGCGGCTCGGGTATCGGCTCTATGTATCTAGCCTGGATTTGCCTTCTATACTTGGCTCCACAGGCACGGGTCTACACGAATGGGGTTCAATCCGCTCCCATCTATCCTTCCCGGGGCACTAGGCAGGGCTGTCCCTTTTCCCCTCTCCTATTTGCCCTGGCTATTGAGCCGGTGCCCTGTGTATTAAGAGAATTCCACTCTTATCGTGGTGTGATACTCCGGTCGCATGCATCCATCATCTCACTTTACGCGGATGACATGCTTTATACATAACTCATCCTCGAATAAACTTGCAACCCGTAATGGGGGAGATAGTTGCGTTTGGTGCCCTGTCTGGGCTACAGATAAACTGGTCCAATTCGGAGGTACTTCCGCTTACACAGGGAGTCACCCCACATGATGTGGGAGAGGCCTTCGCGTGGTGTCCACAGGGGATCCGATATTTGGGTATCAGGGTATCCACTTCCCCAGCACTTTTGTATCAGGAAAATTATGTTTCTACCTTGCAATATTTGGAACACCGGGTGGATTCTTGGGTCCGGCTTCCCATCTCCCAGGCGGCCCGCATCTCCCTAGCCAAAACGATTGTCTTACCGAAACTATTGTATGTTTTTAACAACGTTCCGGTATGGCCCCCGGTATCATTCTGGAATCGTATAGAGTCTATGCTGACTAGATTGATCTGGGCAGGGAAACGATCCCGCATTTCCCTGCGCTCAATGTACAGTTCATATGCCCAGGGGGGGGTTTGAGGTTCCTAACCTGTACCTCTATTTTCTAGTGGCACAGATCCAGTACTCGATTTGGTGGTGGTCCCCAACGAACGTTCTGCCACACTCGCAGTTGGAGAGGTCAATCGCTCAAACGGAGGACCTTAGAGGCTACCTTTGGGCTGTTCGGGAGCGCCATTTGAGGACGGAGGTTCAGCCGTTGGAGATTCCGCTCAGGGCCTGGGACAGCTTGGCGAAGTTGGTAGGGATGGGCTCGTGGTATTCACCCAAGATGGCCATATATAGGGTCCGTGGGATCCCGCTTACATTTGAACACATCTTTATTCAGCATTTCCAGAGTCTGCACATTCACACCCTGGGCGATGTAGCACCACAAGGGAAATTCATAACTTGGGAAAACCTTAAGGAGAGAGGCGACTGCAGTCCGATTACCCAGTTGTTATATTTCCACCTCCGCGAGGTACTGAAATCGAAATTGCCTGACTTCCTGATGCACCAGAGAGCTCCCCCGTCTTAAGAGTATATTGTGGCCCCGCCCTCTTCTAGAAAAGTGGTCTGTTCCCTGTATTGTCTGGTTCGGGGGATTGGGGGCTCTCCTTCTTCCTATAGGGCCAAATGGGAAGTTAGTATGGCTCGTTCATTACCTGACAATCAGTGGGAAGGCATACTTGCTCAGACTAAATCGATTTCTAGTAATAACAGATTTCGCCTGATTCACTTTAAATTCTTGCATCAACTGCATTATTCTCCTCTGACTTTGCATAAACTGTTTCCCCTTCGGTCTTCGGAGTGCAAGAGATGTCATCTGTCCCCTGCTGATTTTTACCATGTAGCTTGGTCCTGTTCCCATGTCCAGACTTTCTGGGGTGCTGTCGCTGAGGTGATGGGGCGGGTGTTGGAGATCACAATCACTTTCACTTCGGAAACGTGGGTGCTATCGTGGGTAGATCTACCAGTAAGCAGAGACAGAAAACTGTTTGGGATGGCTTCGGTGGTCGCCAAGTCTCTGGTGGCACGTGCAGGGGGGTCTTCTAGGGCCCCGTCAATACATCAATGGGTGAAATGCATGTCGATGTATGAGCGTAGAGAGTCACAATATAACCAAACGCTCTCCCTTAATAATAGACCCAAGGACTATTGGCACTCTTTTAGGAGCTATATGGCTCGTGAGTCGGACTCAGAGTGCCCTATCGTCGCAGGATAATGAGGAAGGCACCCAAGAACGGAGTTGAAGATTATTGACTTTATAATTTTGTTCAGTATCTTCGCCAGTTGCGGGCCTATTAATATCTGGCTCATTGTCTTTATGAAGATAGTCTAGGTCACTGTATCCTAGATGAAACTCTTGTCATTTGGATATGTTCTGTTGCATGCATTGACGACCTGGTGGGAGTTGAAGGGTTGGGTGGGGGCCAGGGGGTTTGTTCCTTGTCTTTTTTTGCTTGTCTTTTTTTATCTTCTGTTTGTAAAGTTGTATTGACATTGCCTGATGTGTTATTTGTTATGCAACTGGAAAACTAATAGAGAGGTTTAAAAAAAATAAAGGCAACAAAAAAAAAAGCATTTCTGATGGTTGTATCTGCTTAGATTCACATGCTGTGCATAGTCCGACATCCAGTGGTCACTGCGGAGTATTGCATTTTGTTTTCGTAGTCGAAAAGGGGACATCGACAAGGCGTGTCTGTAACACTATCCCTATAGTGACGTGCATTGTACCCACAATCCCCCACGTGTTGAGGTCCCTCTGTTTGTATTTATTCTGCCCTGGGGGAGCCTATTAGACGCGAGTGAGTACAGCAAAGAGAGGGATAGATAAAGGATGTCTATGTTCCTTCCATCCGAGCAGGGAGGAAGGGTGGGCGCATGTGAATCCAAGCAGATAAAACCATCAGAAATGCTTTTACGGTAAGTAATGCATTGTCTTCTGATGTTTGTTAATCTGCTTAGAATCACATGCTGTGCATAGACTAGCGAGCAGTACCCGGAGTTGGAGGTGGGTTGTGAGAATGAACAGTAGAAAAAAGATGTCTTAATACTGCTGGTCCCACCTGGGAATCAGATCTAGAGTGGGCATCTAGACAGTAGTGTTTTGTAAAGGTGTGTACAGAACTCCAGGTTGACGCTTTGCAAATGGACTCAAGAGGGACATTTGCAATGAATGCTATGGAGGCCCCAGTGCCACGAGTAGCATGTGCTCTCGGCTTGAAGGGTAGTTCTCTCTTAGCAAGAGTGTAACAGAGAGTGATGCATTGGACAATCCATCGAGATATAGTGGATTTTGAAACTGCATCTCCTTCTCTTCCTCCTGCCACTTAGACAAAGAACTGATTAGTCTTTCTCAGAGGTCTAGTTCTTTCCATATAAAACATGACGGCTCTGCGCACATCTAGTGTATGCAGGCTCCTTTCTCCTAAATTTGAAGGGTTTTGAAAGAACGTTGGTAGTTCTATTGACTGGTTGACATGGAATTTTGAAATACATTTTGGTGCAAACCTAGGACGTGTGCGTAGAACCACCTTATCTTTGTGAACTGTTACAAAGGGGTCTAGTATAGAGAGCGCTTGTAGTTCACTCACTCTCCTAATGTAGGTGATAGCTATTAAGAAAGCAGTCTTAAGAGTGAGGTCCTTCAGGGATGCCTTGTGCATGGGTTCAAAGGGTGGGCCCATAAGCCTGGTAAGTACCACGTTTAGGTCCCATCCAGGAACTGGGTTGGCTATAGGAGGGTGTATCCTCTTTACTCCCTCCACGAAGGCTTTAATAACTGGGACTTTCCACCATGACACTGAGTTGAGAAGTGGTGTATGCGGAAAGTGCAGCTAGATTAAATTTAATAGAATTAAAGACCAAACCTGAGTCTAATAAGTGAGTCAGGTAAAGAACAATATGTGTGGGAGAGCAGTCAACGGGGTTGATGCTCTTATTTCTACACCAGATGACAAATCTCTTCCATTTGCTAGAATAGCAGTAACGAGTGTTAGGTTTTCTAGCCTCCCTAAGAATGTACATGCATCTTTGAGGGAGCTGTAAGTGTCCAAATTCTATGACCTCAGGAGCCAGGTTGCTAAGTTCATGGTCTGTGGGCATGGGTGTATCGTCTTGCCCCTGTCCTGTGACAGCATGTTGTACGGGCAGGGTAGTTTCACCGGTGGAGACAGACATCTCCATCAGGTGAGCGAACCATGGCTGTCGGGCCCACATAGGGGCCACTAGTATCATGGTGACTGGTTCCTGGTGCATCTTGTGCACTATTTTGCTGAGAAGGGGAGTCGGGGGGCAAAAGCGTAAACAAATTTCCCTGACCATGTTATCCAGAGACAGTTCCCCTTGGATCGGTTCTGGGGGTACCTGGGGGCATAATCTTGGCATTGGGAGTTCTCCAGCGTTGCAAACAGATCTATTTCTAGGAACCCCTATTATGTGAAAACGTTGAAGACGATGTCTTCTCTTAACCGCCATTCGTACTCTGCGGGCAGAGGGAAGTCTCTGCTGAGTTCGTCTGCTAGCAGATTGAGTTCCCCTGGTACATGTTGTGACAACAGGAACATGTTGTGTTTGAGAGCCCACTTCCAGATGTTGTGGGACAGCTTGGAGAGTTCGTGCCCCCTTGCTTGTTCAGGTAGTACATGGCTGTGGTGCTGTCTGTGAGGACCAACACTGTTTTCCCTTGCAGGTGTGCCTGGAAAACCTTCAGTGCTTTGAAGACTGCTAGAAGTTCCAGCAAGTTTGTGTGTTTGGACTCCATGTGCAGTCTGATGGGATGGGTGAGCCCCCCCCATCCTGTGAGGGATGCGTCTGTGGTTAGAGTGGCTTCCACTGCGGGGGTGGCGAATGGTTTCCCTATTACCAGGTTTTCCTTCGACCACCACCGCAGCGAGAGAAACAAGGCCTGCAAGAGCACCACTAGATCGTCCCATTGTCCGCTGGCCTGACACCACTGGCTGTTTTGCCACTCTTGCGCAGGCATGCGTGGGGTACCAAATATATACATGACGCCATCATTCCTAGCAATCGCATTGCTTTGCGTACCGTCACCTCTCGACCGGCCACATATTGACGGATCTGAAGCATATTTTGGAACCTCTCGTTGGAGGGAAAGACAAAGCCGTCCTTTGTTCGAATTCGAGCCCCTAGAAATTGTTTGATCTGGCTGGGGTCTAGGCTGGACTTCTTCTCGTTGATGGAGAAGCCCAGTTGGAACAAAAGGTCTACAATCTTTTGGGTATTTGAGAAGCATGTCTCGTAAGAATCCCCTGTTATGAGCCAATCGTCGAGGTAAGGGTATACTGGGATGGACAACCTGCGCAGGTGGGCCGCTGCCACTGCCAGTACTTTTGTGAATACCCTCGGCGTTGACGCTATGCCGAAGGGTAGCACTCTGAACTGGTAGTGTTTGCCCTCTATCATGAACCTGAGGTATTTTCTGTGCGCTGGAAACATTAAAATATGAAAGTATGTATCTTTCATGTCCAGTGTTGTCATGTAATCTCCTTGTAAAAGTAGGGGGATTACTTCCTGTAGGGTCACCATGCGAAATTTTTGAGGTTTGACAAATTTGTTCGCTGGGCGAAGATCTAGTACAGGGCGCATGGTTAAGTCCTTTTTGGGTACAAGGAAGTACACTGAATAAATACCTTCCGTTACCTGTGATAGAGGCACGACCTCTATTGCTCCTTTTAGTAGCAGCAGGCCCCATTTCTTGAAGAAGGATGGCAAGGTGCTCCGGTGAGAAGCATCATCCCCTTGGGGGTCTGTACTTGGGGGACGGACTGAATTCTATGCAGTAACCGCAGGCTATGGTTGACAATACCCAGCGGTCTGATGTTATTCCCTCCCATGCTGGTAGGAAAGATGTTAACCGGCCCCCGACCGACGATGCATGGGAGGGGACCCGAACCTTCGGGTCATTTGGTGTTGGTAGCCGGGGATCCTCTGGGAGTGGGACCCCGACCTCTACCCTTGCCACTGCAGTGTTCTATGAGTGTATTGGCCACTGGTTCACTGAGTAGAAGACCAGTTGCCTGCGGTGTACTGCTGTCGTTGTTGCTGTTGTTGACGTTGGCCTCGAAAAAAGCGTCTGTTGCCGAATCCTCGCTTATTGAGAGGCCTTGAGATTTGGTCTAAAATCTTTAGGGTGTCGAAATCCTTCTTCGCAGTCTCCAGTGCGTCATCCACTGCTTTCCCAAAGAGGTTAGAATCCTCTATTGGTTTATTAATGAGCGACGCCTGGGTTTCTGGCTTAAAACCTGAACTGCAGAGCCAGACATGATGCTTCAGAAGTATTCCCTGGACTAAAGAACGGCCAGCCGTTTCTGCAGGATCAAGAGTGTTTTTAATGATGCTCTGGTTAACCAGAGTTCCTTCTGTTACCGTGGTTAAGGAACAAGTTACTTACCTGTAACTGTTGTTCTCCAGCATGGGTCTGGCATGGATTCACATGCTCATGAATATTCCCCGTCGTCAGGCTGGGAATCCTCGGTAAAGAAAAAAACCAGTATCAGTTTCGTTTCTGATCTGTCTTTCGTAGTAATAACCAATCACTGGTCTCTGCGTCATACTGACCACAGCCAATGACTGCCCTCTACCTAAGCACCGCCTCTGGCAGCCATCTTCAGATTTGGAAGCACGTGAAGTGGCAGTATGACCAAGTGAAGAGCCGCAGAGGGGTAGGCGGGAGGGTTCGCATGTGAATCCATGCCAGACCCATGCTGGAGAACAACAGTTACAGGTAAGTAACTTGTTCCTTCTCCAGCATGGGGTCTGGCATGGATTCACATGCTCATGAATAAAGAATACATAGCAGTACACACATGCACAACCACGGGAGGTGGCAAAGGCTCAACATTAAGCATTACATCAAACTCAACATTAAGCATCTTACCTCCTCACCAGGCTCACCTCAGGCGAACAGGTTGCGCAGCACTGCTTGGCCGACCCTGGACTCCTCCCTGGAATCCCGATCGACGCAGTAGAATTTCATGAAGGTGTGCGTCGACCTCCACGTAGCAGCCCTACATATGTCCAGCAGGGGCACACCAGAAAGGAATGCCGTGGTAGCTGCGATCGCTCTGGTGGAATGGGCTCTCGGACGGCCAGGCAGGGGTCGGTTTGCCAATCGATGACAGTACATGATACAGCCGGAGAGCCATCTGGAAATGGAAGCCTTCGAGAGAGCCTTCCCCTGATTGACAGGTCCAAAGTTCACAAAGAGTTGTGACTTCTTCCGAAAACACTTCGTGCGGTCCACGTAGAACTTCAGCGCTCTAGCCACATCCAGCGAGTGCAAAGTCCTCTCAGCTGGCGACGAAGGCGACGGGAAGAACACAGGCAACACCAAGGGTTCGTTGAGATGGAAGTCCGACGGTACCTTGGGCATGAAGGAGGGGTGCGTCCTGAGCACTACCCTCGTGTCGTGAAAAGTCAAGTACGGGGCCTTGCAGGAAAGGGCCTGGATCTCTCCCACCCGTCGTGCGGAGGTGATGGCCACAAGAAACGCTGTTTTCCACGACAGAAACTTCAACGGGGCCGAGTGCAGAGGCTCGAACGGAGGTCCCATGAGCTTGGTCAGCACCACGTTGAGCTCCCACGCCGGGGCCGGAGCCTTCACCGGCGGGAACGATCTGAACAGTCCCTTCATGAACTCTTTCACCAGACGATGAGACCACAAGGACGTCCGCCCCGTGGTTCTGGTGTATCGGGAGATCGCAGCAAGATGAATCTTGATGGACGCGTGTGCCAGTCCAGCTTTGGCCAGCGTCAGCAGGTACGGCAGTACCTGGGGAGCCGTAATCCGTAGAGGGTTAATCTTCTGTGCGTGGCACCAGACAGAGAACCTCTTCTATTTGTGTCCGTAGCATTTAAAAGTCGAGGACGCCCTGGCCTTTGCAAGAACCTCTCTGCAGTCGGCCGGTATGTCGTATCCTCCAAACTCTAGCGCTGCAGGAGCCAGGCCTGCAAGTTCAGCGATTTCGGGTCGTGGTGGAGGATGGCGCCTCCTTCCCTGGAGAGTAGATCCGCGTCCACCGGCAGCTTGATTGGCGGGGACGCTGACAAGTCCAGAAGGTCCGGGAACCATATCTGCCTCGGCCACACAGGTGCAACGAGGATCATCCTGCACCGTGACCTCTTGAGCTGGTTGACGAGCCGGATTAGCAGTGGCAAAGGAGGGAACGCGTAGAGGAACAGGCCCTCCCAGGGGAACGAGAAAGCATCGCCCATGCTCCTCGCCTGGGGAAACCTGCTGGCGAACCTCCGGCACTTGGAGTTCGTCGCCGTCGCGAACAGGTCGATCTGGGGTGTGCCCCACCGTCGGAAGAGGCGATCCACTAGATCCTGCCGTAGTTCCCACTCGTGGCACGAGAGCAGCTCCCTGCTGAGTGAGTCGGCGATGGTGTTTTTTATCCCTGCCAGATGAAACGGCACCAGAAACATCCTTTGGGCGACGGCCCAATGCCACATGTCCTGTGCCTCCTTGGACAGTGCTGGGGACCTGGTTCCGCCCTGTTTCCTGATGTAAAACATGGTGGTGGTGTTGTCGGTGAAGATCCTCACCACCTTGCCCTTGAGGGACGGAAGGAAGGACCTGAGGGCCCAGAACACTGCACGGAGCTCCAGGACGTTGATATGGAGGGACTTCTCCGTCGGGAGCCAAAGGCCTCTCGCGTGCAGATTTTCGGTGTGCGCTCCCCACCCTTCCAGGGAGGCATCGGTGGTCACTGTCTCCTGGTGGTCTGGGGTCTGGAAGTCCATGCCCGCCGTCAGATGCGCGCGGGTGCCCCACCACCGGACCGCTCGGCGGAAACTCTCGTCGAGTGTGATCCTCTCCTCGAAGCCGCCCGTCGTTTGGATCCAGCGCGCGTCCAGGAACTCCTGCAACGGGCGCATCCGGAGCCTGCACATGGGAATGAGGTAGATGCAAGAAGACATCATTCCGAGGAGGGACTTGATGGACCTCACCTTGGCCGCGTCGGAAACCAACATCCGCTGTACCTTGCCCAGGATGGACCTGGTCCTTTCCTCCGACGGGGAGGCCAGAAGGGACACTGTGTCGAGCTTCGCTCCCAGAAACAGTGCGTTTTGCGCGGGTACCAGGTGGGACTTGGCGTAGTTCACGGAGAATCCCAGGTCCGTGAGAAGTTGGACGGTCCTTGCCGTGTGCTCCACGGCGAGCTCCCTCGTCTTGGCTCGGATGAGCCAGTCGTCCAGGTAGGGGTAGACGTGGATCCCCTCGCGGCGCAGCTGCGCCGCCACCGGTGCAAGGCACTTGGTGAATACCCTGGGTGCCGACCGTAGTCCGAAGGGGAGGGCTTTGAACTGGTAGTGACGCCCTTGGACCACAAACCTGAGGAATTTTCGGTGCCCCTTTAGGATGGGAATATGGAAGTAGGCATCCTCCAAATCCAACGACGACAGGAAGTCTCCTTCCTCCAGCTGACCCAGGACGTGCTGGAGGGTGACCATCCGGAACTTCTGCGCCTTGATGAACTTGTTCAGACGTCGCAGGTCTAGGATGGGGCGCCATCCTCCCGTCTTCTTCTTCACGAGGAAGTATCTCGAGTAAACTCCGGAGCCCCGAAGCCTTTTTGGGACGAGTTCGATGGCGCCCTTCCTGAGCATCGCCTTTACCTCCAGGAGAAGCTGAGGGACGTGAAGCTCTTTCCTGGCCACGGGGGGGACGCGCGGGCACCTTCTTTGAAACTCGAGCGCGTGGCCCCGGGCTAAGGCGTCCAGCACCCAACGGTCGGTGGAGATGGACTCCCACACGCTGACGAAGCTCGCCAGCCGGCCTCCCACCGGGGTGCTTCGGTGGGGGCCCGACCCCACGGCCGGTTCAATCCTGTTTCGACGAGGCTTTGCCGCCTTGACCTCCTTGGCGACGACGGCGGGGTCCGCCAGACTTGCCTCGTCCTCTGTAGGCCTCCTGAGACGACGAGTGGGCCGCTTGACGGTAGGTGGAGAAACCGCCGCCGGAACCTTTGGAGGCGCCCTTGCCTCCGCTGCTCCGAAAGGGCGTCTGTCGTTGCTGCAGAACCCCAAGGGCCCGGGCCGTCTCAGTGTCCGCTTTAATGGCCTGAAGGGAATCGTCCACTGTTTTCCCAAACAGGTTGTTCCCATCGAACGGCATGTCCAGGACTCTGGTCTGTACGTCTTGACGGAAGTCCGTAGCCTTGAGCCATCCACGCCGCCTAAGGCACACGCCGTTGCCCAACTGGCGAAACCCAGTGTCGGCGATGTCCGTCGCAATAGTGATGGCGTGGTCCGACGCCACCTCACCTTCCTGTAGGATCTCCAGGGCATCCACCCTCTTGTCGTCCGGTAGGAAGTCCAGCAGGGGAGCCAGTTTGTACCATAGCTCCCTGTCGTAGCGGGCCACGATAGCTAAGGCGTTGGCCGCTTTAATCGTCGTCGCTGCAGACGAGATGACCCTGCGTCCCATAGCGTCCAATTTCTTTCCCTCGCCGTCCGGTGGGGAAGTCGATGTGGAGGCCGCACCCCCCCCGCTTTCTTCCTGGCCGCCGCAGAGACGACGGAGTCCGGGGTAGGCTGCGCCCGGAGGCACAGGGGGGCCACGTCCGGGACCCGGTACTTCTTCTCGTACCGGTCTCTTCTAGCTGGCGTCGTGGAAGGGTTCTTGAGGAGGGCGAGGCCCTCATCCCAAATGTCGTCCAGTAGAGGCACCGCGAGGACCGTCTTCCTCTTGGCCTCGCGCCGTTGGTAAAGGAATCCTTCCTTTTTCTTCTCCTCAGGGCAGAGTTGGAAAAGCTCGGATGCCCTGGCGATCATGGAGTGGAACGATCCAATCTCGTCGGGCGGAGAAGCCCTGGTGGGAGGTGACGACGGTAGATCCTCGTCGTATACCTCGTTGTCCGTACCCGTCGCTGCCGTGTCAGTCCCCGTATCATCCCCTCGGGTGGACGGGGAGGAGGGCTGGACGGGGCGCGACGGCTGAAAAGGAGGTGGAGGGTGAATCCTTCTTTTCTTGGGCGGGGGAACACCAGAAGGTCCCGGTTCAGGATCCCCCGACGGGAGAGGTTCCTCCGTCGGCAACGGTAGTCTCGTCCTTATCTCTGAGCATAAGGACTGTATAGCCAACAAAATGGCCGCCGAGTTGTCTTGCGGCGCTGGCAGAGGGTAATCCGACGGGCGATCAGGGGCCCCGTCGGCACCCTCGACGATGTCGTCGTCACCTGCGTCGGGATCCATCCCGACGGGCCGGTCTTCTTCCACGCCAAGGCCGTGGCTTAAGACCTCGATCAGCTCTTCCTCCGAGGTTGAAGCCGAATCTACGACGACGCCCTGCCCCCCCTTTTTCTTCCCCGCCGGGGATTTCACGGGGGTCCTATCGATGGGCACAAAAGAGGACTCCCTCCGAGGTGGCAGGGAGACTCTGAGCCCCGAGGTCGCCACCACTGGTGTAGCCTCCACAGGCTGAGCCAGGGCCGCCGCGACAGTTTCGATAGAGGGCTTGGCCGGATGGATTAAGGCCTTCACCACCTTAGGTGCGCTCACCGCCTTATCCTTGAGGGGGGGGGACACTGCCTCGCTCCCCCTCCGATGGGGCCTTCGAGCTCGACCGGGGCCTCTCCAGGAGCTTCGCCGGGTGCTCGCCCTTCCTCTTACCCGACCCAGAGCGTTGGCTCGTGGCTGAAGGTGCCGGGGAGGGTGCGCCCTGCCTGGCGCCCGTAGAGCCCGACCGTTCGGCGCTCCCGGTGCCAGCGGACTCGCGGTGCTTGGCCTTGTGTTGGACCCCCGTCGCCGGGGCGTCCTCAAAGGTCTTAGAAGACCGCTCGGATTTCTTCCTCTTCTTCTCGCCTGACGGGCTCTTCCCTTCCAGCCAGTTGGCGAGACGTTGATGGCGGTCCTTCATGGTCCGCTCCGACATATTGCCGCAAAACGCACAGTCCTTCTCCACGTGCGTCTTGTCCTCATGTAAGCAGTAGAGACAAAAGGAGTGTTCGTCCTCTTTAAAGACGTTCTGCAGCTGGCATCCAGGGCAGACCCTGAACAGCTTTCCGGGCGTCGAGCTTCCCTTCTCCTGGGCCATGTCCGGGCCTGAGAAGCTTCTGGAGTCCTCCAAAAGCGTAGCTCGACGAAATCTTCACCCTTGAGGGGCGCAGACGAATCCGACACGGGTCCCCGTTGATCGGATGGAGAGTCGGTGGAGCTTGAGGCTCTTTTGACCGAAAAAAACGAAGTTTTTGAGAAAAAACGTGAAAAAATAGCACCAACGCTCGAGAGCAATAGCACGAGGATCCCAACACATGAACGTGCGGTAAAAATCTGAAGATGGCTGCCAGAGGCGGTGCTTAGCTAGAGGGCAGTCATTGGCTGTGGTCAGTATGACGCAGAGACCAGTGATTGGTTATTACTACGAAAGACAGATCAGAAACGAAACTGATACTGTTTTTTTTCTTTACCGAGGATTCCCAGCCTGACGACGGGGAATATTCATGAGCATGTGAATCCATGCCAGACCCCATGCTGGAGAATAAGCGAGTTCTTAAGGGCTCAGGGACTTCCTTGAGGTCTTGCCGTAATTTTCCCCATTGGGCATCAGCATAACTTGCCAGCAGGGTATTATTATTGGCAATTCTGGTTGAAAAAGCTGCCGAGGCTGTAATTCTTTTACTCAGGGCGTAGTTTCTCTTTCCTTCTTTGTCTGGGGGTGCTTCGCTGGTTGATAGCGGAACCCCTGCTCTTTTCCTTGTGGTAGTTACCACCAAGGAGTCTGAAATTGAGTGACCGTTAATGTATAATGGGTCCGAAGGAGAGGGAATAAACAGTTTTTCAATTCTAGGATTGACCCCTCTGACCAGCGCAGGTGTAGACAGCGATGGGGTGATTAGTCTTTTAACTCAGGCGAGGCGGGGAATGGTTTCACTAGTGGGAGGATTTTCCTTAATTATTCTTTCTACAAAATCAGTTTCAATATCAAAGTGCGCTGCTGCCTTCTGTAGTAGCGCGTTGAAAGTGGGTTGGTCATCTATTGGTCACGGATTCCTGACCGGTGTGGTCTGAGGAGAGGGAAGGTTTAGGATCTCAGGGTCTGTAGACGCTGTTGGTGAGTGCCAAGGCTGTGAGTCACCTTCATCTGGGTCTTCCTCGAAGCCCCCCCCAACCTATGTCAAGGTTTTCCTCAAAACCTTCTTTGAGGTTCTAAGAATTCCTTGTCCTCTTGGAAGTGAGGGTCTTCTTCAGTGAGGTCATAAGTGTTAGATTCCTCTTGAAGGGGGTTAAATAGTCTAGGATATTTAGCCCTGGGGTCCTCATGAAGTACCTCTCTTGGCCTCTTGGGTGTTTTATGTTCAGGAGTGGACATAAATCTATCCAGTTTGTCCATACACGAATGGAATCTCTCAAAAGTCCAATGTGGTAACCCAGAACGGTGTGGAGGCGAAAAAGGAGGCTCTTCTGCCTGTAGCTGTCTTGATCTGTCCCATAACGTCGAGGATAAAGTCCCTTCGCCTTCTGAGAAACCTTCTCGTAGGCTAGGGCCTTCTTTCGACGGTGGGAGCGGTCCCTGCCTCCCTTCCGGCATTCTCAGCGTTTCCCTGGCCTTGTGAGCGGTCTTCGGCGTATCACTCGCCGTCCATTTCTGGCCGTCAGTGGAAACTATACGCGCCAAGCTCTCAACAATTCATTTCTCCGTCGAGGGTTCATCTGGCGTCGTGCTGGGCGGTGTCGAGTCTTTTTCGGCAACGATAGCGCTCTTACGAGGCGCGTTGCCTGGAGTTTTGGTGGTAGCACCTGTCTGCAGGTAGCCCAGTCGCTAGTCGCGTCTGCGGTGGCGGGGAGGGCTTGCGACCCTTACGGTCGGTGGAGGACGCCGGTGGGTCCGGCGTCTCCGTTGGCGCTATGGCTTTCTTCGTCTTTGACGAAGAAGTGCTGTGGGTTGTGTGCTTATGTTTATGCCTTCTGTGTTCGTCAATGTCGCCGGGTTGTTCATCCCCATAAGTGAGCCGAACTTGTCTGGGCCGGGGACAGACGCCGAGGAGCGGGTATGCTCCCTAGAGAGGTCTACAACTTCCAAAACCGAGATCCGGTTATCACTATCCTCGTCACACGCGGCGGCGGCGGGTGAGGAATCAGCTCTAGACATTGCGTAGGCTGCCCACCTCTTGACCCTGCGGTCCTATAAAGTTTTCGGGCGAAGCAGTTTACAGGCCGCACAGCCTTCCTCCTTGTGGTCGAGGGGTAAGCAGCGGTTACATCGCTTGTGCTGGTCTTTCCATGTGAATTTGCCCTTACAGCGTGGGCAAAATCTAAACAGAGTCCTCTCCATAGCTGAGGATACAGATACGAGTGATAACGACCCAGAAGGAAAGAGGGGGGAAAGAGAAAGGCATTCTTAGAAATAGAAGAAATGTCCCACGACCCCACTCTCCCTACTTTCTTAGGCCGGCGAAGCTAGGCCACGTGTTCGGCAGCGCTGAAGGATCTCCTCCATCTAAGTCACCGGCGTCGAAGTTCTTACTCAGCGGTAAAACAGCTTTGCAGCTTCGAAGTTGAAGGAGGGATCTAATGTAATGTATAATAATAAATAACAACAAAAGGGTCGAGTAAATGTTTTTGCAATTTCTCTCGAGGAGCTCTGCGTTAAGGCGACCAATATCTGGGCGGAAAAAAACAATCTGAGGGACCTCGTCGCGTGAAGGATTGTGGGTACAATGCACGTCACTATAGGGATAGTGTTACAGACACGCCTTGTCGACGTCCCCTTTTCGACTATGAAAACAAAATGCAATACTCAGCAGTGACCACTGGATGTGGGACTATGAACAGCATGTGATTCTAAGCAGATTAACAAACATCAGAAACACAGTTCCTCACTACTAGTTTTTAGTTGGTCTTTACTCTATACGCTACAGACAACTACTGCCATACAACATCCTCTACCCCATGGCTCACCGTCATTTATACATTGTTTTGAATTCCTCAGACCGAGTAACGGTGTGGACTCACCGAGATTAAATTGGCTTACCATTCTGGGGGAATCCAAATGAATCTCCAGACAGCCACCCCTTGCCACTTACCATTAAGGGTATGGAACCCCTACATTTTTTAATACTGAATTACATATTGAGTAGACAGTGTCACAATGAGAATAACTTAAGATTGAAACTTTGAATGGAACGTCACACCACATGGTGAATTGTTACATTTTTCTTAGATTCCCTGTCCTTCAGGCACACCTTAAGACAGATACCAACGCGAAGAAACTATTATTGGGTACAAATGAAGGGTTTTCAACCTGTCTCCCAGCAGTATGAGAGGTGTGCTGGGGGCGCAAGGGTCCTTATCTTTTCTCCATCTAACAGAGGGCCCTCCATTAAAGCAATCCTTTCAGACAATAACTTTAAGTCGGAGAAATACTTCTCATCTCCTGCGCGCAAACTAAACTTATCACGCAAGACATTAAAGCAGACCAGACAACCACCCTTTAACACATCATTCACCACTAGGATTCCTTTAAAAATCCCTCATTTGCAACATAACAGTTTATTTGCTAACTGGAGAACTGGATTACTCCACAAGGAGGTACTTTTATGTAACCACACGCATTGATCATTCTCCTTCAATCAAACAAACAGTACTTTACATGTAAGCAATATAGTCAGGCGTAATCTAATAGTGCGTGGCAGTCTAGATATAGTGTAGAGACTGGCAAGTTTGAAAGGTAGAACTGCTTGTTTCCATCAGCAGCCAGAGGGGCATGGTCCCCTAAATATTACTAAATATTACTAAAATATAACACTGCTTTCTTGAGAGGAAAACCCTTATGATACTTGCTCAAGTAGCCAAAACCACCCCTCGTTACATCATGCGCTAAAATGTAATCCTTTCAGTTTTCTGATCAACCCACAAAAAGTTCTTAAAAACCCCATCCATTTTATCCAGCCGTTTTTTTGAAAAAAGCAAGAGTAGCGGCTGAATAATATGGAGTGTTTTTGGAAGCAGTACCATTTTAATTACACTCATTTTACCCCATATTCAAATGAGTATGACTCCATCTATTAACAGTATGTTCCCCATCTGCCATCACCTTACTGACGTCAATCTCAACAATGTTCTTAAAATCATGAACTAAAATGACATTATCGTTAGACCACTTACAGCTCCCAGCAACAAAGTCCATCCTAAAACATCTATCCGAAAGAGGGAATATCTCTGTTTTCAACCAGTTTATCTTGTGCCCCGACAACTTCATCATTTCATCAAAAATGTCCCTTAAAAAAGAACCCCAATCTCGTGGATTTGAAAGGGTAATAAGTCGACTGCAAAGGCCAACACTCTAATGTTAAAAGCACCAAGTCTCAATCCTTGAAGACTTGTACTTTGTCTAATCAATGCTCTTAAAGGCCCCAAAGCAATATTAACCCCTTAAGTGCTAAGGATGCGGTATCTCATCCTCAGCACTATGCTTTCAGTGCTGGTGACGAGATACCTCGCCCTCTAACACTTAACTTTGGGGGTGCAGATTGCCCCCCTGTTGCAGCTCCGATCTCCCTGACCCCCAGGCAGAGAAGGGGAGGACTTACCATTCCATGCCTGGGGGTTGCTGTGATAAGGTTGGGGCGCGCTACGTGCAGCGACGTCATCAGGAAATTATATTTACATGCTGAAGCCATTAGGCTTCAGCATGTAAATATAGCAGGCACCCTTTTACGTGCTGCTTGGGCATTTTCTGCCGATTTGCATGAGAGAGGGCTAGTTGGAAAGGGGAGACTCACCTTTCTAACGAGCCGTCCCACAAGCAGATTGCTGGTTGGGATCGTTCGATCCTTGACCACCAATCCCACTGGACCACCAGGAAATTGATTTTGGGGGTGCCCTCCCCACCCCCCCTCAAGCCAAACAGCCCCACACTACAAAAACAACGCCACAATGTTTTTCCCGGAAGATACAAAAGGAAAAGGCACACTTGGGGGGAGAGGGAGTGGCAGATTCTTGCTGCTTCCCTGGAGGGGAGAGGGGGGTGTAAAATGGAGAGTCTGACCCCATTTTGCCACGTGAGGGAAGCAGCAAGGACCACTAGGCCACTGGGAATATGATCTTCGGGTGGGGGGGGGTGGGAGGGAGCGGCCTAGGTCAATCAGCCAACCCACCCCAAGACAATGCCAACCAGGTGGCATAATGTTGTTTTGCCTTCTCCGGGGGCAGATTAGTGCTGTTTTGCACCCATTTACCCCCGAGGAAGGCAAACAAACATAGGGTACATTTGCCAGAGGCAAACTAGGGATCCATCAGGAGGCTGGCCCAATGCCTCTAGGGCCAGTCCCCTCAAGAATCCCCCCATGAAGGGGCAGATCTTTTCTGCTTTCCTGGGGGCAGAATTGAGGGTCTCGTCCAATTTTGCCAAGCCTGGGAAGCAGTAAAGGACACTAAGCCACCAGGGAAAAGATTTTGGGGTTGGGGGGCTGTTTCGCCCATTTCCCGTGGCAGTACACCCAGCCGTCCTGGATCTCTGGCAGGGCCATGTTAGAGCTTTTCCCTCTGTGGAGGGATGGGGACCCTGTGCGGGCTCCCTGGGACTGGCGCTGGGCTCGGGTCGCTCGATCCACGTGCGAGGCAGACGCCCAAGACCGGGGGCAGAACCCCCGGCTGTCCTGGGTATCTGACCATGCCGCGTTACAGCTTTGCCCTTCAGGGAGGGATGGGGACCCTGCCGGGCTCCCTGGGATGACAGCTGGGCCTGGGGACGCGCAACCCATATGGGAGGCAGGTGCCCAAGGACGGGGGCAGTACCCCCGGCTGTCCTCGAGCTCTGGTCATGCTGCATTAAAGCTTTACCCTCTGGGGAGGGCGGGCGCCCTGCCAGGTCATCCGATGACTGCTGCTGGGCAGGGGTAGGTCTACCCATGTGCAAGCACCCCCGGCCGTTCCTAGAGCTGTGTGAAAAATCGCCTACCTCTCACAAAACTGATGGTAACCTTATGATAAATGTGTTTTTTTGTTTCCACTCAACCTGTTGTTGAAAGCATGGAAAAAGGTGAATCCAAAACTGCAAACCATTTTTTCATCACTCTTACAAGAAAAAAAAAAAGGCTTCTTTGTACATCATTTTCTTTAATTTTTTTTTTTTCTTCATTTCATGCTGAATTTGAACTGTAAATGGTAAAAAGCTTCTTTTGAAGCTAACACTAATAAAAAAAAATAAAAAGAGAGAAGAAGAAACATCATTGTATTCAATTTTCTGAGAAAACACAGAATTGTGTCACTTTTTCTTTACTTTCTCACACCCTCCTACAACAAACAACTAATCCATGGTGGCATTTGGACTGCCTACATGTGGGAGGAAAAGGATTCAAATTTGACCAGGATATCACTTGTAATAAGAGTTACAAGGGATTGAATGCTGACATACTGAAATGTCCAAAAAGTGCTCAGCACTGTGAGGGAAAATCCTCAGAAGTTAAGGGGTTAAACAAAAAAGGGAAGGGCAACCTTGTTTTTCACCTTAGATTTGCTAGACATTATGCCATTGACCCAAATACTTGCTACCAAGCCATTTTGCAGGCAATGAACGATTTTCATAAAAGTTATCTCCAAAATCCATTTTCTGCAAGATACATTCTACAAATACCCGATCAACCGCCATCTCAGCATCCCAAAAAATCAGAGCTGCATTATGATCATCATCAAATGTATGCTCCAATACATTAATAATCGATCTGACATTATCATATCAGTACCTTTGGCTTATGAACCCTGCCTGTGATGCATGCATCACATCTGAAATGCACGCAATTAAGTCTATTCGCTAAAATGTTCAGCCGAGGAGCTGATCCCATCTTTCAGATTATATAATCTGAAAGCTGGGATCCTAATTCCCCTCTTATGCATACATTATATCTTCAGGTACCAGGCTCTCAAGGGGAGCAATTGAAGGGAGGGATAGAGGATCAACACCATCTCTTGGGACAGAACATCTTTTTTCAATGAAATATTTTGGAAGAACCTGTGTGATAACAGAAGAAGATCTGAGCACCAAAACTGGCAAGGTCAGTTTGGGGTGCTCAGAAACATGGCTCCATTCACACTGCCTGAATTTCAGAAGCACCTTGGGAACTAATGGTGCCAGAGGAAAGGCATTGATGAACTTGCCGGACCAATCCAGTAAAAAGGCATCCCCTAAAAAATGTGACCTCCCGCCCCATCTATGACACTTTGGATGGATGCCTTTTGTTGTGCCTTTAAGGTAGTAATAGGTTTATTGGACGTATACCTCAACAGAGAAAAATAGTCTCTACTATGACTGGAGTTCCCAATTGTGAGGATAGCGACAGATGACTGAGCTGGTCTGCTGCCGTAATAATGACAATAATATTGTTTGGCCAGACCTAAAGCCAAAGCTGGATAGCCATCAGGCACAGTGGGCGAGTGCGGGTGCCCCCGCTTGTTCAGCTAAAACATAGCAGTGGTACAGTATATGTGAATTTGCATAATGTTCCCATTGGGGAAGGCTTTCATGGCGGTAACAATGGCCTTTAGTTCCAGTACACCATTTTCCCTGTGCTGCCCAAAGACCATGTACCCGTAGAGTGCTGCAGTGCCTCCCCCCCCCACCGAGCGGGGCTGGGGGTGGGGCAGACCAAGTCGAATGTGCTCCTTCTCAGACCAAATAATATTGCCTGAATGTGGTTTTTGTCTGTAAAGCTTCCATGGTCACCTTGTTGTAGGCAACCCTCTGGGTTTGAGATAAGACGCTCCCAATGAAGCGTCAAAAATTGTCTCTGCACCAAAGACAAATACGACTTTCAGATTTGCTGAAAAACATTGCCTAAACAGCTCATTGCATGCCTTCCTGAATTTGCAGGTAGGGTCCTATAAGGAGGTCTAAATCAGCCAGTCATCAAAGTAGAGGTAGACTACTTTAGAAATTAAACCGTCAACCTTTCATTGTAAAACTCAGGAACGTCTGATGTTTTTTCCTTATGGGGATGTGGAAATAAGCGTCCTGGAGGTGGAGAGAAGAAAACGAGTCTCCCGCCCCCTGAAGAGAATCCAAGATTCCTGCAATGTTTACCATATGGTAGGTGTCCAACAGGAGAACAAAGTTTAGAAATTACACACCTAGAAAATGGTCTTATGTTTCCAGATTTTTTGATGATCAGAAAGTACCAGGAATACAATCCCTGGTCTATTTGGTGCTTCAAGAGCTCCTTGGTGGCATCTAGAGATAATTGCTCCTGCATCTCTAATAGGAGTTTGGGGAAGGGGCTACCTACTTGTGACACAGAAATGACGCCAGTTGAGGAGACAGACGTATCAGAGAGTAGCCCCTTATTACATCCAAAAGACACTGATCCCTCGTGAATTATAGGTACTCTTGTAAATGCTGGCCCTCTAATGAAGAGGAAAAGGTGCTTAAAGTGATAGAGGGGCTCAGACACAATCTTCTTAATAGGTCTCAGACCATAGGTTTGGCATGGTCAGTTCTTGCTAGGACTGCACCCTTCTTTCCGGTCTGAAAACAATCTTTTGTTTAGGCATGGCCACATTTTTATTTGCCAGGGTGCCTCTCTGCAAATGCTGAGAAAAATAGGAGGCTGAAACATATGTTTTCACTGTTGCACAGCATGGAGCACATGGATGTGACTATTTGGGCCAGTTTTCCTTGCTGCAGGACCTAGGCTGTGTTCAGTGCAAATTATGTTTTCCCTGTCAAAGGGAAGGACAAGGAAAGTCTCAAAGGTCTAGATGCCTTGGAATCGGTATTGTGCTACATAACATTGCCCTGTGTTGGTCTTGTTCATCCAAAATGAAAGTTGATGAAGAGAAGTTTCCTTGGCCAAGCCGAGGAAAAAGGACAACTCCTCTGACACACTCTGATACAAAAGATAAGCAAATATAACAGTCTTAAGGCCAGCCCTGTATTTCGCAATTCTTTTTTCAAGCGATATACCCTACTACCCTTGTCCAAAAATTGAAAACTTGGGAAGCCAGGACCTTTCCTTGAGCCAAAGCAGCTGAAACTACAGCCAATTCATCTGACAAGTAGATCTAAAGTACAATAGAATTCTCCTTGCGTGATCAGTATTTCGTATCCAAGCTTTTAGCCAGGGTAGGTTCTGAAAAGGACTTTTTGCATGGAACCACAGCAAATTCCAGCACTGAGACTCCCAGAGGTATTTTATCTTTGTTTTTTACTTTTGTGCAATGTCGCCCGGCTATGTATTTTCTTTTGACAGCTAATTTGTGCCATGTAGCCTGGGCTTTATTGTTGTTTCTTAAGCAGGTGGCCAGAGTGAGGAAGATGTGTGTAAATCGTCGGTAGTACTGTTTTTAATATTGGTCATCACCTTTTTTTTTAAAATATATTTTTATTGATTTTACACATACACTGTATCAAAGTGTGGCAAGTACTTGAAAAGCGCTACAAGCAGCGCAGTCGTGCTTAGAGGTGCATGTATTAAACAACAAGAACATAAACATCAACAACAGGTCAGAGAGATGTTCGTGGGGGAGCCAAGATGGCAGTGGTGCCATGATAGTCCGTATTAGTTAAATGAGGGCGGGCAGGGGGAATTGTACATGCTTTGGGATCAGGGCAATGGGCAGAGAGCAGGGATCGCCGGTCTATCCGGCCTTCAATGTTTTTGTTCCTGGGTTTACGAGCAGGCGGGAAGCTACCTTGGTCGGATCTTCTACTATGTGTTGTCCCCTTTGCTTTTACTCAGTTTTGTCCATCCATCGTAGGGAGGGAGGTTGTCAGGCTAAACCACGTTTGGAGGAATTTGTCTCTGTTCCCGAACTGGAGGTCAGTTATTTTTTCCGCTGCAATTATATCCCAGCATTTCGTCCACCACATTTGTACTGCTGGGCCCTCTGGGTTTTTCCACAACCTAGCCACAGAAATCTTAGCGGCCGTCAGCAGATGAGAGCATAGCTCTGCTCTGTGCCCTGAGAGGGGGAATTGGCCCTCCCCGCTTGCTCCCAGTAGAACAATGCCCGGATCCCATGGGATTGTGAGTCCTGTGATCCTGTTGATGTGATCCAGCACGGATCTCCAGAATTGGGTGGCTTTGGGACATGTCCAAAACAAATGGTAGAGTGTGCCTTTATCTGGACATCCTCTCCAGCACGCCAGAGGAATTGTCGGGTTACATTTGTTAAGTGTCTCTGGGGTCCGGTACCACCTGAAGCATACCTTGAATGCCCCCTCCTTGTTGGAAACACATTTCGAGCTTCTGTTTGCCCTTGCCCAGATGTGGTTCCACTCCTCCAGTTCGATGGGCCTCCCAATGTCATTCTCCCATTTCAGCATGTACGGCTCTTTGCGGGATGGGTCAGTTCTGTCCAAGAGCTTGTAGAGGGTAGAAATTCTGCCCTTTGGTGGGGATCCTGTGAGAGTGAGTTCCAGGGCAGTGAGGTCTCTGCTTCCGAGGCGCTTCATATCCCTACTCGAGAGCCAATGTCGGAGCTGGGTATATCTAAATTTTTGGCTCCCCAGCACGTTGAATTTCGCCTTGCAGGCCTCGAAGTCAAGGTGGTCTCCCTCCTCATAGAAATCTTGCACCCTCTCCAGCCCTCCATTTTTCCACCTCGTGAAATTCTTGGGGTTATAGCCCGGGGTAAATTCTGGATTCCTCCAGACCGGGGTGAGTGGACCCATTGTGCTGCGGAGATTCCACAGGCGCGCCGCCCTTCTCCAGCTCATCACCGTGTTTTTGGGATGCCGCCAGGGGTCCCACGTCCATGCCTGCGCTTGGTTGCTTCAGGTGTGGTAGCGAGTTTATCGGGCACAGGCTCCAGGCCTCTTCCAGATCCAGCCAGCGGGGCTTTGGGGTGGAGGGAAGCCAAGCGAACGCGAATGAGAGCTGAGCGGCAAGGATATATCTGGCCACCTCAGGCGCTCCCAGACCTCCCAGCGCCCGTCCTCGGAGCATGAGTTTCCTTGGGATTTGCGGCTGTTTTCCTTCCCAGATATAACTCATGATGTTCTTTTGTAGCTTCTGGATCGCCTGCTTCGGAATTGTGGTAGGTATGGCTGCGCACTGGTAAAGTAGTCTAGGAATGAGGTTCATCTTCAGAGCCGTGATTCTCCCGAACCATGAAATCTCCTGCTTTTGCCAGCGTACAAGGTCGTTCTTGAATTCTTTAAGGAGCGCCGGGAAGTTGGCTTTGTATAGTCTACTGAGGACGCCTGGGAGCTGGACCCCTAGATATGTGAGATTCTTTTTTGCCCAGGGTATGTGGTATTCTTTTTCCAGATCTGACATTAGAGAACCAGGCAGGTTAATGCTTAGCGCTGTCGATTTGGATAGATTAACCTTAAATCCCGAGGCTTCCCCAAATTCGAGCAGTTCCCTCCATAGGGCCTTCATGGATTCCCTTGGCTTGATCAGTGTAAGGAGGACGTCGTCGGCGTACAGGGCGGCTTTATATGTTTGGGCCTTGATTGTCGGGCCTTGGATCCCTGCATTTAGACGTACCCTGTTCGCGAATGGCTCCATGGAGAGGGCGAATAACGGGGGGACAGAGGGCAACCCTGCCTGGTGCCTCTTGAGATTTTGATTATTTCGGACCTGGACCCATTGATTCTAAGTCTGGTGGAGGGATGTTGGTAGTTCGCTAATGTCCATTTTATGAAATTTGGGCCAAAGCCGAAATGCAGGAGTGATTTTTGGATGTAGCCCCAATCGAGCATGTCAAAGGCCTTATGCGCGTCGAGGGATAGTACCATCAGTGCCCACCCCTTCCTGTTGGCTGATTCAATGACATTTATGGTTCTCCTTATATCATCATGGGTGCTGCGGCCAGGGATGAATCCAATCTGATCCAGATGGATGATGGACGGAAGCAAGGGAGCCAGCCTGTTCGCAAGGGTTTTGGTGAAGATTTTAGCGTCTTAGTTCAGGAGGGTGATGGGTCTGTAGGAGGCGCAATGGCTCCAGTCCCTTCCAGGTTTCAATAGCAGCACGGTTAGCGATTCTTCCATCAAGGGGGTGGTCGTTCCTGATGATAGGAACGAGTTGAAGAGGGTTGCCAGATGGGCCGAGAGGATATATGAAAACTTTTTATAGAATTGTGCTGTAAGCCCATCCGGGCCAGGAGTTGAGTTTTTCATTTTAGCTATGACCTCACTCACTTCTTCTGCCGAGATAGGGACCTCTAGGGCCAGGAGTTGAGGGTGTGGTACGGCTGGCTGTCCTCCTGCGAGATATTTAACTTGTGCTGATGCGGCCGTGGGAATACCCGACATGATACCCCTGTGATGAGCTGTCATGATTTCTCAGTGGTAGAGTAGCGAAGAGTTCCTTGCGCATCCAAGAGGCTATGGATGGAGTTTCTTGATTGTAGTTTTTTTAGCTTATGGACCAGAAGCCGATTTGCTTTGTTGCTGTGCACATTATAAAACTGTTTGGTGTATGTTAGTGCTCTGGCCGCTTTGTCGGCTAGATGCATTTCTAGGGAACGCTTCGCCCTTTGGAGCACGCGTCTCGCATTGGTCATCACTTTTATATATCTTGATGAATGTCATGCATTTTGTATTGCTATTTTGTGCGTTAATGTATTTTATACGAATAAATAATTTTGACTTACTTCCATAACAACCCAGAATCTAAAAGTGGTGGTGTTGGTGTCAGCTACATATTTGCCCCTTGTAGGGGCCTCTGCCACATTTGGCACCATAGTTGCAGAAGGAAGGTCTGGCAGAGTATCAATGAAGGCTGATTCCTGAGGCTAGACTCAGTTGAACAAGTTATTTACTGCTATTAACATTCTTTCGACTGGATGTTCCTCCCACATCTTTTGAAATATTCTTATAAGCTTCAGCTGCTTTG
This sequence comes from Ambystoma mexicanum, assembly GCF_040938575.1. Classification (NCBI taxonomy): domain Eukaryota; kingdom Metazoa; phylum Chordata; class Amphibia; order Caudata; family Ambystomatidae; genus Ambystoma; species Ambystoma mexicanum. Next base: position 163,499,169 of record NC_090929.1, read on the forward strand.
GGAAAATAGGAAGAGTATGATGTGCGTTGTTCCTGTCGACTTGATGTTCCTCGAGGGCCCCCGTCTCGAGGTCGACATGACCGGTATACATAGCACGTGCAGCGCCTGTTGGGTTCAGTTCTGTTTTTCCCTGTTTTCCTTTGCATAATTACCCGCTTAGCATCATACCGTATCAGACTCTAAAAGAGCGTAAAGTGTAATGCCTGGAAATTCTACAGCGGGGCAGGTTGGAAGGGACGATGAGGAATCCGTGGGAGGAACATCCAGCCTAAAGAACATTACCATGGGTAAGTAACTTGTTCTTCAAATCGATTGTGTCCTCCCACACACATTCCTCATCAATTCATAAAGCAGTGTCGGTTTTGGAGACGGGAGTATGAATTTTCAGAATTAATATTAGTCATGGACCAAATGAAGGACTTCCTTCCCAAATCCTCCTTCCTGAGATGAAGATGAGTCTAGACAGTAATGCTTTACAAAAACATGGATGGTAGTCCATGTGGCTGCTGCACAGATGTCCCTTATCGGCACCCCTTTTTGTAGGGCAGAAGATGTTGGCATGCCCCTTGTAGAATGGGGCCTTAGGTATTCTGTAGGGTCTTTCCCAGCCAATTTATAGCATTCTTCAATGCTCAGAATAATCCATCTGGACAGGGTTTGTTTCGTTACTGGTAGTCCTAATTTAAGACCCGTGTATCCAATGAAGCGCTGATAATTGTGGCAAATCTACGCCATTCGTGAAATATAGAAACTCATAGCTCTTCTTGGGTCAAGTCTATATAGCCTCTCCTCTTGCTTTCCAGGATGAGGGGTGGGGCGGTAAAAAGTTGGTAAAACAATTTTTTGAGCTACATGGACATCGGATGACTATTTTAGGAAGAAAAGAAGGTTTTACCTGAAGAACAACCTTGTCTCTATAAAAAAGTAGTGAAAGGGGTTCTACAAGATAACACCTGCCGCCTGCTCACCCTGCAGGCTGATGTTAGAGCTACTAGCAAAATGGTCTTAAATGTCAGACGTTTTAATGGACACAAATGAAGTGGTTCAAATGGCGCACACAAGAAATTTTAGAACAAGATTCAAATCCCAAAAAGGGACTTGAAAAGGAGACGGGGGAAACACGTATGATTAAGGGAAATATAAAGTATGACACTTCCTCAGAAGAGCGCTTAAAAATTGAAAGCGCTGCCAAATAACCTTTAATGGTTCCAATCTCGTGCCCCACATTTGCCAAATGTAGCAAGAAAGGCAACACCATAGGTGAATTACATTGAAATCGCTCCACATTCTTACACCTGCACCAGTTGCAGAACCTGTTCCAACGGCACAATGATTTAGTTGCTGGCCATCTGGCCGATAGCAAAATCTCCATTACGTCATCCGGAAGGTCCCAATCCTTATATCTCAACCTCTCAGAAACCATGCGTGAAGGTTGAGTGTCTTGACCTACGGATGGAGAACACGACCCTCATCTCGCGAGAGAAGGTCCTCTCTTTGTGGAAGACGTATTGGAGGGCAGATGGACATGTCCAGAAGATCAGGGTACCATGTCCTCCTGGCCCAATCTGGAGCAATTGGGATCATGGGTTTCCTGAACCTTCTCAACCTCCTGATTACTTGCAGAATGACGGGGACTGGACGAAACTTGTACAGGAACGGAAACTCCCAGTCCACTACGGACACGCCCCTTATAGCTCCTCTTGTGGGAAATTCCTTGGAGCAGTACAGTTCGCAATTCCTGTTGGCACTGGTAGCGAACAGATCTACCCGAGAGGTTCCCCAAAGGGTGAAGATCTCTTGAAGGACTTCCTGAGCTAGTTCCCACTCGTGGAAGACTGTGCTCTGCCTGCACAGAGCGTCCACCGCCCTGTTCTCCTTCCAGGCTAGGTTAACTGCTGACAAGGAGATTCCTGCTTGAATTGCCCAGAACCAGAGCTGCATAGCCTCTCTGCACAGTGGTAGTGACCCTAAGCCTCCTCTTTTGTTCAGGTAGTACATGACCACTTCATTATCAGTATGTTTCTTCCCCGTACAGATGGCAGAAAGGCCTTCAGCGCTAGTCTGATTGCCCTCAGCTCCAAATGATTGATGTGTAGTTTTGACTCCGATGGAGACCAACGTCCGCTGACTGTCAGATCGTTGGTGTGCGCTCTCCACCCCATGAGTGAGGCGTCGGTAACTACTGTTATATCTGGCCATGGCTGCCGAAAAGTTTCTCCCTTCAGAATGTTGTCTTTGCAGAACCACCACAGAAGGTCCTGCGCAACCCTGCTCGGAACCTGAAGGCCTGTCATCTTGCCTGAGAATTGAAACCACTGAGTCCTGAGGGCCCATCCGAGGGATCTCATCCTCTGACGCGCCTCTGGCACCAGGAAATTGCAGGATGCCATGAAGCCACACAGCCTTAGAAAATCAAAGGCTGGGAGACACTGGGCACTGTAGAATTTGGTGACCATCTGCTGAATGTGTTGAGCCCTCACTTCGGGTGGCAAGGATTTTCATGAGGATGCATCCAGGACTGCTCCGATAAACTGTGATGGTATCATGTGGGACTTCTTGAAACTGAGGGAAAGCCCAGTATGTGGAGAGAGTGGCAGGTGATTCTGAGATATTCCAGGGCTTGTTCGGGAGAACAGGCCCTGATCAGCCAATCGTCCAGGTAGGGGTAGACACAAATACCCCCTCTCCTGAGACTCACTGCCCCAACCAACATTAACTTGGTGAAAACCCTTGGGCGTAGGTGAGCCCGAATGGCAGAACTCAAAACTGATGATGAGAACTGCAAACCTCAGGTGCTTTCTGTGCCGGTGATGGATAGGCACATGAAAGTAAGCATCCTGAAGGTCCAATGACACCATCCAATCCTGAAGCTGAAGGGCCTAAAGGATCCGACAAAGGGTAACCATCTTGAACTTGATCTTTCTGAGGAACTTCCTCAAGTATCTTACGTCCAAGCTGGGTCTCAATCCCCCGTCCTTCTTCGGGATCAGAAAGTATGGGGAATGCCACCCTGTGTTCCATTCCGCTACAGTTACTGGTTCTACAGCATCTTTCTCTAGCAGGCTCAACATGTCCTGCACAAGGAACGGATCTGGAGTTTTGAGTGAGTGGTTCCCTGGTGGATGATTGAGGTCTTTTAATGAATGGGACACAGTAACCCTGGGCTACAGTTTCTAATGCCCAAGCATCTGAAGTAATGCCCCGTCATTCTTGCAGATGCTGAGCCAGTCTGCCTCCCACTGGGGTCTTGTAGATTAAGACCTCAGAGAGGTTTTGAGGTGGCTGGAACAGTGGCTGATGGTAAAGCAACCGCTGTTTGGGCAGACTAAGTACCGCTTCCTCGTCCACCATGAGGGAATCTTCTTTGGCCTCTATTACTAGCCTGTCCCCTCGCCCTACAAACTGTGGAATAGAAGTGAAAGGACCTACCCCTCTAAGAAAATTCAGTGGGTAAGATTGTGACGATTAGTGATTTTCCCGCCGCCTTAGAGGTCTGTAGCTTCTCCAGGCTTTTGTCAGCCTTGTTGCAAAACAGCTGAGAGCAGTCAAATGGCATACTGAGAAGTCTGGACGGCACATCCGATGAAAATCCCAACTTTCTCAACCACGCAAATCTGTGTAGTACAGTACTTGTTGCCATGGATCTACTGATGCTGTCAGCAGTATCCAGTCCTTACTGTAGAGACTCACACAAAGCCTCTTTTCCATCACTTATGATAGCCAGGAAGCAGTCTCTTTCTTCCCCCTTGGGAATATAGTCAGCCGCCATTGCTACACAATCCCTCAGAGTGTATGTGAATTTTGCTAAGTGGCGTTGGCATATTTTAATGCCATGCTTCCTGCAGGAAAAAAAAAAAAAAATCTTTCTTGCCCAAGCGTCCACACACTTATCTGTCAGGAGGGATAGTGGGATATGCAGCCTGTTTGGAAGAGGATGTCGCCACCTGAGCCACTGGCCTTTTGGCATGGGGTGCTTTAATAAATATTCAGGGTCATTGCGGGATGGCCTATATTTCTTGGTAAGGTTCTTGTTCACCGCAGCAATTGTCTCAGCTGCCTCCCAATTTGTCTTAACCCTTTTTTGAAGGGCAACGTGAAAGGGAAGGATTGGATCCTTTTGTGGACTTTGGTCCAGGATATCCATTAAATCGTCTGGCTCAAATGTAGGAGTAGATCTGCTCCGACCTAGAGTGTCAACCACCCTGGTCATGAGTTGCCTATAGGAGGCTTCTGCATTGTCTGAAGGGTCTGGGTTTAGGAATTCCAATTCAGGTGATGTATCACCACCGGCTGTTTGGAGGCTCTCATATAAGTCATTCATCTAGGATTCTTCTGACACCACGGTCTCTGGCATGTTAGGGGTACCAAACTCCAGACCAAAGGGTGGAGTGTCCCCATCAGAAGGATCATGCTTTTCATAAATTGATAAAAGATTTGAAGAAATCTTTTCTCATTGCAGGTTTGTACATTTTCTCCACCTGCTTAGCTAAAGGCATCAACTGCTTCGAACTTGTCGTTGACTGCTGCTTCAAGATCAATGGCATTGCCGCTCAACACTGGAGACATTGACGACTTCAACACCAACAATGGCCTCGACACTGTTGGTGTCGATGATGCCTTTTTTGTTGATAACGCCCTCGAAGGGCTAGACCCTAGACTCGAAGGAGCCTTCGACGAAATTTCGTCAGGTCGAGGCCTTGACGGCTCTCTTTGGGATGATGGCTTATTTCAGGGCTCGAAGGTGTGCAGGATTTTGCCTTTGCCTTTCCTCTGTCAGCTTTATTCGGGGCAACCACAGCATGGCTTCTCTGCTTGTCCTTCGAGGGGGCTGGGGCCTCCTTATCGAATATCTTTAACATCTCTCTCCGAAACTCTTCCCACTTGGCAGAAGTCGAGTATTTGGTCGGACATGAAATTCTTTCAGGAGAGGAATCACTAGAGGATGATGGAGATCTGCAATGCCTCTTTTTCGACTTCTTGGTCGAAGACGAAGAATGGTGGGAGCCAATCCTGGAGTGAGATTGTTTTTTTTAAAGATTTTCTCCAAGGAGCGTCTCCTCTCGACTCGTCAAAAGATCGAATTTTTAGATTGGGATGAAGGGGATTGCGAGGGGGTCCTACCCGCTGCTACTTTCCCTCTATGCAATCTTTGAGCCTTAACGGTCATTGCCTGACAGCAGTCGCAATCAGCCGTTCGCTGCTCTGTGCCAAGACAAGACAGACACACTCAATGAGGGCCAGTAATGGCCATTTTGGAAGCACAAACATGACTTTTCTTTAATCCCCACTTCGGTGTCGATGGAGCCGCGGTGAAGACATTTTCTCTCGAGTGTCGCAGTTTTAATTTAAAAAAACCAAAGCGAGCGGTAATCCTTTCAAAAGCGATAGAGGCCCTCGAGGGACATCTGAGTCAACGGAAACGTTCACAGCGCCCTCTGCCGAAAAAATATTTCCAAAGCAGCTGAAGCTGGAAAAAATATATCAAAAGATGAGGGATACATGGGAGGACACAATCCATTTGAAAGTAGTATTAGTACGTCATTTTTATAACGCCTTTCACCATTAGTATGGCCACAACGCACTGTAGGTTGAACGCCCTTGGTGAACCGGAGTCCAGGTATGAGAAGTTCGAAGAGATGCTGGTATGCGTGTGTGCATATTGGCCAATACAAAGGTAAGAAGGGATGACCAAGTACCTGTTAGCCACCCATGTCGAGCTGGTATGTGTATGGTTGGTGAGGTAGTCTAGAGAGGGTATGCGAGAGTGGGATAATCATTATGCTACCCATCAAGTTTTTGTTGTGAATAGAAGCTGCATTCTTATGGCAGAGGTGTTGTGCCGAGAGTCGAGTGGTGTGTGATGGCAGACGCGTGTGCGTCGGTGGCCATGCTTCCGGCTAATATTCCATATGCATTTAGTTTGATCTTACACACACATATACAAATATTCATATAAATAAAATTAATCTCATAATACAACGCATATAAAAATATTAACATCTCTAACTACAAATAATCATGTCAAGTAAAAAAAAATTAAGTACACCTAGTAAGTCCAACATTTTCACAATTGCATGTAGTAAGAACATTTCAGATCCTATAGACATACAGTTCCACAGGTCGTTCAAATTTATGAAATTGTTTAAGGTACAAAAGAATCAACCCAGATGTTCTGTTCTCATCAATGTCAACATTGGACATTCCACCAATATGTGGCACAGGGTTTCTGGTTTCCCTGCAAAATTAAACCAAGGGCAAATATCAGCACCATCCTCCTTTTGTTTTTTTTCGGGCTTGTGTAATTTCCTCCATTAATAAGAGGTTTAGTCTGAATCTTAAAAAATGTGTTCTTTTAACAGGGCACGGGAATTGATTAAGATAATTTGGTAAACGGCCAAAGGGTTTATCGAATAGTTAAAAGGTAGAGTACAATTTATATCCTCTGGTGCGTGAGATTATGTTAATCCAATCCTTTTCTTTTTTAACACCTTCTTTATATTCATTGGGTTTCCTGTTAAATCTGAGCGATCTTTATCTATTGCATCAAAAAAGCTGCCAGCCACAGATATCTTTTCAGCAACAGTGAAGATCTTGTCATCAGGCAGTTTAAAAGAATCGCGTATAGGGAATTTCTCATGGGCGTCAGATATTTCTAGCCAGAGTTAAAACCAGCCAACTGAACCAATATTCTAACGACAGAAGGCCCAGTATGAAGCGCAATGAAGCCATGGGGAGAGACGAGGGCAATCCCATTGCCCTCTTCCATAGTCAGCCCTCCAATCTCTCCCATGGAATATTATCGGCTGCCAACTCTATTTCCATCCCATACATTATCTTTGGTATAACCTTAACATACAAGACAATAAGTATCATTTCCACATAATTTTCTTTCTAGTGAAGGTACGCCCCTGAACGCTCACACCAGAGAGAATACAACATGTTAGGGAAGAAAGGCCAGAGTCGATTTTGTAAGGATAATACGCAGATGAGAGCAACAGCAAAGAACTCTGCTGCTAAGAACGTTCTGCCAAAAAGAGGTACAAGCAGAAACTTTTAAAGGTACACAGCATCATAGTGATGCTACAACATACAGTAAATACATGTGCTGCTGATTGGATGGACCCTATACTGGGACTAAAAAAGAAGAGCTAGGAGACAATTCCTAGTCCATGGTATGCTCAAGCTCTGCTCTATATTCAAGCTGCAGATATTAGTTCATTATTCATAAAAAAGGCAATATGCATTCAGAAGGTGTGTGTCCCAACAGTGTTTGCCAATATATTTCAGACATAGTCCGTCTTCAGGGCTTGGAGAATATATATGGAACAAGTTACTTACCTGTAACTGTTGTTCTCCAGCATGGGTCTGGCATGGATTCACATGCTCATGAATATTCCCCGTCAGGCTGGGAATCCTCGGTAAAGAAAAAACCAGTATCAGTTTCGTTTCTGATCTGTCTTTCGTAGTAATAACCAATCACTGGTCTCTGCGTCATACTGACCACAGCCAATGACTGCCCTCTACCTAAGCACCGCCTCTGGCAGCCATCTTCAGATTTGGAAGCACGTGAAGTGGCAGTATGACCAAGTGAAGAGCCGCAGAGGGGTAGGCGGGAGGGTTCGCATGTGAATCCATGCCAGACCCATGCTGGAGAACAACAGTTACAGGTAAGTAACTTGTTCCTTCTCCAGCATGGGGTCTGGCATGGATTCACATGCTCATGAATAAAGAATACATAGCAGTACACACATGCACAACCACGGGAGGTGGCAAAGGCTCAACATTAAGCATTACATCAAACTCAACATTAAGCATCTTACCTCCTCACCAGGCTCACCTCAGGCGAACAGGTTGCGCAGCACTGCTTGGCCGACCCTGGACTCCTCCCTGGAATCCCGATCGACGCAGTAGAATTTCGTGAAGGTGTGCGTCGACCTCCACGTAGCAGCCCTGCATATGTCCAGCAGGGGCACACCAGAAAGGAACGCCGTGGTAGCTGCGATCGCTCTGGTGGAATGGGCTCTCGGACGGCCAGGCAGCGGTCGGTTTGCCAACCGATGACAGTACATGATACAGCCGGAGAGCCATCTGGAAATGGAAGCCTTCGAGAGAGCCTTCCCCTGATTGACAGGTCCAAAGTTCACAAAGAGTTGTGACGTCTTCCGAAAACACTTCGTGCGGTCCACGTAGAACTTCAGCGCTCTAGCCACATCCAGCGAGTGCAAAGTCCTCTCAGCCGGCGACGAAGGCGACGGGAAGAACACAGGCAACACCAAGGGTTCGTTGAGATGGAAGTCCGACGGTACCTTGGGCATGAAGGAGGGGTGCGTCCTGAGCACTACCCTCGTGTCGTGAAAAGGCAAGTACGGGGCCTTGCAGGAAAGGGCCTGGATCTCTCCCACCCGTCGTGCGGAGGTGATGGCCACAAGAAACGCTGTTTTCCACGACAGAAACTTCAACGGGGCCGAGTGCAGAGGCTCGAACGGAGGTCCCATGAGCTTGGTCAGCACCACGTTGAGCTCCCACGCCGGGGCCGGAGCCTTCACCGGCGGGAACGATCTGAACAGTCCCTTCATGAACTCTTTCACCAGACGATGAGACCACAAGGACGTCCGGCCCGTGGTTCTGGTGTATCGGGAGATCGCAGCAAGATGAATCTTGATGGACGCGTGTGCCAGTCCAGCTTTGGCCAGCGTCAGCAGGTACGGCAGTACCTGGGGAGCCGTAATCCGTAGAGGGTTAATCTTCTGTGCGTGGCACCAGACAGAGAACCTCTTCCATTTGTGTCCGTAGCATTTAAGAGTCGAGGACGCCCTGGCCTTTGCAAGAACCTCTCTGCAGTCGGCCGGTATGTCGTATCCTCCAAACTCTAGCGCTGCAGGAGCCAGGCCTGCAAGTTCAGCGATTTCGGGTCGTGGTGGAGGATGGCGCCTCCTTCCCTGGAGAGTAGATCCGCGTCCACCGGCAGCTTGATTGGCGGGGACGCTGACAAGTCCAGAAGGTCCGGGAACCATATCTGCCTCGGCCACGCAGGTGCGATGAGGATCATCCTGCACTGTGACCTCTTGAGCTGGTTGACGAGCCGGATTAGCAGTGGCAAAGGAGGGAACGCGTAGAGGAACAGGCCCTCCCAGGGGAACGAGAAAGCATCGCCCATGCTCCTCGCCTGGGGAAACCTGCTGGCGAACCTCCGGCACTTGGAGTTCGTCGCCGTCGCGAACAGGTCGATCTGGGGTGTGCCCCACCGTCGGAAGAGGCGATCCACTAGATCCTGCCGTAGTTCCCACTCGTGGCACGAGAGCAGCTCCCTGCTGAGTGAGTCGGCGATGGTGTTTTTTATCCCTGCCAGATGAAACGGCACCAGAAACATCCTTTGGGCGACGGCCCAATGCCACATGTCCTGTGCCTCCTTGGACAGTGCTGGGGACCTGGTTCCGCCCTGTTTCCTGATGTAAAACATGGTGGTGGTGTTGTCGGTGAAGATCCTCACCACCTTGCCCTTGAGGGACGGAAGGAAGGACCTGAGGGCCCAGAACACTGCACGGAGCTCCAGGACGTTGATATGGAGGGACTTCTCCGTCGGGAGCCAAAGGCCTCTCGCGTGCAGATTTTCGGTGTGCGCTCCCCACCCTTCCAGGGAGGCATCGGTGGTCACTGTCTCCTGGTGGTCTGGGGTCTGGAAGTCCATGCCCGCCGTCAGATGCGCGCGGGTGCCCCACCACCGGACCGCTCGGCGGAAACTCTCGTCGAGTGTGATCCTCTCCTCGAAGCCGCCCGTCGTTTGGATCCAGCGCGCGTCCAGGAACTCCTGCAACGGGCGCATCCGGAGCCTGCACATGGGAATGAGGTAGATGCAAGAAGACATCATTCCGAGGAGGGACTTGATGGACCTCACCTTGGCCGCGTCGGAAACCAACATCCGCTGTACCTTGCCCAGGATGGACCTGGTCCTTTCCTCCGACGGGGAGGCCAGAAGGGACACTGTGTCGAGCTTCGCTCCCAGAAACAGTGCGTTTTGCGCGGGTACCAGGTGGGACTTGGCGTAGTTCACGGAGAATCCCAGGTCCGTGAGAAGTTGGACGGTCCTTTCCGTGTGCTCCACGGCGAGCTCCCTCGTCTTGGCTCGGATGAGCCAGTCGTCCAGGTAGGGGTAGACGTGGATCCCCTCGCGGCGCAGCTGCGCCGCCACCGGTGCAAGGCACTTGGTGAATACCCTGGGTGCCGACCGTAGTCCGAAGGGGAGGGCTTTGAACTGGTAGTGACGCCCTTGGACCACAAACCTGAGGAATTTTCGGTGCCCCTTTAGGATGGGAATATGGAAGTAGGCATCCTCCAAATCCAACGACGACAGGAAGTCTCCTTCCTCCAGCTGACCCAGGACGTGCTGGAGGGTGACCATCCGGAACTTCTGCGCCTTGATGAACTTGTTCAGACGTCGCAGGTCTAGGATGGGGCGCCATCCTCCCGTCTTCTTCTTCACGAGGAAGTATCTCGAGTAAACTCCGGAGCCCCGAAGCCTTTTTGGGACGAGTTCGATGGCGCCCTTCCTGAGCATCGCCTTTACCTCCAGGAGAAGCTGAGGGACGTGAAGCTCTTTCCTGGCCACGGGGGGGACGCGCGGGCACCTTCTTTGAAACTCGAGCGCGTGGCCCCGGGCTAAGGCGTCCAGCACCCAACGGTCGGTGGAGATGGACTCCCACACGCTGACGAAGCTCGCCAGTCGGCCTCCCACCGGGGTGCTTCGGTGGGGGCCCGACCCCACGGCCGGTTCAATCCTGTTTCGACGAGGCTTTGCCGCCTTGACCTCCTTGGCGACGACGGCGGGGTCCGCCAGACTTGCCTCGTCCTCTGTAGGCCTCCTGAGACGACGAGTGGGCCGCTTGACGGTAGGTGGAGAAACCGCCGCCGGAACCTTTGGAGGCGCCCTTGCCTCCGCTGCTCCGAAAGGGCGTCTGTCGTTGCTGCAGAACCCCAAGGGCCCGGGCCGTCTCAGTGTCCGCTTTAATGGCCTGAAGGGAATCGTCCACTGTTTTCCCAAACAGGTTGTTCCCATCGAACAGCATGTCCAGGACTCTGGTCTGTACGTCTTGACGGAAGTCCGTAGCCTTGAGCCATCCACGCCGCCTAAGGCACACGCCGTTGCCCAACTGGCGAAACCCAGTGTTGGCGATGTCCGTCGCAATAGTGGTGGCGTGGTCCGACGCCACCTCACCTTCCTGTAGGATCTCCAGGGCATCCACCCTCTTGTCGTCCGGTAGGAAGTCCAGCAGGGGAGCCAGTTTGTACCATAGCTCCCTGTCGTAGCGGGCCACGATAGCCAAGGCGTTGGCCGCTTTAATCGTCGTCGCTGCAGACGAGATGACCCTGCGTCCCATAGCGTCCAATTTCTTTCCCTCGCCGTCCGGTGGGGAAGTCGATGTGGAGGCCGCACCCCCCCCGCTTTCTTCCTGGCCGCCGCAGAGACGACGGAGTCCGGGGTAGGCTGCGCCCGGAGGCACAGGGGGGCCACGTCCGGGACCCGGTACTTCTTCTCGTACCGGTCTCTTCTAGCTGGCGTCGTGGAAGGGTTCTTGAGGAGGGCGAGGCCCTCATCCCAAATGTCGTCCAGTAGAGGCACCGCGAGGACCGTCTTCCTCTTGGCCTCGCGCCGTTGGTAAAGGAATCCTTCCTTTTTCTTCTCCTCAGGGCAGAGTTGGAAAAGCTCGGATGCCCTGGCGATCATGGAGTGGAACGATCCAATCTCGTCGGGCGGAGAAGCCCTGGTGGGAGGTGACGACGGTAGATCCTCGTCGTATACCTCGTTGTCCGTACCCGTCGCTGCCGTGTCAGTCACCGTATCATCCCCTCGGGTGGACGGGGAGGAGGGCTGGACGGGGCGCGACGGCTGAAAAGGAGGTGGAGGGTGAATCCTTCTTTTCTTGGGCGGGGGAACACCAGAAGGTCCCAGTTCAGGATCCCCCGACGGGAGAGGTTCCTCCGTCGGCAACGGTAGTCTCGTCCTTATCTCTGAGCATAAGGACTGTATAGCCAACAAAATGGCCGCCGAGTTGTCTCGCGGCGCTGGCAGAGGGGAATCCGACGGGCGATCAGGGGCCCCGTCGGCACCCTCGACGATGTCGTCGTCACCTGCGTCGGGATCCATCCCGACGGGCCGGTCTTCATCCACGCCAAGGCCGTGGCTTAAGACCTCGATCAGCTCTTCCTCCGAGGTTGAAGCCGAATCTACGACGACGCCCTGCCCCCCCTTTTTCTTCCCCGCCGGGGATTTCACGGGGGTCCTATCGATGGGCACAAAAGAGGACTCCCTCCGAGGTGGCAGGGAGACTCTGAGCCCCGAGATCGCCACCACTGGTGTAGCCTCCACAGGCTGAGCCAGGGCCGCTGCGACAGTATCGATAGAGGGCTTGGCCGGATGGATTAAGGCCTTTACCACCTTAGGTGCGCTCACCGCCTTATCCTTGAGGGGGGGGGACACTGCCTCGCTCCCCCTCCGATGGGGCCTTCGAGCTCGACCGGGGCCTCTCCAGGAGCTTCGCCGGGTGCTCGCCCTTCCTCTTACCCGACCCAGAGCGTTGGCTCGTGGCTGAAGGTGCCGGGGAGGGTGCGCCCTGCCTGGCGCCCGTAGAGCCCGACCGTTCGGCGCTCCCGGTGCCAGCGGACTCGCGGTGCTTGGCCTTGTGTTGGACCCCCGTCGCCGGGGCGTCCTCAAAGGTCTTAGAAGACCGCTCGGATTACTTCCTCTTCTTCGCCTGACGGGCTCTTCCCTTCCAGCCAGTTGGCGAGGCGTTGATGGCGGTCCTTCATGGTCCGCTCCGACATATTGCCGCAAAACGCACAGTCCTTCTCCACGTGCGTCTTGTCCTCATGTAGGCAGTAGAGACAAAAGGAGTGTTCGTCCTCCTTAAAGACGTTCTGCAGCTGGCATCCAGGGCAGACCCTGAACAGCTTTCAGGCGTCGAGCTTCCCTTCTCCTGGGCCATGTCCGGGCCTGAGAAGCTTCTGGAGTCCTCCAAAAACGTAGCTCGACGAAATCTTTACCCTTGAGGGGCGCAGACGAATCCGACACGGGTCCCCGTTGATCGGATGGAGAGTCGGTGGAGCTTGAGGCTCTTTTGACCGAAAAAACCGAAGTTTTTGAGAAAAAACGTGAAAAAATAGCACTAACGCTCGAGAGCAATAGCAGGAGGATCCCAACACATGAACATGCGGTAAAAATCTGAAGATGGCTGCCAGAGGCGGTGCTTAGGTAGAGGGCAGTCATTGGCTGTGGTCAGTATGACGCAGAGACCAGTGATTGGTTATTACTACGAAAGACAGATCAGAAACGAAACTGATACTGGTTTTTTCTTTACCGAGGATTCCCAGCCTGACGACGGGGAATATTCATGAGCATGTGAATCCATGCCAGACCCCATGCTGGAGAACAAGTATTTTCATCACCATTAAAAAGAACTATATGTGAACCAATCCAAAATAAAATATAAATGAATACGTACCACACATTATTCATGTCTTGTATAGAAAGGAAAAATAATAGAGAAACTCATACGTTTTCATAAAATTAAACAAAAAAAAAGATAATTTACCTGGCTGTGAAGCCTTCTTCTATCTGCAATTCAATATGAGGAAAACCCAGAACAATTAAACTGTGCATAAAGTCAGAATTTAAGGTTACCCCATAGTGGACTCAAAAGGTTATCTGGAGTAGTAATGACATCCCGATAATAACCAGAGTAACGTTCTTCTCTACCTAAAATGTGAGATTGAAAGTACTTAGTATGGTAAACGTGGGCAGCAAGCTAGTAACAAGCCTGCGCTGATGGTTGCTCAGGTGGTGCGAAGGTCTTACACCTTAGTGTTTTGCGTTGAGCAAGCTGTAGGAAGACTCGGTGCGCGAGTCTGCGCTAGGGTTTGTTGTTTCACTGGCCACCATTGCCAGGTGACGTGACGTCACGTGTACAAGTACGCAGTGATATTACGTATGCCTCGCGTCCTGCGGGCCCTGGGGGCAGGACACACGGCATAACGGCCATGTTATGGATGCCGTCTAAAGGTTGGCATAAACGTTACTAATATGTTTAATGCATTAAAGGCATGGTCCAGTAAAAAATGTTATTGTCCCTTTGGGTCGGCCATGTTTTTTTTAAGCCTAAGTGGCTCGATTTTAGAAAACTTTCCTATGGACCTTACCCGAGTTTTCGTCCATTAAACGCACGCGAAAACAGGCACCAGGGAGCCGCCATTTTGTGATAATCCTATCACTTGCCGCATCGCTCTGGCTGACCTGCTTCTGCGGCACTAAATCACTTCCCCTACCCCTGAGCCTGTCATCAGCAGACTCGTACCGCCCATTTCCCAACGCCAAAGCACGTCTTGTGTCAACATTCGCTGCGCTTCAGCTAATGACGTGTCGCCATGGAAATGGCAGGACGCCTCTTTCCTCAATAAGTATAAACAGACCGTTTCACAACACACAGCAGCAGATTTTCGATTCCATTCCTCTCTCTGTGTTACTTAGAGTATTTTGTGACTCGTTTCTGTGCTCTGGTCAGCTACCTTCGCCGCTTGTAGCCCGTGTGAACACCTGTACCATCTCGGTAAATTATTTTACTTTGTTTACCACACAATGGCTACAATAATGCCCTACATGTACGAGCCCGAGTATACCGAGGAGGAACTACTGGAAAGGGAAGCACGCGAAAACGATGGGGATTCGGACGGCAGTTGGCAGGACGAATCAACAGATGAAGAGCCTGGGCCTAGTCGCATGGACGGCGTCTCCACATGGTGTACATGCAATCGGTGCGAGCTAATGCCAACCGAGGAGGAGAACTGCTGCTGCCGAGAAAACTCGGGATGCCTGGCCTACATTTCGGAAGGCCAGCCACGACCGCAATGCATCACCGAGCTGCCAGACTTCAGAGCAGCCTGCCTCACACGGGCCGTGTTGAGAATAATGATGGTGCTTATGCACGAACTTCGCGCAACTGTTCGTCCTCGTAATCCGAGTAACGAGTAAGTACACTGTGCTTGTCATGCCACTCCTATTTCATGTTCTTCTATTATATCCAAAATTATATATTCATATCATAGTAACGCATGAGACGTTCAAAAGTGTGCATTGTCTAGATAGCATTTGTCCATGCAGAATGCCATTAGTTACAAGAATTGTCATTGACAACAAACGTTTATTAAACTTATCTTGGTCATTTAAAAACAGTTTGTTTCATTCCTTTTCACAGGTGGTACAGGCTGGTGGCCCATCGTTCCTTTACATGGTGGCTCCACGGGATGCTTGGACACCACGTTCGAAGAGTGATACCCGCCTGTGCCGTTCGTGCCACAAGAGAAACGTTCCCGAGTGACAGCGGTCAGTACAGGGGATTTTCTCTCGCTGTGCTGCAACCTGACCTGTATAATCTTTAAAGTCTTGTATTTTTGTGTCATGAAAATAAGATACAAAATAAAACACCACATATATTTTAACAACGGTTGTTTCGATTTTTTTAAATGAATCACGTGTGTCTCCATTCAAGGATGGACATCAGACATCTGTGCTCCGAATGGGTTAAGGTCTGGTCGCTGTGAAGAAGGGTGGTCACTATCTATCTAAGCTAACATAAAATATTCTCGACAAATGCATGCACTAAATAACACTTGTTGAAAGCTTTCAGTAGGTTATGTCTCTATAAAAGTCACACATATATCTATACTAACAATTACCATTGGATTATACAGGCCTTAGGTTAAGGGTCTTGACCACTATAATACACCGGTTGAAGTGTGGGTCTGTGCTCACAAGAATCTCCGGTATGTGGCATTTGTTATTGATAAGCAACGATATACTATCAAAGGCGGTTCGCACCCGAGGATGAGCGCTGGCATGGGGGGCTGTCACGGGCGCAAATGGCCAAGGTGCCAAACAGCATGTACACTTCAAAAGGTATCCCACGCCCAGGGGCCATCGCTCACATGCTTCCTCAGACCCCGTGTCTACAGCCAGGCCTCCCCTTGAAGCAGGCCGTCCCCCTGCAATCCACATAAGTGTGTCTCCATTCAGCAGTCTTCCTGTGCCTTATCTGCACGCCCCAGGCCCATCCATCCCACCCCCTCTATCAAAGGCGGTTCGCACCCGGGGATGAGCGCTGGCATGGGGGGCTGTCACAGGCGCAAATGGCCAAGGTGCCAAACAGCATGTACACTTCAAAAGGTATCCCACGCCCAGGGGCCATCGCTCACATGGCTTCCTCAGACCCCGTGTCTCCAGCCAGGCCTCCCCTTGAAGCAGGCCGTCCCCCTGCAATCCACATAAGTGTGTCTCCATTCAGCAGTCTTCCTGTGCCTTATCTGCACGCCCCAGGCCCATCCATCCCACCCCCTCTATCAAAGGCAGTTCACACCCGGGGATGAGCGCTGGCATGGGGGGCTGTCACTGCGTAAACGGCCAAGGTGCCAAACAGCATATACACTTCAAAAGGTATCCCACGCCGAGGGGCCATCGCTCACATGGCCTCCTCAGACCCCGTGTCTCCAGCCAGGCCTCCCCTTCAAGCAGGCCGCCCCCCTAAGACCATGACATATATACGTCATTCATTCCCAAACACACCCCTGTTTCTAATACTTTATAAACCACTTGATATGTCTCATGAGAACATCTTTGTGCTTTGCAAGTCAACTCCTGAACGTGCTACCTGGCAGCCACTGAGATCTACGCTAATCGGCTTGTCGTCGTGCTATCCGTAAACTTCGGTGACCGCTTAGAGCAAACCCATCAGTGTGCTACCTGTGGCCACCCACCTATTCTCCTGCAACATACTGCTCTGCTTGCTGAATCCAACTGTTTGTTGGTCAAGGTAAGGCCATGTATCCTAGTCATATTTCGCAGATTTTTAAATTTCTATCTATTTGCGAGTAGAGTACACAATAGTGCTATGTTCATTGGTCTCATTGCTATTGACTTGAGTTTCCATTGCTATGCTATCAATAGATCTATTTATTTTCATCTTTGTCTATTGTCATCGAATTGCATCCTTCGGGGGTCCAGTCTATAATGTAAGCATGTTTCCTTCAGAACATCCAAGGGACGAGTCAAATGTTCAGATTTTAGTCACATCATTTATACATTTCTGCAATTTATGCAAATACTAAGCCGCACATAATGAACTGGTATAGTTCCTGCGACCAAAACAAACCTTGCATTGATCATTGTATGATTAATTTACTTTTGTATCAAATCTTTATTCATGAAGATTGTATAATAATGTTGATATTTACTTTTCAGATTTATCAACAATGCCTGCCTGTTCGATTAGCGGTTGCCCTTCGAAGACCCATGCGAAATCTGAAGGCACTACAATGCATGTATTCCCGAAAACTGTTGATCGAATAAGAGAATGGGTCAGACATTGCGGATATCCACTGGATGAGCTGGAAAGTAGAGTCCAACAAGTCTTACAGGACAAGAGAGGTGATCGATACCGCATCTGCAGCCGGCACTTTTCCTTGGACATGTACAAAACATCTTGGGTAACAACGAAGAATAAACGGCGAACGACACAGAAATTGCTCGAAAACGCTATTCCCACTCTATTCGTCCACATTCCGCCACCGGTGAGTCAAATGTCCGGATTTAGCTTTAGGCCTTGCGGTAGTGTGTAGGTAGCCGAATGGATTAATTGATATTGTAGGTGTTCTATCCCTTGTAATAATTTCGATATTGATATGAGTGTATAGCTTTTTGAATAATGACATTTATCAATATATTCTTTTTCGATTTCATAACCCACAAACGAAATGTATATATATGGGAACAGGGAATTTTGCTGTATTGAGCATTTTTCAAGTATTCTGTCGCCTTACATGGCTATTTTCAATATTGGCATTTCATTATCAATCATTAATTTACCTTTACAACTTCTTGACTATCCCTTGAATCTGAAGCAAGAACATTCTACATCCTTGACGTGGTCGCAGTTATCAACCACTTCTAGCGCGTATCAGGTAATCTTACTAGGCTAATCCGCTACAGACTTGTTTTATGCATGTCAAGTAATAGTTTTATTCTATCGTGTAATTATTTTACCGAATGTTTGGTTAGTGCTTTCCAATTGATATACACCTTAGTTATCATCCACTGGTGTTTGTTTTCAGTTATAATTAGTGTTATCCATACTAATGCAAGTACTGTCTTTCAGGGAGATGCTGAAGCGTCCGCCACATCTACAACATTTCTAGATGGATACTGACAGCTCCATCGAGCGTCATCATCAGAGCTGGAATTCTTGTCGTTTGATTGTTCTACACAATGTTTCATTCGTGGTTAGCCGTTGATATGTACCTGTGCTGTCGACCCCAGGTGTGTGTTATGTTTTCACTATTGTAATCCTCACTAATGCAAGTACTATGTTTCAGTCAGTTGATGGAGCGTCAATCCCTGCACTTGATGCGGAGCCTGACATTCAAGTAATTCCAGGGGAAGTGGAAGCGGGACCATGCGTATACGAATCGGCGCAACAGCTTTCGGAAGTGCGCACTACATTTGCAACATCCATAGATATTCTTCAGCAGCAAGAGGTATGGATACTGACAGCTCCATCATGCGTGATCATATAACGTGATTCCATTTGCTATACTTTCTTCCCTATTAACGCAAGTTCTGTGTTTCAGGGAGACGACAGAGCTTCCACTACAATCACAACATCCCATTTAGATGATGCAGATGTAAATAAATCGGAGAAATAAGTCGATGAAATGTGATCATATTTAGATTTTCCTTGATTGTTTTAGACAATGCATCATTTGTGGTTATCTCTTTATATGTACCTGTTCGTTCGACCCCAAGTGTGTGTTATGTTTCCAATATTGAAAACCATACTAATCCAAGTACTGTGTTTCAGGGAGACGACGGAGCTTCCACTACAATCACAACATCCCATTTTGATGATGCAGATGTAAAGGAATCAGAGAAATAAGTCGATGAAATCTGCATATTTATATTTTCCTTGATTGTTTTAGACAATGCATCATTTGTGGTTATCTCTTTATATGTACCTGTGCCGTCGACCCCAAGTGTGTGTTATGTTTCCAATATTGAAAACCATACTAATGCAAGTACTGTGTTTCAGGGAGATGCTGATGCCTCCTCTCCAATACAACCATACATGGCAGTCCATGCAGAGAAAGAGGTATGGATACTGACAGTTCCATCGAAATATATCATCACAGGTCGAATACTTGTCGTTTGATTGTTGCACACAATGTTTAAATCGTGTTTGGCTATTGAGATGTACCTGTGTGGTCGTCCTCACGTGTGTTTTATGCTAACAATATTTTGATACATAGTAATGAAAGTACTATGTTTCAGGGAGACGATGGAGCCTCATTCCGTGCTGTCTACGCGGATACAGAAAATATAGTCGTTGCAGCGCAAGAGGAAGGGAGGACATGCGGAAACGAATCGGAGCTACAGCGTGCAGATGTTGAAGGTCGAGTCAAAAAAGTTGCAAACAAAAAAAACAAAAAAAGGTTAGTTACAAACAGTTCATAACTTTAAAAAAATGTTTGTGCTGGGGACTATTTTATGTTTTTTTCCAGTCAATTGGACTACACTTTATCTTGTGTTTAAACTGAACATCCCTTTTCCAATCCCTCCTCTAGTTACCCCGTGGGTGTCAGAACTATACATACATAGACAGTGAAGCGAATGAGAGATGTTGCTTGCCAGACCATGTACACTATGGAGGAACTATTAATTGAGGCGAGGCGTGTACAGGCTCGAGATGCTCATGTCCAATGGCCAGAACATGAATTAACTGTGTTTGGAGAATACAGCAAAGTTGCATTGGACCATTGCTACAGTGCGACCGCACCACCACAAGAAGATGATATTGAATGTATTGAAGATAGCTCTGAAGTAGTTGCAGATCAATTCACACAATCTGCACCTGCCAAAAAAATTGCCACCCAAAAACCTGTCGACATTGTTGTGTTCTCCCATCAATGTTGAAGTAACAGATGTCGAAATGACAGAGAATGAACCAGCCGCAGCATCCATAGACGCATCAGAACTTGATATCAGCGATATTACTTTCCAATGTGTTGAAATCTCCGCAACATCACAGGCCGAAACAACGTTGACGCAGGATGACAGTCTAATGAAAGAGAGCAAATACATTGTATTTGACAGTTGTTTGATGGAAATTATAAGTATGCTGAAATGGGTGCATTCCGTTAGAGGGAAAGTATGTGGGAAGCCATGGATTAATGTGACTTGTCAAATAAAAGGCAGTAACGTCAAAATAGATGCCGCCTGTAGATTAAATCATAGGTTCTCATGGTCAGCACAAACGATGCTGGGGAAAATGCCAGCAGGCAATCTACTGTGTGCAGCTGCATCACTTTTTAGTGGCTCCAGTTTTAGAAAGTTAGAGGCTTTCTTTCAGTTTGTGGGACTCCATTTCATTTCTAAATCGCTGTACTACATATACCAACATGATTATCTGTTTCCGGCCATTAGTGATGCTTGGAAAATTGAACAATTGTCTCTAGCAAGTACATTCGAAGGCAAACGATTCAGGCTAGCCGGCGATGGACAGTGCGACAGCCCTGGATTTTCTGCCAAGTACTGCACCTATCACTTTCAGGACATGGATAGTAAGAAAATTGTGAGTTCGGTGGTGGTGCAGGTAACACAATGTACATCCTCAGTGGCCATGGAGAAACTAGGATTTATAAAATCAGTGGAAGATCTACAATCAAGGGGAATGCACATCGACCTCATAGCCACGGACAGACACGTTTCAATTGCCAAGACAATGAGAGAGCAGTTCCCGCTTATTAATCATCAATTTGACGTATGGCATCTTGCTAAATCAATCAGTAAGAAAATCTCAGCTGCAGGAAAAAAAAAAGGTTTTGAAAGTATTTTGCAGTGGTCCCAGTCTATCACCAACCATCTTTGGTGGAGCTCAAAAACTTGTGAAGGGTCAGTGGAAATACTACTTGAAAAATGGCGGTCACTGATGCACCACTGTACCAACGTTCACCGCTGATCAGAAAACCTACATTTCCACCAATGTGAACATGGCCCTTTGTCCCCAGAGGAGGCAAGGAAGAAGAAGTGGTTGATTCCATCTTCACCGACACACAAAGCCATTGAGAAGATTGTTTTCGACAAAACTCTATCAAGAGATTTGAGAGGACTGACAGAATTCTGTCACACAGGAGATTTGGAGGTGTTCCACAATATGTGCCTAAAGTACAGGCCAAAGCGCTTCCATTTTAGCTTTCGGGGCATGAAACATCGCACTCTACTAGCGGTCTTGGCCCATAACAGCAATGTCGGACGTGAACAATCTAGGACTAGGGGTAAAGTAAGGATGCCTCGCTACACTAAGGTGTTTTCAAAACGAAGTAAGCAATGGGTGATCAAACCAGTCTATGATGAAATGCAGTTCGACTTTGTGAAAGGCCTTGTTGTTGCTGTGTTAGAGAAGCACAGATATGGAATTTTGGACGTTTCTGTGCAGAGCAGTGATCCATTGCCACCGAACATTGCAACTGTGCCATGTCCACCAGAAGCACAGCTGGTTGTGAAGTACAAATCCCGCTTTAAATAATTGCAATACGATTGTCTTTTTGTAAATAAATGTTATTGTACAGTGTACCTGTAACCCTAACCCCTACCTTCACCATCATTGGTGGCGGACAAGCTGGGTGTCATCTTTGAATTCTCTCTATTCACCTCATATATGTGTATGTATATATTTTTCTCATGTCTCATCTCATGTAAATGTAAATGCTGCGCACTGTTAACGGAGGGGAGGCTTGCGTATTGCAAATAATAAAACAAACAAACAATAAATCTCACTTTTAACTCAACTCCTGTGGTACTTTATACTTTCCCTGACCTTCTGCCAAAAATTAAATGTCTCCATTTGGGCTGCAAAGCTCGCAGACAACGGGGACAAAATTGGGGGCCTTAGAACGCGCCAAGCGGGCCGTGGCATTTAGGAGAGAAGCCAGTTCGCATTTGCACATTGAGGTGCACTACATAGAGGGATTCTAAACTTCAAGTTCTCACAGATGCCTTTACTACGGGATGTTGCAAATAAAGAATGCGAAGGACAGCGGCTTTGATTTTCAGCTCACGCCCAGAAGAGACCCACAAGGTGCACTGGAAGTATAAGGGTCTATTGTTTTTTGACCTTGAGACAGGGACCATGCCGAAAGAACTTCATTTGAAGGGGGTGTGCAATAACGTAAGAGACGATAAGGCAGAAAATTCAGAAACTAGACCGAATTTCATTTTAGTTCAGTATACGAAAAATCGTTGTCAAGAGCACGGTCCGTTTTACAGACTGCATTACGCAGAGACACAATGGAAATTTCAAATATAATGAAAGTAAATCTTTAGACGCTTTTATACCGGAATGAAGAATTAATGAATGGATGCATGAATAATGAATGAACGAAGAGCAAGGAAAACGTGTTTGTAGTGTGCACATGGGCATGCAGGTCCACTGGTCTCACCGATCTCGGTCCTTGGCCCAGCCACTTTTCCCTGCACTGCCTACCTGCACTACGGGACTGTCTCTGTATCCTTTAGGCCCTTTCTCCCAGCATTTACCTTGCACTTGCTACCAGCTGGCCCTATTATTTATCTTGTATTCTACTAACCATGTACAGCACTTTTACCCCCCTCTCCCCTTCCCCATGCGCGATCTGAAAGACACCTGGCCTAGTAGGATCGTTGTCTGTCTGCCCTTGTTCCCCCCCCCTGCCTCGTCGCGCCTTGAAACACTTGTGTATAGGCGCGTTACAAATGCCATATCATATATCATATCATTCCACACGCATGTAGACTAACTGTCGTTTCTCATTGTGTGTTGGCCTCGATTTATTTAGTTACTTTTCGCATTGATTTTAGAGCCGAACATACTCCATTGAACTATCCTTGCAAGCAAATAGTTTCTGATCGGCCGTAATAAATAAAATGAGTAATATTAATGAAGATCGGCTGGCGAGACTAATTATAATTTTTTTGTTTTCATAACAGGTATTTGCTCCCCTTCTGCTACCGTCATCGGTTTGAGACACCGGCAGACGGTTTTTGCGTCAGACACCTGCAGCTTCGTGTGAACAACTGGAGCACACTGACAATTTTATGGGACGATCGC
Organism: Ambystoma mexicanum; assembly: GCF_040938575.1. Classification (NCBI taxonomy): domain Eukaryota; kingdom Metazoa; phylum Chordata; class Amphibia; order Caudata; family Ambystomatidae; genus Ambystoma; species Ambystoma mexicanum. Next base: position 163,522,346 of record NC_090929.1, read on the forward strand.
CAAGGGCCCACATGCCCTTACGCTGTACTAGTGGCTAGAAGCAACATATCAACCTTTACGATGGACTAGTGCCTAGTTGATGGAACAGCCTTGCGGTTCACCGTGCTTCCAAAGTGCTTCTTTTAATGAAAAGCAACACCCTGTGTATCATTGCGGATACAGATAAAAGAAAATAAATGGCTTTCGGAGTTCATATGGCAATTGCTGAATATTCTCTAAACATTTAATGTCAAATAAATGTACTTTACCAAATGTACCGTGTTGCTGTTTGATTTTAAAGTACAGTTTCATATTCCGAATTGTGGCGCGCTGTGTTGTGAGATGGTCTGTGTTGGTTTCCGGGTTCTGTGTGGAGTCGCATAGAAGACGACTGGGCGCGTTTGCCTACGCAGCACAGTAACGTCACGGAGAGAGGCCGGGAATATGAATGTTTTGATAATGTCAGGCTCAGGGGCGGGGGAATTGATTTAGTGCCGCAGAAGCAGGTCAGCCAGGGCGATGCGGCAAGTGATAGGATTATCACAAAATGGCGGCTCCCTGATGCCTGTTTTCGCGTGCGTTTAATGGACGAAAACTCGGGTAAGGTCCATAGGAAAGTTTTCTAAAATCGAGCCACTTAGGCTTAAAAAAAAATGGCCGACCCGTAGGGACAATAACATTTTTTACTAGACCATGCCTTTAAATCGCAAGGGAATAGAATTGCAAGGAAAACAAATTAAAATCTAGACTAAAATGTGTGAAAAATTAGATATAGCTAATGAGGCTTCAGAGAGGAATGAATTACAAAGTAAGCATATTGCATTGTTCTCTCAGCAAACAATGTGTATCGGCAGGTGCACAGTAATAAATATGAGACTGGTAAAGCTGCTAGTAGGTAGGTCAGTGAAATAATGATGAGCAAAAATACATAAGGGTGTCAGATCAATAAATTCAAAAAATGATATAGCCCAATCAGTGTGAGCTAGATATAGAAATCTTCTCTCGCAGGGTTAACACCCAAACAGGATCATTTCTCAGGCAAATCAGAGTCTCTCAAGTATGTTGCTAGTATCGATCCGCAGAATACAGGTACTGCCTTTATCCATATGGGATGGCAGTTTATTGGTCCGGGCCCATTCAGTCCGTCATTCCATCAAGCAGGTGCTGAGGGGCTCATCTTCTCACGTTGAAGGTCAGAAAACAAATTAATTATACTCCTACTATACAGCTTGTTTGATCACTCATACTGTGCACTTGGCAGGCCTTAGGATGGACACAGGAGGTTCGGGGGCACTCTTACCTTCACACATTTCACTCACTCCTTCTGTGCCATCCGGTACCAAGGTCTCCGCCCTCGTTTTGAAATATAATTCATCCCTGCCAGCACCTCGTAATACAAATCACACAATTGTCACATAAGCAATACACCCTCTCCATCCTCTTTGAACATTTCAGGACTTGTTACTTTTGGGTTGGTGGTCAAAGGCACCTGGTGCCATGGAATTCAGGGATCTTAGGGTTCAGTCAGTTATATGGGCTATAACTCGTGATCACTCTGGAATGGGCCAGGTCATGCTTTGGTCAAAGTGAGATAACATGCACACCAGGCACTGGTCTCTGATCGCGGCATTGTAGGGCACATTCCTCTTTGGTGAAAGACACATCTTTGCAACACTTTCATGAACAATTTATAAATAGTGTGGAGGGTGGGGCTGAAAACTGTCCTCATGGGAGCTCGGGCATGACTTGAGATTTCTGGAGCCTTGTGATTTTGGGCCTAGTGCATGTACTGCTGCATTTACCGGGCAAGCCTTCTCTTATACCTATTATTAATATCTGCGCAAAATAGTGATGCTGCCGCGCCTTGGGCCACACAATATGCTTACACTATAATTGGTTATATTAGCATGGGGTCCGGCTGGACAGGAAGTCTTCGCTCTCCCTATCCCTCCTCCCCCCTGGCTCATCACAGTGCCTCAAATGCATTTCATTTTACTTTAAAGCGCCTGGGCAGAGGGGGCTGCCCCCTTCCCAACATTCCCCCTTTCTTACTTCAACAGTAACGACTTCTGGACTAGTTCTGCGCTCCCACTCCCCAGTTTCTACATCCACATATGACTTATTCTTTTTTTACTGGCACCCACGCCCTGCACACTGCGCCCTGCACTCTCCCCCCTACGCGGGTACTCTTCAGGTGAACAAGACATGTAAATGCAACCCACCCTCCCCTGCCAGGTTCCCCCAAACCTCTAATTTTCTGGATCGGGGGCAGGGGAAATGATTGTGTTGTATAGAGGATCAACTTCATCTCCATACGGAATAGGGAACATTTCATATTTCAGGCTACCCTGTGGGACATCGGTTTGCAATTCAATGTTTTTTGTTTCGCGAGGTGCTTTTGAACCCCCGCCATTGATACCATCATTCTTGCGCTATCAGGTGACACAGTGGTGGCACAGCATTGAAGATGCCGTTGACAAGTGCAGAAAATGACCAGGATGAACACAATGATAGGCATTAACATCTTCACGATTGCTCCTTGCCACAATGGGGCCCAGTTAAATGTCATATGTCAAACGCTCCACCGACATCGGCAGTCTCCTGGAAGAACTCAACCTTGACGTTCTCGGTCTTACCGAGACATGGTTAACGGCCAGATCTGTCACGAGTTTTGACACTCTCCTCCATGATGGCTACAAGATCCTCTCTGCGCCGAGATCCAACCGTCCGGTCGGGGTGTAGCCTTGATCTTCCCGGAGTGCATCCCTGCCTCTATTATTCCTATGCAGTTCTACTCCTCCTTTGAATGCCTGGTATGCATGCTCACTTCTCCTAGCCGTTCTCTCACTGTGGCTACTATCTACCGGCCACCTGGTTGGGTAACCTCCTGCCTCTCCGAATGGGCAGACCTCTCCTCCTCCCTCCTCGCCTCGACCACTCAACTCCTCCTCCTCAGAGACCTCAACATCCACCTGGATGCTTCCTATCCCTCCTCTGGACTCTCTCTATTCTTCCCTCTGGCCCGACTTACTCTGCAGGGCACGCCCTGGATGTTCTGATCTCCTCAGACCTCCACCTCTCTAACCCTCTCACCACTCCTCTCTACTGGAGTGACCACTTTCTCCTCCTCTCTCATCTTTCTCTCTACCCCTCAGGCCAAGCCAACCCCTGCACTGCCACCCACCTTCTCAGTCATCCAACCCATGAAGCATGTGTCAGCTGAGGCTTTCACCGCAACTTTCTCTCCCCATCTTGCACCTCTGGCTGACTCACATCCTAACACAGCCCTTTCCAACCTCCATTCTTCTATCTCTGGCACTCTTGATGCACTTGCCCCAGTCACGAGGACCCGCTTGAGGCCCAAAGCCAAGTGCATCTCTTGGTAGGAATCAGACCTCGTAACTCTTAAACTCAAGTGTAGGGTGGCTGAGATGAAATGGCAGGCATCTTGTGCACCCGCTGATGAACTGGCCTGCCGCCTGCTTCAAAGGCAGTACCGACTCTCTGCCTACACTAAGAAGATAGCAAACATCCAAGCCTGCATCTCTGCGGCATCTAACAACTCGGCCTAACTCTTCTCTGCAAGGAGCTGGCCAATCTTGCTGCTGTCTCTACCTCTCCTGTCCCCTACCACGCCCTCTGCACGGCCTTGGCTTCACATTTTATTTTAAAAGCCCAGGACATCCTGTCCACCCTCTCTTCCATCCTCTACTTTTTCCTCTACCTCTGGCCTTCCTGCGGCCGCCTTTCAACCTCCCTTCTCTTCCTTTACTTTGTTCACTCCTGACGAGGTTTCTAGACAATTCCGATCTATGAAAGTTTCTTCAAATCGGGTTCTTCCATGTTCATCCAAAACCATCAAGGACCACATTGACAGCCTCGCTCCAGCCTTGGCCGACTTCTGCAACCACTCTTTCGCCACTGGAACCTTCCCTTCCCCCCTGAAGCACTCTTGTGCACCCTCTTCTTAAGAAACCCTCAACCGACCACTCCTGTCCGGCTAACTACTGCCCAATCTCCATTATACCTTTTCTAAGAAAACTCTTGGAAAAGCTGGCCATTTCCCAGCTTAACCTTCACACTGAATCGGTTGGTTGTCTCCATGACCACCAGTCTGGCTTCAGAGCGGCCAGAAGCATGGATACTGTTCTCCTAAACATCCTTGAAGACCTGCTCTCAAACCTTGATACTAACCACCCTTCTGTCCTCATCCTACTCAATCTCTCTTCTGCTTTTGATACTGTCAACCATGCCATCCTGCTCAACCGTCTTCGTGATAACCTGGGTATCACTGATCAGGCCGTGGCCTGGCTGACCACCTTTCTCTGACTGACCCTTCCAGGTGCAACTTAGGTCTTTCCCCTCCTCCATCTCTCTCTCTCTCTCTCTTTACCTGTGGTGTTCCCAGGGGTTTAATCTTTCTCCCTGGCTGTTCAATCAATGCCTGGCACCTCTCGCCCACCACATAGCTGCTCACTGCTTCAACCTTCAGTGCTATGTGGATGACACTCAGCTCGCTGCCAGGCTCCCCTCAACCGCCTCTTCTTCCTCTCTCATCTCTTGTCTATCCACAATCCAGGAGTGGCGTGCCACCAATGATCTGTGCCTTAATGCCAGTAAGACAGAGATCCTCCTCTTCGGCTCACCTGCACCTTCCTTTCCTGTCACTCTCTGGCCACCCACTCTGGGCCCTCCTTCCTGCTCCCACCTGTGAGGCTAAGAATCTCTGGGTCATCTTTGACTCCACACTCTCCTTCTCTCCTCACATCTCTGACGTCTCTAAGAAGTCTTACTAACATTTGCACCTCCTCAGAGGTATTCTTCCTTTCCTCACTTCCCCCCAGAAGCTCACTGTCTCCAGAGGTTTGGTTCTCTCTAGGCTGGACTACTGCAACAGCCTCTTTCTAAATCTGCCTGCCTCTACTCTCCGTCCTCTACAACTAATCCAGAACACGAATGCAAGACTTTTCCTTGGCCTCAACCCAGTGATCGAATCTCTCCAGCTCTGAAATCTCTCCATTGGCTCCCAGTGGCGGCAAGGATCAAGTTAAAGACCCTCTGCATTGTCCACAAGGCATTCTGGGATCTGGGACTGCAATACCTCCAACTCTGTCTACAGAAATACCTTCCTACTTGAGCTCTTTGCTCCTCTAACTCCCAGAGGGTCAGTCTCTTCTCGAAGCCACGAGTTGGAGGCAGATCTCCTTCGGCTGGTGCCTCCCTCTGGAACAGCCTCCCTGCAACTTGTGCAGAACCATCTCAAGTTCCGGAAGCACCTCAAGACCTTCCTCTTTGCTTATGCCTTCTCTTCCTCTTCCTCTCCCCTCTCCCCTGCTGATCTCCTGTCTGATCCATGCACTGGTCACCTGGCTACCCTGTGAATTCAGGCCCAGGTCCCTTGCCGGTCCAGCTGCATACCTGCACTGCCTTCTGGCACCCCCTGCACTTGTGGTCTGTATCTGTAACCCTACAGTCCCCCTTTCCAGCACTTATTAGACACTGGTTGTCTGCATTTCTAACACCCGCACTTGCCACCTGTTGGCTGAACCAATTGTTGTGTTGATTCCTTGTCCTGCAATTGTCCATCCTCCCCCACCCCTTCCCTAGAAATTCTCCCCTCCCACCTGCACTTGAACACTCTCAATGCCCATAGGTCTAGTAAGATTGTTGTTTTTTGTCCTCCCTCTTTTTCCCCTCCCTTGCCTTGTCGCGCCTTGAAACACTTGTGTATAGGCATGTTATAAATGCCATGTGATGTGATATATCAAATATTCGGCCCATCAATGTCCTGGATTCCTCCTTCCTTCATACGAACTCCCACGACATGGACAGCTGCAATAATGTGGGATATGATACATTTTCCGCATCTTCTGGAGGTACGAACGTTTTTGCAAACCTGCAGTATCAGAAGGGAAATGAAAGCACGGAAAGGTAAGCAGGGTATAACTAATGGGATTTATTTAAGTGAATATAATATGGACAATGAGTCCCGCCAGTCTACACCCTTCGCCGAGCCTTTCTCTCCCGAACCGCCTTTTCCGCGCTCTCCCTGGAACCCCCACCGTTCGTCCTCGAGACTTGGTCTCACAGTGACACAGTGTGATTGGCAGATGCAATACTACACATCCCCTGCCCTTCAAAGACTTCTTCCAAAAGCTAATCTCTTACACACATTCTGTCAGATGTTTAGGTCTCCGGTATGATCTACCTGACCTTGACTGCCCAGAATTCCCAGCTGTATGATCAGGCTTTTATTCTGCATAGCACAAAATGAACCAAGCATTGTGCCTCTGTAATTGGGACTGCTTGTGGCACTAACACCTTGGGAGCCCCCGGCACGTGCGGAATGATTGAACACACACATAGCTGCTCCCAATCACAGCCTTTCTCCCCATACTACTCATATCAGAGTACCACGAATTAGTGAACTCTGGGTGATGAATATCCTTGATCACATCAAAACCCAATCCTTGATACGTATCATACTTTCGTCGTACTTCTCTTTTGATTCTTCTATACAAATTCTCAAGGATGGCCACTTTAATAGTATTGTCAGAAGTACCATTATAGCTTTCAATAGTGGCAGACAATCCCCTACTTATTGTAAACAACCTGTTCTCTGCTTCCTTCACAGGCATAACCTGCATATTGGAGTCATTACATCCATTTCCATTCTTGTTATTAGTATTAACATCAGTAATGATATATGTAACTCCACTCAGGTTATTAACATTTATATGTATCGTTTCATTTGGATAATATACACTCCCATTTCCCCCATTCTCACCCTTTATAGGACCTCCCTCTATAATATCCTCCTCCAAAACAGTAGTACTAGCAATATCACACACAATCCTCCAGCAAGTACTGACCCACAATAGTAGATATATGTCCACAACCTCTAATTCGCTTCTACGCCTCAGGTCCCAACTTAAACTATGTACATTCTTCGGGTCCATCTTTTTTTCTGAACTAGAAGCACAGACAGACAAGACAACCAAAAAGGAAAAAATGTACAAGATGTACACTGTAAAAAAAGAAAAAATATGAGAGAGAGAGAGAGAAAAACGCTCCCAGAAAAAGAAAAGTGTGGAGCTAGCAGCTGAGCTTTGGCCTGCCACTCGGACGTGCCACCACATCCCTATTTCCTTTGGACAGGCCGGTGAGATAATCGAGGTACAGGTACTGTTACCCTTTGTTTTAAGACAAATGATGCACCAATGTCCTCTCTGGAGGTGTCCTACAAATGTCGGAGAGGTGGACCCAGTAGCACAATTCTTTCACTTTGACCGGGAGGGTGGTACAAAATACAACCTTGTACGGCCCGTGGAACCGAGGATTGTTCTACCGGCGCACAAAATTTCAAACTTAGATATAATCCCCTGGCAGCAGTGGTCGAGTCGATATATGCTTAGGATCTGTCCCCGTTGTCTGTGCAGCATCAGGCGTCTCTGTAGTCACAATCCTGGGAGATGCAACCTGTCGGGAGATGCATGTAATGGCCCGAGTTAGTGTTGTCAAATATTCCCTGAATTCCTCTCGTAACACCGCTGCAGTCCTCTGTCCATCAGAAGCTCTTCTCACAGGGGATATGGGGTTATGCATACGTCGGCCATTATCAGTCAGTACACCCAATTGTTCTTTAATGTGGTGCACAATTTAGATAACTTACTCTTGAGGAGGCCATTTATTCTTTCCACAATACCATTGGCCTGTGGGTGATAAATTGAACACATCCGATGTTTGATGGCAAGAAATGTTGTAATGTGTTGGAATAATGCATTAAAGCAATGTGTGCCATTATCTGACCTTAAAACCTTGCACAAAGCCTAGGGCATCAGGATGTGCACACGGCCCTGCTTCCACCCACCTTGAGAAAGGAAAGACAACCACAATGAGGTACCTAGTTTCATTACAACGCTCACCCAAATGAGCGTAGTCTAGGTGTAATTCACGGAATGGCCAATTAGGGTGGGGCCCGTAACGTTTGTAGAGTCATTCCTGTACTAAATGTGGTGCAATGGACGACCATATCTGGAATGGTCTCCTGGATGTTTGGTTTGAACCAATCCTCCTGTATGTCTGCACCTATGTGTTGTTTCGAAATGTGAGACTGGTAGTGCAATTGTTCAAATGCTACTGCCAACAGTTCCTGGGGCATCACTGTCTTCCCAGAGCTCGGTTGTCTTTATAACAGATTTGTCGGAGATTGCTTACACTCCGAAACCACAACTGCTTCTCCCTCTCCGGCACCCTTCCTTGTAGTTTGATAATCTGGGAGATGGGCAAGGCGGTGTAAGGCACTGGACGCTTGTCTTTCGTTGGAGCAGTCACAACATACTCAGTGGATATTTCATTTGACAGATACACCGGGATTTTGGCTGACGCAACGGTGGCTGCGTTCCCCCTTGAGATTTCATCTGTACCTTGAGTATGGGCGGAGCACTTGACAACTGCCACAACAGATGGCTGTGATAACGCTTCTATCAGCATCTCTAACACTGCATGCTGCACTTGGAATCCATCCACCCTCCGAAACCCTCTCCTCGACTAACGGGAGAGACCAGCTTGTGTACCGTTGTTGTAATGTATGCCAAGCCAGAATAAAACGTGAAATGGCACCCTCGTGACGTTCTCAGTGCTTTGATGAGCACCACAAGTTCTGCCGCTTGTGCAGAATAATGCATGGGCAGCCACTTAATGATCACCGTCTTGCACTCCCCTCCCTCAAGTCGTACTATTTCTACCCCCATTCATCTCTGCCCATCCTCTTGATCAATTGTGGATGACCGGTCAACGAAAAGTACCACACCTTCTGTCACTGTATAGTCCCTTGCTTCAGGAGTACCATCCTCCGCCCCCTCATCGGTTGCACAATCATGCGCCGTCAGATCCTCTGTATTAGACAAGTTTGTTAAAAAGGTGGCAAGATTCACTGTCTTACACCTAACCACATGAATGTGGGGTTTTGAGATGATAATCTCATATGCCGACGATCAGTCAGGATATATTTTGCCCTTTCTAGAATAGCAGAAAAAGAATGTTGCGCATACAACGTTACTGAACGTTACGACCGTAGAAATTTTCTCTATGGCAAACGCAGCAACTGCTAATGCTTGTTCGCATGTGAACTGCCCTTGCATCACTGAATCCAGAGTATCACTATAATAGGCCAATGGCTTGTGGCCCATAGAGCTTTTTTGCATCAACACTGCTGTCATAAGCGGACCAAAAATGTGAAAACAAATTGAATTCATGTGTGTAATATGGGACGGCCAGTACGGATGCCGAACTAATGACTTCTTTTAAGGTGTCAAACTGTTTGATCATTTCTGCCATCAAATGTAACTTGTGGTCCTTTGTTTTTTGTGCTTCACTCTGGGACTGTAAGAGTTGCCTTGTGTATGCCGCGTAATCTAGAATCCAGACCCTGCAGTATTTACACAAGCTCACAAACCTCTGTATTTGTTTAACTGAGGCAGGTCTGGGGGTGGCGCGTACTGACACTGCACTGCCAGGTAGTATCCTTTTCCCATTTGCTGATATGAACTACCCCAAATAAATTACTGCCTGCTGGCAATATTGTAATTTAGCCTCATCGACCTTGTACCTCTTACAAGCCAACAAATGCAGGAGTGCAATCGAGTGCCTTCGGCAACGCTGTTCTTGGTCACTACACACTAACCGATCGTCCATATACTGGATAATCGTGCTAGGCACCTGAATATTTCTAAAATCGGCATGCAATTTTCTGTTAAATATGCTTGGGCTCTCACAGTACCCCTGAGGTAATTAGTGTGTTCGAACCTCATCCAACCCTGTGTATATGCCATGAGGTACCTCGACTCCCAATAGAGTGGAATCGAGAATAATGCATTTTTCAGAATCACTACAATGAAATATGTGGCTTCGTTGGGGATGCTATATAAAATTGTCACAGGATTCGGAACTAATGGAAACTCTTTCGCTATCACGTATTTTAGGGGGCACAAGTCCTGGATCATTCTCCAATTGCCCCCCCATTGATTTTTTAACCAGATATATTGCCGTATTGCACAGGGACGTAGATGGCACGATAATCCCCTGGTCCAGAACAGCCTGTATTGTTTTTCTAATGCCCCCTCCACCTCAGTTGACAGTGGATATTGTCATACCCTGGACACCACTGCACCTGGTTTCAGGGTTATACGCATATGTGTTACATCTTTCAATAACCCTACTTCATGTGCATTTGTAGTCCACAACTGTGAAGGCACATGCTGTAAATCTTCATTGAAAAATGGGGATGGAGTTACTGCTACCATTAAAAGGACACTGCACGCTTCGATACTGTATCATTATGTCACATGGAATGGAAATCTCCAGTATTATTTCCCCCTCTGTCGTTATTCTCAAACAGTTTGTCATCGTCACCTCCTTTAACTGTACTGTTGGGTCTACACAGAGCACTGTGCTCCACTCACACCCGTTCCTATCCATTCCCAATAGGACAATCCTTCTGTCCGAAACCAACAACCCCTGCAGGTCCAGCGATAATATTGTTCCTGTCACCACTTAGGGCAACACAGCTGGGCGAAAAATAATATCAGTGAGCACTCGCCAGCATCGCTTGGCAATCTGGGGCACCGGCTTCACAAGCACCATATACCATAAACAAACATGGGAATCTCGCAGACTACCACCTCCCTCGTCACTGTGCGGATTATCTACATCCCCCTTGCAGCACACTCCCCGGGCGTGGAACAGACTACTGCATGATCTGTGAAGGATGTAGTCATGTTTAACTTACTAAGCAGGTCCCTAACCAGTAAATTGACTGGGGGAACTCTCCATGGGGAGTCCATCATAAATATTAATTGCTTATTTCCTATCTCTGCCCCCACCAACGGTTCCTCTTCAGGGTGGATAGTCGTTGACAGGCCCGGACACAGGAGTGCTCTCTGTGGGCTGTCCTAATTGGGATACGTACTTGTTAGAGGGAACGAGAAGGAGCTACCTCCTACTACTGGTTCTCCCCAAAGGGAGCGGCAGTCTCACCAGGCACCCTGATTACCGGGGCAACACTGCCCTGCTGTTGCTGCGGTGGGTGCCGCTCGTGTTTCCGGCACTTGGAGCTGCAGATTATTAGTTTGCTATTGCCCCCGAGGGTACTCCTGGTTCTGGTACCCTTGACCATGTTGCTGGTACCCTAGTCCTGGGGGTCCTGTAGCTGCAGCCCATAATTATACCCACAGCAGACCTGCTCCTGCAATCCCTTATGAAATACCCCCACCTTAATCAATTCCAACATTGAGACTGTCCGAACCCACCTACTCTGGGTCCAAACCCTCCTCCTATAGCTCCTCGAAATCCATCTCTTCCTCACTGCGGCACTCCTTGCTGGCACTGTGGGACAGGGTACTGTTGCACCCCACCCCACTGTCCTTGTCCTCCTTCAGCCCAGAGCATCGCAATAGTGGCACTAACAACTTGCGGGGTACTCTGTTCCTTCCACCTGTACTGGCGACGGCAAAGGCAACTGAACTGACACCTTTGCCAATTTTTTTCTCCACCAATTTCGCTTTGTCCATGTGAGGCCTTTGCGCGGTTTCCCTCTCCCGCTCCTTAATTCTTTTACAATGATGCACTATTATACTGTGTATTTCTGGCCATCCCTTCGACTCAATACCCACAATCTTATCCAGCGCCTTCTGCACTTCTTTCGGTAAGCCCCTCTTTACGATAAAATAGAAGAATGGTATTGATTGATCCCACGGCCCTCCCGTCTCAGCTCTCCACTTCTCTTGCATTTTAAGAATACATCTCCTCATCATCACCCATGGTATACTGCATCAAAGACTAAATCAGAAGTATCCGGAAAGGCCCTACGTAGTGTGTCCCATACCAATGCTCTAACTCCATTCAATGATGCTCCATCATGTGCATCGACCCCCTAGGTTACTCCTGGGAATTCGGCCTTAATCCATATGTCCCCAGACTGATCCACAATTACGGCAACCAACAGGCTCTTAAGATCCCCTGTTGCCAGGGGCAACCCTGCCGTTTGTTTTTCGAATTTGTATATCCATTTGCTCGCCCCTGCTATGAGCGGCGGGAGGGCCTTAATTAAATTATTCTTATCCATTTGAGACCGAGGCACATAGTGTGTCCTTCCTTCCCCCTTATTTATGAGGGGCATCTGCATTATTGCTCTACTTCCCAAAACCTTCTTCACAACTCCTCTCCTTTTACTAATGCCATCCGGCCCGCCCTGTTCCTCAACCTGCCCCCTGGCCATGCAACTTCAACTTGGGGGGTATTCTCAGCCGCCTCTTCAACCCTCCCTTCTCCTCCACTCTGATCCTCAGTAAATGAATCTGCATCTCCTTCCTCCACATTTTCTCCCAAAACCGTATTCTCCTCTCTCAGGATAATCCAGCTAACAAGACTTTCTTTCTCGACACCCACACGTCCTATACCTTCAGTATCCATCTTAAGCAATACTTCCCCTGACTTCCACTCACCCGATCTTTCTCTCAATGCACTTATATCCCTTCCTGTTCCTGGGGATGTCTGTAGCCTTTTGAGTTCTGCTAGTAATCCAGTCAGCCCATCCTCAAAATCCCTAGACCTGTAACCCGTCAATGCCGGTACTTCGGGTGGGTGGGCGTACGGAGGTGGGGGAGCAGTAGCCTGTGGTGTTACTGACACTGCAGGGGACGGTGCCGCAGCAGAAGGGGTCCCTATCGCAATGGGTACATAATTTGGATTAGTGTATCCTTCTGCGGGATATGTTGTCAAGGGATATAATTCCCTACCCCCACTGACGCCCCACCTTCTCCCTCGTCCTTTCTGCACTTCCCATCTCCGTCTCTGTGCCTCCACTAAATTCTCTTGATCCTCTGGGTCTTCGAACATAAACCAAAGATCAAGAATCTTTTCTCTTCTGTAGCTGCTTCCCCTTATATTTTGCTACTAAAAATGTGGACAAGAGTTCCTCCAAAATGCTCTTGTTCTCGGAGCCCTGCCCTGGCCATGGGCATGGCATTACCCCCTCCTCCTGTCTCGCAATCTGCTGCTTATGATATTTCTCCACCCTGTCACGATACAGTGGCAGGGCCTTATGCATATGCTCTATTGGTGATCCTCCCCCCATGCTAGAGTCATCTATCTCTTACTAACCCCGCGAAAACCCTCTAACGGGCTGCGCACACTGCTGCTTGCTTGTAACAACAGAAAACAAGAGAATCAACCCCCATCCTTCTCTCTCACCCTTCCATACGCACCCACGCACGCCGCTCCTGGAAATGGGGCAGCACCACACCACACCGCGATGCACGCAATTACCGCCCCTTTTAGGACCTGCTTTTCACCCAAGAAACACAACTACAATACATTAAACCAACACACTACTCTAAAAACCACTACTTGTTCCAGGCCTACTGCTTACCCAGGACCACTATTTTTTTTTCCATATACATCCTTTAAGTACTATTCTGCCATGTGGTACCACCTTCGCTCCCCTTCCGAAGAGGGGATCCCTGCCTTACCTTTGCCCTATCTTATAATGCCTTGCCTTATAATATTTTACTGAACCACTCAATCAATAATGCAAATTTTAACAGAAAACCCAAACCTCATCCACGTCACATTGATGACCACACTCTCTGCGTTCTCACTTCTCCATGTATCTGTCACCTACTTGTTACCTCTTACAATAATCTACTCACATGTGCGTGCTCACCCAACTCCCCCATCACAGGGTTCCAACACCGGCATGCACTCTCCTCGGAGCCGCGCCCCACTTTAAAGAGCAAAGAGGACTTTTCTTAAAATGGCTCCTGCTAAACCACTCGGAACACGTGTTTTTGCGGTGCTAGTCGCTGTAGGTCACTCCTTCCGGAGAAGCGGCCTGGAAGTCTCTGTAGGTATGGGGGGGCGCTGGGATTGCGTCAGCGTCACCAATTGAAGGCACACCCTTGAACGCTCACACCATCTAGAATACAAAAGGCTAGGAAAGAAAGGCCCAAGTCGATCTTGTAAAGATAACCAGTTTAATTTCACACGCAGATGAGAGCAACAGCAAAGAACTCTGCTGCTAAGAACGTTCTGCCAAAAAGAGGTACAAGCAGAAACATTTAAAGGTACACAGGGTTATAGTGGCGCAACAACATACAGTAAACACCTGCCTGGCTGATTGGATGGACCATTTACAGGTACTAACTTTATCCATAGTGGATGGCAGCTAATTGGTCCCAGCCCAGTCCGTCCGTCAGTCCGTCCATCCGTCCGTCCGTCCGTCTTCCATCACGTGGGTGCTGCAGGGCTCATCACCTTCTCACAATGAAGGTCAGAAAACAAATTAATTATACTCCTACTATACAGCTTGTTTTATCACTCATACTGTGCACTTGGCTGGCCTTAAGACGGACACAGGAGGTTTGGGGGGCACTGTAACCTTCACACACAGATTTCCCTGCCTCTGCACCATCCAGCTTCAAGGTCTCCGCCCTCGTTTTGAACTATAATTCATCCTTCCCAGCACCTCGCAATACAAATCACATGATTGTCACTTCAGCGATACACCCTGTCCATCCTCTTTGAACTTTTCAGGACTTGGTACTTTGGGGTTGGGGGTCAAAGGGCACCTGGTGCCATGGAATTCGGGGATATTAGGGTTCAGTCAGTTATATGGGCTATAACTTGTGGTCACTTGGGAATGGGCCGGGTCATGCTTTGGCCAAAGTGAGAAACATGCACACCAGGCGCTAGTCTCTGACCGCGGCCTTGAAAGGCACATTCCTCTTGGGTGAAAGACACATCTTTGCAACACTTTCAAGAACAATGAATAAACAGTGTGGCAGGCAAGGGTGCAAACTGTCCTCATAGGAACTCGGGCATGACTGGAGATTTCTGTGGCCTTGAGAATTTGGGCCTAGTGCATGTATTGCTGCATTTACTGCGCAAGCCTTCTCTTCTACCTACGATTATCAATATCCACACAAAATATTGATGCCGCCCGCGCCTTGGGCCACACCATATGGTTACACTATAACTGGTTATATTAGCATGGGGTCCTGCTGGACAGGAAGTTGTTATTCTCCCTTTCCCCCTCCCCATGGCTCATCACATTGCCTCAAATGCCTCCTCATTTGAGAGACCAATTGGTCAATTTTCTTTTCAATGTTATCAATGACAAGTGATCTTCTTGAGGGCCTACTTAAATTGAATCTCAAGTAGGTCACGGTCTCCTTAGTCTCCATGCTTGTTTCATTGATTTGCCAATTATAACTTCTGAATTTCCTTTTAGTGTTTCCAAACATAATGTGACTTTTTCTGATTAATAGTCAGATCATTGGCCTTTGTGTAATCACTTAATGCTAATAGCCTCTGTAGACCTATAGGTGAGCCATCCATGAGTGCTATGTCATCCGCATATGACAGCCAACTAATGGGAAGCCCACCCACCTAGGGTCTAATCAATGCTGCCTTTCCCAATGAGTCATTTAGGTCCGCCAGGTATAAGCTGTATAAGCAAGGAGCGAATATGCATCCCTGGCGGAGTTCTTTCGATGTGGGAAAACAGCTCGCTAGGGATCCCCCAGCGTCCATTTGCACCCTCACTGATGTGCCCTCATGTATGTACTCTAGGATACCCAGCAAAGAAGCTGAAATACCCCATTTGTTTAGCTTTCCCCAAAACAAGTCTTGATTAAGTCGATCGAAAGCCTTGGAGGAGTCTATTAGGGCCACATACATTTGGTTTGGCAATCGCTTCACTTCGCTTCTAGTTCCATTTTTTATGACGGATAAAATTAGGCCATTAAGGAGCGTTGACTGCCGCTTTCTAAAGCCACATTAGTTCCTGGGTAGAATGTTATTTTCTTTGATCCATGTTTCCAGGCTAATACTAATGCTGATAAGATTTTACCATCACAGTCTAAGAGTGCAATCAGCCGATAGTTGTTAGGATCAGACCGATTGCCCTTCTTAAAAATGGGAACAATTATGGATTCCTTCCAGGAACTTGGTGTGGCGCCTAATCTGAGAATGTCCCTGAGCAAATGTGTCAGAACCAAAGACCAGAGATCCAGATTTGACTTGAGTATTGAATTTGTCCATTGGGTCCTGCTGCATTAGAGTTCAAGGATTTTGTAATCAGCTGCCTAACTTCTATCTGTTCAAATTCAACACTCCAAGGGCAATATTTGCTTTCTCTCTTGTTTCTGGTTCAGAATCCAATTTTTCAAACTTCTTACCAGATCCCTTTTTTTTCTCATAGGTTTTACTGTCAAATGACTGCTGCCGCAGTGATGCTAGGCCTGCCTTGCGCTTTGTCATGTCCTCTGTCATGTCCAATCGCTCACCTGCTACTGTTCCCAGTTCCCACATGCACTCCCAACAGCAGCGACAACGGCAGCGACAGCAGCAGCAACACAGCCGCAGAGGTTTCCCGGCTGGTGGACCAGTGTCTTTGCGCCCCTTTCCACGGTGGCGGTTGCCATGGCGACTCCTTCACGCTCCACAGCGAAACAAGGGCGTATGGAAACCCACGCGTCACATGCCCGGAAGACGCCCGTAACACCAATCCCTGTCTGCGTTGCGTTCCACGTGACACGCAGCTGCGGTCACGTGACCACGTCACATGACCACGCTCGTATTAAAAAGGGCAAGCAAACGCGGAAACATTGCTTCACAGCTTCTTCACGGAGAACTGCTTGGCGTTTTGGATTACTCTTGTTATTCACGTACTACCTTGATCACAGAACGTTTGGAGTGTCTTTTGGATTTTCCCTACTTGGATTTTGCCGTGTTCTCCGATTACCTGGACTTTTGACCACTGGCTTGGATACTGGACTTGGTACTTGGATTTCCCTGTCTCCAGTTCTGTCTTTTGGCTTCTGACCTCGGATTGTGTTTTGGATTGATCACGGATTACGTTCTTGTTCCATACCTAACTCAGGTGTCTCCCGGAGTGCCATCAGAACACCTCAGCCTGCCGCTGCTGTCAGCATACTATCTGCCTACGCCTACAACTTCCCACCTGCCCACCTGTTACATTGTCACTACTGTCCCTACCATTGTTGTCAATTATCACTGCTTACTGTAACCCTTCATTGCCTTACAGTGGTCAGGGGGTTCTTCCGGCGTTCCCAGTTCCAGGCTGACGACACTCTACACCTGTGGCCTCAAAGATTGCTCGAGTAGTGTTTTTGCTCTTACTCGTGTGGTACTTGGGGACGGAGGTATTATTTATCTACACGACCATCAAGTCAGAACATGCTTTTTCTTTCTATTCCATATCTCGACGTTAAACACATGGGCGTGCATAGTAGGCCCTTTAGCATGTTTTTTTAACTTTTCACCTCCCCATATAAGTCATTGAAAGATTCGCACATGCACTTTTCCAGCATTAGTTCTTCCTGCCCCTTGTTAAAAAGGGCCTCCAGTTTCTATGTTAAATGTGCCATGTTGCGGCAAAATCCTTTGAATCTATTGCCAGTGCCACTGCTGGTTACCACTAACCCCTGGTGTTGCTCCCTGGGTTGGGGTTTAGCGTATAGACCAAAATGTATTTATTTCTATTTTATTGTTTGCTTGTTAGGCGCCTATACAATAAGAAATACTGTTTCACAGCACCCACAGGGCAAGGGAGGGAGCAGGAGTGGGAAATACATTAACATACATAAAAAACATAATACTTAAGAGCACTGTGGGGAACAGCAAAAGAGGACGAACATACTATGACTTGTGAGTATTCAGAATGGGCAAGTGCAGCAAGGAAGAGGGCAGAGGGAGGGGAATTGCTGAGGAGTCTGAGCTCATGGGTGAGTCACAGATGAAGTGCTAGGAATGTTGAGTTGGCGAGGGGGTGTAAGTGCGAGCCTCCAGTGTGCAGGGTGTAAGTGCAAGTGCAGAGGACAGACTGAAGCTGGGCCGATTGGGTGCGGGAGGTCAGGGGCCTGAGGATGCATAAGGGCCCAGGACACCAATTGAAGCAACTGTGGAATTAGCAGGGAAGAGAGGAAGGGAAGGAGGAGGTAAAGAGGAGAGTTTTAAGGAGCTTTCGGAATATAAGAAGATCCTGCTCAAGGCGCAGAAGGAGGGGGAGGCTGTTGCATAGGAGGGAGCCAGCGGAGGAAAGCGAACGACCACCTGCCATCTTAACGCTTTACACACAGAGTTGGAGCCAGAGGAGCATAGAGGTCTAGTGGGAGAATATTTAGTAAGATTACGTTGAAGATAGTGTGGTCCGCAGGCCCAGACTGCCTTGTGGATGATGCATAGGGATTTGAATTTAAGCCGAGCAGCAACTGGGAGCCAGTGAAGACTTTTTAGTGCCGGAGAGATGGAATCCCTGGGTTTAAGGCCAAGGATAAGTCTTGCTGCCCTATTCTGGATCAGTTGGAGGGGTCGCTGAGTAGAAGATGGTAGATTCAGGAGGAGGCTATTGCAGTAGTCAAGCCTAGAGAGAACCAGGGCTTTGGTCACATTCAGCCTCTGGGGGAAAGTGAGAAAAGGGAGAATTCCTTTGAGAAGGAAGAGCTGAAAGTGGGACTACTTGGCAATGTCCTGAGCGTGAGGGAGGAAGGGGAGAGAGCAGTCGAAGATGACTCCAAGGTTTCTGGCTTCAGACGAGGGGCAAGCGCAGAGCGCAAAGAGGAACGCCAGAGTGAAGGGAAGAAGGAGGGAGCAGGGGTCCCGATGGGAAGGATCTCAGTTTTACAGGCGTTGAGGCAGAGCTTGTTGGTGGTGCACCAGAACTGGAAGGCAGATAGGCAGTCTGAGATGATGGCGGGTGCAAGAGGGCCGGAGGGGAGTTTGAAAAAGAGCTGCGTGTCATCTGCATAAAATTGGAAGTTGGAAGAGAAAGAAATGAGGTGTGCAAGCAGAGCAAGGTAGATGTTACAACATCAGCGGGAGAGGATAGAACCCTGGGGGACACCACAGGTGGAGAGGGAGGTAGGAGAGGAGAAGGTACCCAGGATGACTTGGGAAGAGCGGTCAGTAAGGAAGGATGTCAGCCAGTCCAGTGCCTGTTACGAGAAACCAAGGGTATCGTGGAGCCTTTGTATGAGGATGGAATGGTTGACTGCGTCAAAGGCAGAGGAAAGATCGAGAAGGATAAGGACAGCTGGGGAGTTGGAGTCCAGAGATGTGAACAGTTCTTCACAGGTGTTCAGAAGAGCAGTTGCCGTGCCTCTGGATGCTCGGAATCTAGATTGATGATCGTGGAGACCACTAACAAGTTCAGTGTGTGAGTTGAGTTGGGGAAGAACCAACTTCTCCAGCAGTTTCACCAGGAAGGGAGTGATGGAGATGGGGCAGTAGTTGGCAGAGCAGCTAGGATCTGATGTTTTTTTTCAGAAGTGGGCACACAAGGGAGTGCTTACGGGAGGAGGGGAAGGATCCTGTGAAATCAGCAGAGGCAAAAGACTCGATGTTATCCTTGACATCCTGGGTGACAGGGGGAAACATGCTTAGAAGAGGCCTTCATGGAGCGGACAACTCTGGTAGCTCTCAGTTGTGAAAGGGGTGAAGCATGAAAATAAGGACAGAGGAGGGAGGGGGGTGAGGGACGGGTTGTGATGGTGTGTAGCAAGGCTGGTAAGGATTTCCTAGGTTTTGGAGGCCGAGTGTGTTAGGCAGAAACCTGTGCAGTTCCCTTAGGGACCACTGCAAAAAGTTTAAGACTACAGGTGTTCACAGTAAACCCAATTGGTAGCAGTCTGTACCGCCCAGATTTACCTGGTAGCTGTGGCTGAGCAGTCAGACTTCTCTCAAGAAGAGTTAGGCAGTATATAGAGTATACACAATAGGGCCAAAGACACAGTAGAACAAGCAAACACTGACCAGAGCTTTGGTATAAAAGTATATAATTATTTATTTTAAAACACACTTGTAAAAATACACTGGCACTAATATGTCAAGCAAGTTCAAACATAGTCACTAGAAATATATACACCTCCCTAATTAATTATTTGACAAGTCTAGGTTAGTACACCACTTATTTAGCAAAACAGAGGTGAGCGCATAACCATAGATGGCACTCCAATAATGATTTAAAAAGGGAGCGAAAAGGGCAGAAATAGGAAAACACACGTTACAAACACTTTTAAAAAACCACAGCAAGTCAAGAAAGGCAGGGTCTGCTGTAGAGCAAAAAGTTCATAGGCCAGGCCCACTCTTGGAGAGAGCAAGGCGGAATGTGCCCAAGATCACACAGTTTAAGTACACTTTAAAAGTCTTTGCAGATAGTTCAAAAAGGAGTTGGATCAGTTCAGAAAAGTTAGTTAACAGGTCCGAGGTCACCCCAGGATAGAGAGTCAAGGATTTACGGGACACCTTGAACAGTCTGTTGCAAGGGAGACCAGGCGGGACACAGTACCTGAAATGGCGAGAAAGCTCCAGCGGGGGCTGTTGTTCCTGGCAGCGGGTGCAAGTCGGTGCTTCGTCCAGGGGAAGAGAAGATCTCGACGTGGAGGAAAGCTGGAGGTCGTTGCACTGCCAGGGAAGAAACCAGCCGCAGAGTTTCCCGGTTAAAAGGTACTACGCTTTTATTCGCGGTAGTGGTGAAGCGTGGCTATCCGGCCGCCGGGGTGCTGGCACGGGCGATTCGACCACAAGATGATCCAGGAAGGTGAAAAAAGGCGAACTGGTTAACCCCACCAGCTCAAAGGAAGAAGACTCTCCTGGAAGAAGATCTTCTCTGTCGTTTGGAAGTGGTGAGTTCGGTTCAGCATGGCTCCACTGGTGGTGTTGTCGTTGCAGGTCGGCTCAGCTTCTCCCTCTTCGGATTCTTTAGGTCCTGTGGCGACTTCTGAAGTTCCAGTCCCCAAAGCCCTGCTTTTATGCAGAAAATCCCCATTCATCAGTCCTAGCTGTCACTCAAACATGCTAAGTGGTGAGCCGGGCGGCTCACCACTGGGCCAATCACACAAGAGTGCGACTTGAGTTGCCGAGGCAACTCAGTCCAGGGTGCCTATTCCCCCCTCCCACACATCCTGTAGACCCAGACAGAGTGGCACCACTTTTGGAGGCTTCTGTGTAGAAGCCCCCCAAAAGTGGAACAAAGGGCTCGACTTGGGTTGGAGTTACAGAGGCGAACACAAACGCCATTTTAAAACCGAGTCCTGGCAAAAAGACCCAACCGGGGAATAAATATTAAATAAATAACCCGGCGGTATCTTTAACATTGCACCAAAAAAGTGGTGCTTTTAAAATTAATGGGAAAATCCCACAGGAAATATTCCGGTGGAATATTTCGCGTGGTAACCACTGCCACCAGCCAGAAACTCGACAAGGGGGGACTGGACAGTGCCCCCTTGAAAAACAGACCCAGGGGCAATCGAATTACCCCTACCAGTACTTCCACAATATGATGGTTTGTACTGGTTCTGTTCACAATTTAAGACTAGTAAAGTCAATGGTGAATTTACATGCCCTGGGAGACAGTAATCAGTCCCAGGGTATGGACTCTATGTTTGGGGGCCACTATGACACCCCTGTGTTACTGCACTGAGGGTGCTGTGTAACACTTACCAAACAAACATGAAGCCCTATGGAGTAAAAGACCCCATAGCCCATAAAACACATTACAAAGTCAAAGGACATTCTCAAATCATGCCTAAGAGTGGGAGAAAAAGAGTCTCACTCTTAGCAGAAGACAAAAATTAAACCCCAAAAAATCCAGCAAAGCTGCTGGTGGACTCACTAGGTTTGGGAAATTAGCCTTTACAGAGAATTCTCCCTAACACTGGGGTGAGGGACGGGTTGTGATGGTGTGTAGCAAGGCTGGTCAGGATTTCCTAGGTTTTGGAGGCCGAGTGTGAGGCCAGTGCATTGCAGAGGACCTGGGAGGGAGCAGGGGAGGAGAAGACTGATGAGGGGTTGGCTAGATCCCTGCAGATCTTGAAAAGTACAGCCGTGTTATTGGATGCACCGGAAACCCGGCAGGGATCGAGTGTCTGTATTGCCTTTGGAGCATGCAGCAGGCCAGTTTGTCAGAGGATGAGCTTGAGGTTTGCCATTTCTGTTCTGCTGCCCTGAACTTACGTATCATGGCCACAAGTCCGGTATCGTACCAGGTGTTACACTTAGAGGCAGGTTTCAAGTGGATCCTCATGGCTGGGGCAAGGATGTTGACAGTATTGGTGATGGAAATGTGGAAGTTGCTGAGGGCAGAGTTGGAGGTAGAGTCAGAGGTGCAGGGGCGAGGGGGGATCAAGGTGGAAGCGAAGGCAGCTGCAGACACTCGTTTCATCGAGCGGATGTTAGCGAAAGAGGTTGGTGGGACTTTGGGGTGGCTAGTCAGGGGGCCAAGGGGACTCAAGTCAGAGGAGAGAATGATCAGACCAGCAGAGAGGGGTGACTAGTGCGCAAGGGTGGGTGGAGGTCAGAGTGTATGAGGGCATCCAGAGTATGTGCAGCTGAGCGGAAGGGAGAATGAGGAGTGAAAGCGAGGTGCAGAGGTCAGTGAAGATAGTGGATGCAGAGCCTGGGAGAGTCCAAATGGATGTTAAATTCACCCAGTAGGAGTAGGTTGGATGTGGAGGAAAGTAAGGAAGAGCAGATGTCAGCTCAATCAGAGAGGAACTGGGTGGTAGCGCCTGGAGGCCGGTAAACGGTGGCAATGGTCAAGGTAGAGATGGGAGAGATGACCAACTTGGCATTAAAAGGAAGAGTAGAGCTGGGTAGGTAAGATGGAAGCATGATGAACCCACTCAGCGAAGATTAAGGCAACCCGCCAGCCAGTGCGGTGAGGCAGAGGCTTGGAGATGATCTTGAAGCCGTCAGGGAGTCAAAAGCAGTCACTGAGCTAGCATTGAACCAGTTCTCTGTAAAATGTCGAGATCAACGTCTTCAAGAAGGAGACAGATGTCAGCAGAGTGTTTGTTGGCTGAGCGGGCGTTAAGCATTACCAGGTGGAGGATGTCGGTTTTCTGAGGTGGTATACAGGGGCGTGGCACATCAGTCAGAGGAGGGGGAGAGAGACTAGAAGGCGGAGATGCAAAAAGAAGTATTTTAAAAAAAACAATTTTATTGCTTTTCAACAAAATAACTCACAGACTTAATTCACATCAAGTTATACATTTTTCTTTTACGTCTGTTCCAACCTCCCCTGGCTCCCCCCCCCCCTCCCCAGCCTCATCCGACTGCATTGGACCCATCCACCTATCTCTCCTCTGCGGATTTTGTTGATGCCTGTGCGTCCTCCTGAGCCACGGCTATCAGTTCTTGCAACATTTGTTTCCAGGCAGCCAAGTCTTTATTTTGTTCAACTTGTCCTTGACGGGATGCTTCCTGCCACAAAGCAGTCTCCACCAGTGTCCACTTCTGAAGGTCCCACAACCACACCTTTATCGCTGTACTGTTACTTGTCTTCCATCACATTGCTATGCTCCGCTAAAATGTACAGTAGGTCCATCAATTTGCTGACATGTCTCGCCTATTTCCATCTAGGAAAGAATCCTAGCAAGCACGCCATGGGGGAAACGATCTGCATTTGTCAAGCCACATTTCTGACATGTTTGTTCTGTTGCTCTACATAATTTTGCTATTTTCTTTGGAGTTAAGTATGCTCTGTGAGTGATGTATAATTGAATCAACTGAATCACTTTCTTGTGATACCCCATAACCCTGTTCCAGGGCGTGTCCGTTAGTTGCTCCTGCAAGTCTGCTTCCCAGCTATGCCTAATCTGTAGTAGGTTGTCCTACGGCCTGGTTGTCAGTACCTCATATAATCTGGACTGCGTATCCCCCCCCCTTAGCAATGTCGTAGAGCACTGCAATCTGTTCATCTTCAAGCAAACTTCAATCCAGCCCCAACCATTTTAGTTTCACACTATGGAGGAGTGAGGCATATACTATGTGTTGCCCTTCCTGTATTCCTAGTTCTGAAGCAACTGCACCAAAGGACATCAGTCATCCTTACCTTAATATGTCTCCTAATGTCGCTACCCCTCTAGGTTCCCAATATTAACTAAAATTTAACCTAAGGTGGGCATCCTCGCACTTCAGTGTCACCAGCAGGATTTGGGGTGAGTAAGGGCAATATTTGCACATAAAGCGCCAGCCCCTTTGCCACATTGTTTTACCTAACCTCAGCAACAGTGAGCAACTAGGTGTTCAGGATGCTGTGGTCCACACCATTTCTTTCAGAAAGAATGGGGTGCTTGCAGGTTGCAGTTGTACGGTATCTTGGGTCTGTTCAGGCAACCAATACGTGACAAATTGGAGATGGCATGCTACAAAATACCCTTCAAAATCCAGCACTCTTATCCCCCCCGTTCGTATGGTCTCTGCAATTTCTCCAACGACATTCTAATTCTCGAGTTGCGCCATATGAACCCCTTGCAGGTAGTGTTCAGAGTCTTGAAAAAGGTTCTGGGTATATTATATGGAACATTTGTGAAATAACAGAGCAGTCTTGGAAGCTCCACCAACAGCGCAGCCCTACCCATTACTGAAAGCAGCTATTTGGCCCAGAAGTTCATGGACTTCTCTATTTTGTCCACCGCCTGTTTTGTTTTGTACATGTTCTATTTTGAGGTCATGATGAACAAGTTACTTACCAACTGGTAACGTTCTTTCTATTGGATGTTCCTCCAACGTATTCCTCATCTTAGGTGTATTCCATCCAGCTTTGCTGCTCTTCAGAAATTTTTTCGGCAGAGGGCGCTGTGCGTCGATGTCGTCGAGTCGATGGTCCCTCGAAGGCTTCCGTCGAGGGTTACGTCATCGGGTGTATAAGTAGCATGCGCAGCGCCCGTTGGCCTCAGTTCTGTTTTTCCCCCTTTTTATCTTTGATCTTGTCCTGTGTAGATTGTGCCGGCAGACAGGTATGAGCCTTGCGAGATTTGAGATGGCAATAACCTAGAAAAATCTACAGAGAGGTAGGTTGGGAGGGCGATAAGGAATACGTTGGAGGAACATCCAATCGAAAGAACGTTACCAGTTGGTAAGTAACTTGTTCTTCGAGTGGATTGTGTCCTCCAACGTATTCCTCATCTTAGATAGACTCCCAAAGCAGTATGGACAATTCCTCTGGAGGAGGGGGTAGATTTTTTGAGGGGGTAGATTTTTTGATACTCTTAGATGGCTGATTATAGTACTGCTTTTCCAAAAGTTAGCTCCCTAGACTGGGAAGCATCCAGGTTATAGAATTTTTAGAATGTGTGTAGCGAAGACCAAGTTGCTACTTCGCAAATGGATCTTATTGGAACACCTCTTTGAAGGGCCGTGGAGGAGGCGATGCCTCTGGTGGAATGAGCCCTTAACCCTTCCGGAGGGTCTTTTTGAGCTAGTCTGTAGCATTCTGAAATGCAAAGCACAATCCAGCGTGAAACTGTCTGTTTTATCACCGATTGACCCAGTATCCTTCCTGTGTAATCTATAAACAGCTGGTTGTCCACTCTAAGTCTGGAAAGTCTAGAGATGTAAAAGCTTAAAGCTCTTTTCGGATCCAACCTGTGTAATCTTTCCTCCTCCTTTGAAGGATGGGGTGGAGGATAGAATGTGGGTAAGACAATTTTCTGACTTAAATGAAAATCAGATATTACTTTCGGTAAAAATGATGGTTTTACCCTCAACACAACTCTGTCCTTATGGAACACAGTATAGGGTGGCCCAGAAGACAGTGCCTGCAATTCGCTCACTCTTCTTGCTGATGTTAGAGCAACCAAGAATGCTGTTTTCCACGTTAGTAATCTTAATGGACACGTGTAATTGAAATGGGTGAGGAGGAAACACATTAGTGAGTCCTTTTAAGAATTGTATTATCAAAGGAATTTTGAAGTAGGAGCATTCTTCCGATGAGCGCTTGAAAATGGAAAGCACCGCAAGGTAACCTTTTATTGTTCCAATATTCAGACTTCTATGTGCTAGGGTCAGAACGAAAGATAATACTTCCAGAATAGAACATAGAAAAGGATCGACATTCTTTTCTCTGCACTAGTTGCAAAACTTTTTCCAACGGCAACGGTATAGAGACTTTGTTGCTGGCCTTCACCTCCATAACGTCATCTGGAAGGTTCCAATCCCTGTATCTCAGCCTGTCAGATACCAAGCATGAAGGTTGAGCGTTTTGACCCAGGAGGGCAGATGGACATGTCTAGAAGGTCCAGGTACCACACCCTCCTGGCCCAATCCGGGGCAATTAGGATCATGCGGCTCCGAAACCTTCTCAGCCTCCTGATGACCTGAGGTATGACGGGAATCGGAGGGAACGCGTACAATAGTGGGAAATTACACTCCACCAGGCTCCTCTCGGGGGAAATTCCCTTGAGCAATACCTTTCGCATTTTCGGTTGATTCCGGTTGCAAACAGGTCTACTTGAGGGGTTCCCCAAAGGGCGAAGATCTCTTGAATGACTTCCTGAGACAGTTCCCATTCGTGGGATACTGTGCTCTGCCTGCCCAGAGCATCTGCCGTCATATTCTCTTCCCCGGCTAGATGAATTGCTATTAAAGAGATTCCCTCCTGAATCGCCCAATACCAGAGCTGCATTGCCTCTCTGCACAGGGGTAGTGACCCGACGCCTGCTCTTTTGTTTAGGTAGTGCATGGCCACTGTGTTGTCCGTCATTATCAGGACATTCTTTCCCCTGACAGATGGCAGGAAGGCCTTCAGCGCTAGTCTGATTGCCCTCAACTCTAAAAGGTTGATATGTAGTTTGGTCTCCGATGGAGACCAACGACCGCTGATTGTCAAATCGTTGGCATGAGCTCCCCACCCCAGGAGTGAGGCGTCCGTCACTACTGTGATCTCTGGCCATGGTTGCCATAAAGGTTCTCCTTTTAGGATCTCTGTACAGGTCCACCATAGAAGGTCTTGTCTGACCTTGTTCGGAATCTGAAGAAGATCTGTCATTTGACCCGAGAACTGGGACCACAGTCTTTAGGGCCCATTGAAGGGATCTCATCCTCAAGCGTGCCTCTGGCACCAGAAAGATGCAGGATGCCATGAGGCCGAGCAACCTTAAAAAGTCGTAAGCCTGGAGATTTTGGGCATTTTGGAATTTGGAAACCATCTGAAGAATGTCTTGAGCCCTCGACTTGGGAGGCGAGCTCTTTCCCAAGGACGTGTCTAATACAGCTCCTATGTACTGAAGCTGTTGGGAAGGTGTCATCTGTGACTTCTTGAAATTGAGGGAGAAGCCCAGTTTGTGGAGGAAGTGGCACGTGACTTTCAGATGATCCAATGCTTGCTCGGCTGAGCGTGCTCTGATCAACCAATCGTCCAGGTAGGGGTAGACATGAATCCCCCCTCTCCTGAGGTGCGCTGCCACCACTACCATTAACTTGGTGAAGACCCTCGGCCGGAGGTCAACCCGAATGGCAGGACTCGAAACTGATAGTGTGAGTCGCCAACTACGAACCTCAGGTATTTTCTGTGTTTGAGATTAATCGGCACATGAAAATAAGCATCCTGGAGGTCCAATGACACCAACCAGTCCTTGAGTTGAAGGGCCTGAAGGATCTCAGAAAGGGTAACCATCTTGAACTTGTCCTTCCTGAGAAACTTGTTCAAGTTTCTTAAGTCCAAGATGGGTCTCAGTCCTCCTTCCTTTTTGGGGATCAAAAAATACGGGGAGTACCAACCCTTGTTCCTCTCTGCTGCAGGTACTAGTTCTATAGCACCTTTCTCCAGCAGGGTTAGAACTTCCTGCTGTAGGAGCGGGTTTGAAAGTTTCAACGGGTGTCTCCATGGTGGATTGCTTTGAGGTTGCTTTAGAAAAGGAAGGCAATAACCTTGGGCTATTATTTCTAGAGCCCAAACATCTGAAGTAATGGCTCGCCATTCTTGGAGATGCTGCGACAGCCTGCCTCCTACAGGTGTTTTGTGGTGCAAGTCCTCAAAGTGGTTTTGTGGCGGATGTTGCAGCTGCTGATGGCAAAGAGGCTGCAGCTGGAGCTGACTTAGCACGTTTTCCTTGTCCACCACGAGTGGCCTTTCTTTGGCCCCTTTGACTGGCCATTCCTCTCGTCTTCCCGTATGAGGTGTAATAACGATAGGATCGTCCCCTCCATGATTGCCCTTGCGCACGAAAAGGCTCAGGTTGCCCAATAGCAGCTCCTAAGGATTTTGCTGCTGCTTTTGAGGTCTGCAACCTCTCAAGGCTCTCGTCAGCCTTGTTGCCAAAAAGGTGGGACCCATCAAAAGGCATGTTCAGGAGGCGGTTCTGTACGTCCGGTGCAAAACCCGACTTCCGTAACCACGCAAACCTGCGCATTACCGTGCTAGTGCCCATGGACCTGCTTACACTATCCGCAGTGTCCAATCCAGATTGAAGGGATCCTTCATGGCCTCCTTTCCATCTTGAAAGATGGCTAGGAAACCTTCCCCTTCTTCCCCTTCTGGTATGTGCTCCGCCACCATTGCGATGCAATCCCATAGAGTGTACGAAAGTTTTGCCAAGGCACATGTGGAGTTGGCAGATTTTAATGCCATGCTCCCGGCTGAAAATACCTTCCGTGCCCAACCATCCACATGCTTATCGTCCCTGTCTGGAGGGATAGACGGGTACGCAAGTTTGTTGGAAGCTGTGGCTGCCTGTATGACCAAATTCTCGGGAGTTGGATGTTTTGACAGATAGCCGGGGTCGCTACTGCCTGGGCGGTATTTTGATGCGAGGGATTTATTTACTGGAGGAATAGAATCCAGAGTTTCCCAATTCTTGGCCACCCTGTTTTGTAAGGCTACATGAAAGGTAGTACTGGGTCTTCAGTGGGACCATGGTCCAATATGTCTGTTAAATCGTCCTGGACGAATTGGGCTGGTGGTCTAGCCCATCCCAAGTAATCTACCACCTTGGTCATTAACTGACGGTAAGATGGACTGGCATGCTCTCCTGGATCTGGTCTACCGAAATCATTCTCAGGAGAGGTGTCAATGCCACTTGCATTGTGTAAAGACTCCACCAAATTCCTCATTCTGCTTTCCTCTGAGATCAAGCATTCTGGGACATTTGGGGTGCCATACTCCAATCCAAAAGGTACATTTTCCTCTGATCTCTCCTGTTCCTCAAAAATTGAGGTCAAGGATTTGAAAAACTCCTTCCTAGGGAGAGGCTTGAAAACCTTCTCTGGGAGAGGAGGAGGAAGAGGTGTAGTACCAGGCTCTGAAGGAATTACATGTTTTTCCTACTCTTTTTCTGGCTGCCCTGGCTTGGTTGGAGCCTTTGGCGCCAAGGGTTTCGGCATAAACGTCGATGACAGTGGTCGTCGACAGGGTCTGCTTCGAGGGCGTCGAGGCGGCCTTCAACGTTTTCCCATTCGAGGCGTGATAGGTCTCGGACGGCGTCGGAGACCTCGAGCGGTCGACTTGACTCGAGCGTTTATCGCTCGGCGTCCTGGAAGGTTCCCTATCCTTCCTTTTACGATCACCCGGGCTCGAGGGCGCGCGAGTGTCGGAGCGATGACGCTCCCGGCCGGCTTCCGAAGAAGGAACGGACCGAGGCTTCGCCTTCTCAAACACCTCCATCATTTTGACCCTGAATGCTTCCCACTCTTCGGTAGACAAATGTTTTGTGGGGCATTTCATTTTTGGAGACTAGTCTGACGACGAGGTGGAGGGAGACCTACGGCGTCATTTCTTTGACTTTTTCGACGAAGACGACGAGCGATGAGAATCGCTTCGGGATCTAGATCGATGCCTTTTGCGTTGAGGAGATTTTTCCCCATGGGGTCTCGACTCGACGCTAGAGGCTTTTCGATCCTTCCGACCTACCTGTAGCTTTCCTCTCCTTTCTCGCAAGGCCTTCCCCGTCATCGCCTGACACTTCGAACAGGCCTCCATGTCGTGGCCTTCCCTGAGACACCACAAACACTTGCGGTGCGGGTGTGATCGACATTTTTGAGCCGCACGACTTGCATTTCTTAAAACCCGATCTCGGGGTCGTGGTCGGCGTCGATGACGAGGACATAATTACTTCTCTGACAGAACTCGAGGCGCGCCGGATGTCCGAAGCAACGTAACTGCGGAAAAACGGAACTGAGGCCAACGGGCGCCGCGCGTGATACTTATACACCCGATGACGTCACCCTCGACGGAGGCCTTCGAGGGACCATCGACTCGACGACATTGACGCACGGCGCCCTCTGCCGAAAACATTTGCGAAGAGCAGCAAGGATGGATGGAATACATCTAAAATGAGGAATACGTTGGAGGACACAATCCACTCGAAATACATCTACTCCCGGGTATCTAGATGTGTCTGTTTCCCATTTAATCAATAACTCTGGCAACGCTTCACAAGGTCTGCCTGTGTACCCCGTTAGGGGAAATAAGCACGACTTCTGTGCGTTAATTGTAATACCAGAAAGGTCTGCATAGTGTTTGAACACATCCAGTATGTATTGTAAATTGGTCCCTGGATGTTGCAGATAAAGGAGCATATCATCTGCATACGAGATCAGGTGTGTGTTGCCTTGTATGCTGATGCCTGCCTCGTGATATTCTTTCTGTAGGTATACCGCTAGTGGCTCTAAAGCCAATACAAACAGCATAGGGGACCATGGGCAACCCTGTCTGGTGCCTTTACTTAGCCCCCATTGCTCTGATATCATGTTAACTGTTTTAACTCTTGCCACCGGGTTGCTGTATAACAGCTTCACCCATTTGATATATTTAGGCCCAATCCCAAAACCTCCCAACACCACCAGTAACCAAAGCCACCGGACCGAGTCAAACGCCTTAACTGGTTCTAACACAGTTACTGCCATAAACTATTGCGGCTTGCACTCCGTTTGCTTTGGTAATTGCTGTCCTTCTGATCATCACTTTGAAGGCCTCCCATAACAGTCCTGCTGATGCCACACTGTCTGTATTATGTGAAAAATAGTCCTGCACTCCCTCTCTTAGCTGTTGCCTAAATGCATCGTCCTTCAGAGATTCACTTCTAAGTCTCCATGTCTGGATCCTTGCTCTCGGGGGGGAAGAGGGGAAGCCCGCCATGTGACCACTAGCGGGGCATGATCTGACAACACCCTTGCTTTTTATTCCGCCTTTACGAATTCCCCCAGGGCGCCTTCACCCATAAAAATATAATCCAATCTGGTTTACAGCTCTAGGGTAGCAGTGTAATGCGAATATCCACAGGTCTGCGGGTGCAGCGTCCGCCAAATATATCAGATTTTAAATGCTTGCAGCAATGTGTTTAGGGCTTTGGCCGAGGGGGGCAGGATGGGTGTACTTGTGGTCCGACCTAGCCAATCTAGGGTTGAGCGTACAATTAAAGTCTCTTCCCCATATCAGTGTGCCGTCTACATGTGGACTTAAGTGGGTATAACGTACGGAAATAGGCAGCCGTTTCCTGGTTTGGTGCGTATGTGTTTATGATACAAACTTCTCTGTGTTCCAGACGACCCCGCAATACACACATCCTTCCTTCTTTATCCGGGACTCAGCAACCCTCAGGGGCACCGACGGAGCCACCCATTTTAACAACCCCCTAGCATATGCAGAGTATGCTGAGCCTAGCGTTGTACCTCTCCATTTTTTTGTCAGAGGAGCAAGTTTCTCTTTGGCGAGATGAGTTTCTTGCAGTAGTGCAATGTCTATTTTCTGCCACCTAAGGTAAGTCATAACTCTATTTCGTTTCATGTAACAATTAAGGCCCTTGATGTTCCAGGACACTATTCTAAGTTCCCCCATCACTCTTAAAAATTCTAACACACCGACGCAGCCCAGTATGTCCGTTCAGCATATTTAACACGGACCTATAGGCTAACCCCCAACTAACTACCCCAACTTTCCTTCGTCCCCTACCCCCCATTGCCCCCCCAACAATTGCCCAGCTCTGTACCTCATGCTCAGGCTTTCCCACTGGACTTCTTCCGGTGCATAGGGCGCAGTAGGCGGATACGTAACTGCTAATATCCGAATAAACTAATCCAGTCTGGTGTACAGGACGTTCCTACTGAGCACTACGTGGTTGACTCCTGTATTAGCAAA
Organism: Ambystoma mexicanum; assembly: GCF_040938575.1. Lineage (NCBI taxonomy): Eukaryota > Metazoa > Chordata > Amphibia > Caudata > Ambystomatidae > Ambystoma > Ambystoma mexicanum. The sequence continues at coordinate 163,554,261 of NC_090929.1, forward strand.
TGTGATTCCTGAGGCAACTTTCTGTAAATTCAATCCTGGCTCAATCCTGCTGATGTAAAATGTCTGCTGCTGGTTAGTTGCTTTGGCTCTCTTAGTGTTCCTTTTTCTGCGCTCGGCTCAGCCTCCGTTCCAGTTGGTAAGTTCTCCGCCTCCATCCGTTTGTGTACATCTTCCGGGTTATCAAAGAAAATGGCACGACCCTTGTGAAGCATTTTCAGTCTCACAGGATACAGCAACATATACCTCAGGTCCGCCACTCGCAATCTTCTCTTGAACGCATGTAGTTCATCTGTAAGGTATAGTCCGGGTATGCAGTTGTCGTGGGCGATGCACTCTGGATCATTCCTCCTTTGCGAAAGTGCTCCAGTATCTTTTCCCTATCTCGTTTGTTCAGTATCCAAGCTATCATTGGCCTTGGCGGGGTGCCAGGTGGCGGTTTCCTCATCAATGATCTATGCGTCCCTCAACCGTAAAGCCTTGAGTGAGGGCCCGGGGCCTATATCCTCCAGCAATAAGGTCTCAATGTAATTAGTTGGGTTCGGTCCCTCTTCTCCTTCTGGAAGTCCGATGATCCTTACGTTGTTACATCTGGCTCTACCTTCTGCATCTTCGGCCGTGTCTTCCAGGTTACGCACTTGTTGCAGTACCCCGACTAGTAACCTTTAGGCCACCCTTGTTCTCTGCCATCTCCTTCTCAAGTGTACCTGTGCGTTCACCAAGGGCCATCTTTCCTCAACAAGTTCACATCTATGCTGATTGCATCCATTTTAGACTCGAGAGCCACTTTCAGAGATGCTATGGCCTCCAGTATCTGCTGGTCACCCTTCTCAAGCAGCTGTTCTCCAACCGGGGGTTCAGGGGTTGCTTGAGCAGTGGTCCAATGTGAGTTGCTTACCCTTGCCTTTTTGAAAGTTGGCCGTCATGACTCAGCCTTGCTATGCTGCTTCTTATGCCCCTTTATGCCTGTGTCGCTCAGGTGGGGCACCACCACTTCATGTACTCCCGACCTTGCAGGCAGGCTTCTTGTGTTTCGCTCCATCTGTGCACTTGAGCCACCTAACAGTTTTGTTGGGTACCCCTAACGCCACCTCGACTGACGTCCCTGAGCCAATATTCCAGCTGTATCTCGCTGTAGACCACTGTTAACCAGTCTGCCCTGGTGAGGTAAAGTTGCAAACTACCACCGAATGTTCGCTATGATTATGCACCTTGGAATCCTGGTGCTTATCGTGGGCTCTTTGTTCTTAGTACGGGCCTTCATCAGTATACTGGATGATAGCTAGGGGTCTTCGGTACAACTTGTAAATTGCTTCAGTGCCCCAATCCATGCTCCTTACTTCACAATATTACGTGCCTCCGTATAGGATGGGATCCACCTGCGTCCGCTTCCAGCCATTTTGGAGGCTATGTGTCGCTGCTATGGCCTGTGGTTAGTGCTAGCGTGTAGGTCTTTTTGCCTGGTCCACGGTGACAACAGGGCATCCTGCCAAATGTCAAATTTCTCTCAGCCTGCTACCCGGACTCCTGATAGTGTATATGCTAAGGTTCGCTACCATTGAGTAAGAACTTGCTGTATTTGTTTGTCTCTTCAGCTGCATGGATGCTGCAGGCACCCACAAAGACAGAATAATATGCCCAACCCGGAGCTAACTGCTTACTCCGTATTCATCTGTGATGATTTTAGTATCCACCGGCCCTCATTTGATGCTTGTTTCATGCCAAAATGACAGGCCTTTGACTGCGTTGGCTCTTCTACAGGCTCCGAACTGTTCAATATCTTCGCTGTGCCTGCTCTGCGGCTGCGCAAGTCAGCCCGCTTCAGATGTGCATGTCCACCACTCCTGTGGCTGTGTTTTGGCCTCTCTGGCATATTTCAAGCTGGGCCAGAATTCTGTATGTGCTGTGCCATAAGTAGCTGCTGGTCTCCGCTCTCGGGGGCCTTATGTGTTGTGTTGGCTCATTTCTCGTCTTCTGTCCAGCTCGTGACAAAAGGCAGTCGGGGTGCCCCGACCGATTCAATTACTCCTCCCTTATGGAAGCAAGGGCTATGCCCGCAGCACCCCATGCCACAGGCGGCCATGTCCTTGCTTGAGTCAGGGCGTTCTTGCTAAACACTCCGCTCACTGAACGTCGAGGTGGCCTCTCCCCGCTACTGTTCTCGCGGCTTGCTTGGTCACTGTGTCTATTACTGTGCCGTCTCCGCCCGGATAACTGCTGGGCTGCAGCTATTCCGATTGTGTTTCACCATCACCCCTCTGCATACTGCCGTATCTACTACACGCAGGTCGTCTGCCTCAAGGCTTCCCTGTCTCTTGTACTTTGATTTTCAATTGCCTTCTTGATTCTGCACACCAGCCATAGTCGCTTCTCCGCGACTGTTGAGAACGACCAGCTGATGAATCCTTTGATATATGATATGGCATTTATATCGCACCTATACACAAGTGTTTCAAGGAGCGATGAGGCAAGGGGGGGGGGGACAGTGGAAGACAGACAACGATCCTACTAGGCCTGGTGTCATTCAGATTGCGCAAGTGCGATGCCTTTTGCTGGGATGATGCCGCCAACACACCCGCACACAGACGTGTGATATCTTCTTAGCCTCCGTTGGTGTGCGTACTGCTCCGTTTACACGAGCTGCCTTCTGGTCGCCTGTGCTGGCGTCCGACAGCAGCCCTTCCAGGATCACCACACTAGCGAGTGCCTGCACCACTCGTGCGGCTCACTACGCCGTCCTCTGTGCGATGCATCATGTCTGTTCGAGCAGCAGCGTTTCTGCTTGTATTGCAGGTCCTCCCTTTGCAAGCAAACTTCCTCTGCGTTTGCCTCTGTTGTGGCTTTATCCTGCCTTAGGCTATCAGAGCTTGGCGGCCTCCCCTTTGCTCCAAGCCGCCATCTTGTTTCCTTTTCTTCCGGCCGGGTCCTGACTTTTGGATGGCCAGCATTCCGTCGATAGGGCACCACAAGTACCTGGAGAGCATCAACTGTGCCCACCGGTGTTATGTTTCACTGACACCAAGAACACCGGCTTGTATAAATAATATGTTCTTTATTAAATAAGTCAAATAGACAATGACCCCCGGGAGAGCTTCAACCACCGTCCACAGCTTTCCCTTTCTCCTTTCTTCTCGTGCTTGGAACTTGGAACCCCTGGGTACGAGGATCCACATTCCAAGCACATACAAACCAAAACACTGACGAAATGTATCTTACATGTAACATTGATATCCTAACACCTCCTTCCTTTCTAACATTTGAAAAATGACTAAACCTCTCATGTATGAACCAATGCTATTAATTTAACTAACGTAAAATCTTGAAATATAACCTATCTTGAATTGTGCTGGGCAGGTGCCAGAAACTTAAAAAAAAAAATTTTTTTTTTTTTTTTTTTTTTTTTTTTCTTTCACAAAATGTCTTAAACTTTGTACTGTTAGAATTATATGTGGACAGTGATGCTAATGCCAGAAACCTTATATGCAGACCTGTCTTCCTTTGGAGCACTTGATAATTGCTACTCTCTCCTTGTTCCAAATACCTCCACCTCTGACTAATACCGATGAACCTAAATCTTTTACCACTTGTTTGGGCTCAGAATACAAAGATGCTCCCTTGCGTACTTTGATGGGTAGCTTAATTTTGATCCAATCACCTTCATTAATCTTAAATTCTTTACAACAATTTCTTAGATCATACCTTACCTTGGATTTAACTCCTGCCTCATCCATTCTACTCCTCGCTCTTCCCACATCCACTTCAACCATCCTGGATTTTCCCATCCATCCTGGACATAGATGAGAATTGGGTTTCCTACCTCTCAACATCTCAAATGGCGTTAATCCTGTAACACTATGAGGCGTTATTCTATACTGGAATGTCCTTTCCATTGCCGTCCTGAACCAATCCCCACCGGTTGCTACTGCAATTCTTATGGCTTCCATCAACGTCCTATTGAAGCGTTCAACACATCCATTACTTTGGGGATGATAGAGAGAAGTGTTTACCTGTTCAATACCATTCTTATCCAAAAATTCTCTAAATTCCTTGGATGTTAATTGAGATCCATTATCCGACAAACATTTCCTAGGAAAGCCTTCTCTCCAAAATAGTTGTTCTAAGAATTTAGTAACACTGCTGCTAGAAATATCTCTAAGTAAACAAATCTCTGGCCATTTGGACAATAGATCTATGACCACCAGCAAATAACTGTCTCGGGTCCCTCCTATATTAAATGGTCCTAATAAATCTATTGCAATCTCATCCCATGGTACCCTCGGTGTTTCCCTAATAACCATGGGTACTTTTTGTACTCTCAAACCTTTGTTTCCCTCCAGACACTCTGTGCACTCCTTGACCTGCTCTTCAATCTCTTTATCGATTCCAGGCCACCAGAACTCAGCTCTTATTATACCTTTAGTCCTAGCTATACCTAAATGTCCTTCATGAGCTAGTTCCACTACTTGTCTCCTCATTCCCTGAGGAACTATCATCTGATGCCCTCTATATAGATACTTGTCATTGATCCACAAGTCTCCTTTAACTCTGGCAAATCCACCCATATCACCTTTGTAATTCATTACTCCATTTTCTCTCACTAATGTTAATATTTTCTGGTATATTGAATCTTCACTACACGCTTTATCCCACTCATCTTTTTTTAAGGACTCATGCACCTGGACAATCTCAAATGTTTCTTCCTGATCTGATTGTTCTAACTTGATGTGGCCATCTCTATGAACAGATCTTGACAAGGCATCTGCCACTACATTAACTTCACCGCTAATGTGAATCATAGTAAATTGCAAACCTTGAAGAGCTGTTACCCACTTCATTATGCGTCTTGATACACCTTCCAGCCCACCCTTGGCAAAAATACCAACCAATGGTTTATGATCAGTACAAATCTCAAATTTCCTTCCCCAAAGAAACCTTTTGAACTTCTCAACACCCCAAATGCAAGCAAGAGCCTCTTTCTCCACCACTGAATATCTGACTTCAGGATCTTTCAGTGACCTTGAGGCAAACGCTATAGTATGCAGCCCCTCTGAATCTTCTTGCATAAGAACTGCACCTATGCCATAGTCGCTGGCATCTACGAAAAGTAGTGTGCGTTTCCCTTCTTCAAATGTCTTTAGAATGGGAGCATTAATTATGGCCTTTTTTATCATTTCAAACTCCAACTTACAGTCTTCACTCCATTTAAATATCACACCTTTGCGCGTGAGCCTTCTCATGTGTCTTGACATGTCTGACAAATTCTTAATAAATTTGCCATAGAATTCGACTAACCCCAAAAACGACAACACTTCTGCTTTGGATTTGGGATCTTCCATTTTTCTTATTGCTTCAATAGCCTCCTCTTTAGGTTTGACTCCCTCAGCAGTGATTTCGTGACCTAAATAAACCACTCTATTTGCTTTGAATGTACACTTTTCTGACGCTATTGTTAAACCAGCTTCTCCTAATATGTCTAACACCCTTTTTAACCGTCTGTCATGTTCCACTTCGTCACTGCCACAAACTAGAACATCATCTTGGTAGTACATCACTCCTTTCTCTCCACCTAGTAGTTTGTACATAATACTCTGAAATACACTCGCAGCCGACACCAAACCAAACGGCATTCGTACACACCTTAATAAACCATTAGGAGTAATAAATGCGGTTAAATCTCTGGAATCTGGATGCAGCTCAATTTGGTGATAAGCTGACTTGAGATCTAAAATTGAAAATATTTTTGATCCAGAGACACCCACCAGTAGATCATCTATCCTAGGGAGCGGAAACCTATCTGCCACCACCATACTGTTAAGATGTCTTAAGTCAATGCATATTCTCAAGGACCCAGAGGCTTTCCGGACTACCACTATGGGACTCACCCATTCTGAGGATTCAATTCTTTCAATAACCCCTTCATTCTCCATTTTTTTTAATTCATTTTCTACACCCTCCTTAAGTGCCAGGGGAATGGTGCGCAATTTCGCGATCTTGGGAACTGCCCCTTTTTTTAACCGTATTTTGTGAACAAATCCTTTCATACATCCAAGCTTATTTTCTTTTTCAATCAAACTCTCACCATTCACTGTTAAGACTTGTTCAGGATGACCTGCTTCAAGTCTGATTTTTAGTTCAGCTTGATCACTCCAGGATAATAACTCTCCCCCCTTGTTGGCAACATAAATAGTGGTGGTGGCTTCTCTATCTTTAAACTGCAGTTTGGCATCAAAGTATCCTATAATCTCTATTGGTTTGTCACCATATGCATTCACCTTAATTTTGTTTTCTCTCAATCTACAGCAATTAAATCTCTCTTTCCATACCTGTACTCCTATTAATGTGTAATCCGCCCCACTATCCATAAGCATCAATATTTGTATCCCATTAACCAACACCATGGCATATGGCTTTTTCTTCTTCACTTGCCCATCAATGGCATTCACCATGAACACCACTTCTCTACCATTCTCAACATAATCATCCTCCTCATTATTTACACTGACATCGAAAACTTGACCTGAATTGGAATTAACATTTCTACAACATCTGGCGATGTGTCCACGTATACCACAATTGTTGCATATGACGTGCATTGCAAAACACTCCTTGTCCGATGCTACATGTGAGAAACTCCCACACCGGAAACACCTTCTTGTTGGGACATCTCTATTTGTCACTGCCTCTTTAGGACTCCTGGAAAAGTTAGATTCTCTGGAGAAATTCCTATTGTCTTTGACCAACCCTCGGCGATTCCAACTTTTTCCCACTGGCGGCCTACTCTCCTGTCGATCCTCGCCTTTTTTTCCATACTGCAACTGTCTTTTCGAAAAACTTGAGCTCATCCTCGCCTTAACTTTTGATACTTTCTGAACTGCACCCTCTGTTTCTTCCAACTTGGGTTTCTCTATGTTCAACTGATTGTCTGCTTGGAGTAACTTTATACATTTATCAGTGTGTTCCACCATCTTTGCAATCTCTATTGCTCTATCCAATGTGGGATCTTTCTCCTTCCAAAGCTCTTTCCTAATATTGTCATTGTTGCATTTGATCATTAATTGATCCCGTATATGTTCTTCTTGACAGTGAGTGAATCTACACTTCACTGCTAAACCCCTCAGAGCTGTAATAAAGTCTTCTATGTTCTCTCCATTCTTTTGTTCCCTGGTGGCGAATTTGTATCTCTCTAAAATGATGTTCTCCTCTACTTTGTAATGTTTGTCTAGCTTGGCCAGTGCCTTCTCATATGGGCCTGTGTCTGGTGTGTCTGTAGGCTCTGGTAATTTCCTTAAAACTTCCTGGCCTGCTGTCCCTAGACAATGAAACAATAAGGCTTCTTTCCTTTCAATGGAATAATTGGGGCCAAATACTGCTAACGCATATTTATGGAAACCTTCCTTCCAATCTATCCATCGTACTCTGGGTTCTCCAGGTGAAGACAAGAAAAATACTGGGGCTGGAACATTTGCCATTGTGTACCGTTGTACCAGTACTTGTAGATGCTATGCTGTGGCACGACTGGTATATTGTCAAATTTCCCTCAATTCAACCATGTAAATATTTGCGTTATATGTAACTCACCCGCCAACTTGTATGATGTGGTGCTATCCGTTTGTTCCTCAAGTCTGTTGAATCGCACACTCGTCCGGCGTCCTGCGGGACGCTACTCTGCATTGATCGTCTCACCAAGTCGACGAGCTTCCGCTGAGTCGCTCTGTCTTCGTTTGTTTACCATCAATCGCTGGTCCGCCTATGTGTTTTCTTTTGTTGCGTGGAGACGTCGATTACGGCGTCCGTTACGCCGTAGGGTCCTTTTTTCAGTTGCCTTCGTTGCGTCACTTGATCTTGTATTCCGAACGCTATCGATGCGTGTGGCGGGGTGGCGTTGGAATGCGCATGCAGGTATTTTAAAAGTAAACCACTTTGCTCAATGTCACTGTGTACTTAAAGAGAATATCGTCGGTACCTGTGTTCAGCCAATTCTTTTCTTATCTAGTGGCTCTGGATCATGTATCATTGCGTGGCCGGTTACTTCCTCTTTTCCCGATTCGTAGTCGTAGTATTCTTAGTTTACGTTGTGCCGGGGGTCGTCTTTGAAAAATCCTTTATCCTCGTCGCCAGTTGTTATGTTTTGTTTCACTGACACCAAGAACACCAGCTTGTATAAATAATATGTTCTTTATTAAATAAGTCAAATAGACAATGACCCCCGGGAGAGCTTCAACCACCGTCCACAGCTTTCCCTTTCTCCTTTCTTCTCGTGCTTGGAACTTGGAACCCCTGGGTACGAGGATCCACATTCCAAGCACATACAAACCAAAACACTGACGAAATGTATCTTACATGTAACATTGATATCCTAACAACCGGTTTCCCACACCTTGTGCTTCAATCACAAATTTTCAGGCGGACATAAACCCTGTCCTCAGGGTAAAATCATGTATGGATCACAGGAGCTCGTCCTACTACATGGCTGTGTAGCCACGCCCCCAGAGAGAAGGAAGGAAGTTAATGAGAGAAGACAGGATCCGGTAAAAGAGAAAGAGGTCGAGTTGTGGACCCTGGACCAGGATAGTGCCAGTGTGATGGACATTAGCGAAACAACGACATGGTGAAAAGCTGGCCAAGAGGACTTCCCACTTGGTGCCACCGTTAATAGTCGAGCATGTGGAAGGAGAGAGAGTAGAGAAGAGATGGGAGTTCTATAGATCTGGAGAGGGGAAACAGAAGAGGATATCAGTGAAAATCTCTCTAGAGGAAGCACTGACAAAGGTGTCTGCAATGGGCAGTCCAGAGTTTTCACTCAAGATGTCTTTTTTGTGCTTTTTTCTGCCGTACCTAGTGAGAGAGGGTGGATAGTTGATAGAGTAGCAGTTAGAGAATATGGGAGAAATGGAGAGAGCCATAGCTCAGCAGAGGTTTGGACAAGGAAAGGAAGGGGAGTGGCTGCATAGTACCATTCTAGCTAAACTCACCAGGAGGCCTAGTAGGAAGTCAAAAGGAGGCAGAAAACAGTGAAATGCAGGCAGTTCACAGATGAATACAACACACCTAAATCTGATTTGGAGAGTGGATGCACAAAACAGTGAAAAGCACACCTAAATCTGATTTAAAAAATGGAGGCACAAAACAGTGAAAAGCACTCCTAAATCTGATTTTCAAAAATGGATAAACCTTTAGGCCACCAGGGGGCGCAGACAAGATGGCTGCCTGAGTCACTAGCTCTGTCCCCTGCCTGGGCAGCATAGAGGTGTTATGGCGAAAAGGCAGCAGAGTGACTCAGTGGGAACCGGCTGGAGCAGTACAGGCTTATGGGACCGTCGGGCTCTAATCCTGCGTTTACTGCAAGGCCCGGGAAGCGGCGAGCCTGCTGTCCCTGTGGAGCTGCATGGAGTCGATTCGGGGGAGGAGGTGCCTGTCCGCAGTGGCAGAGGTCAGAACTAAAGGTGGGCTTGTGTCTACATACATCGTATCTCCAACTAAACAGGAGGAGGCAGCGGCCCCAAGTGAGGGACACAGCGAACTGCGTGCCAGCGACACCTCCCCCGAAGTGCCAGATGTGGTTGTTCCCTCGGAGAGACGCAGCGGGTGAGGCGCCTGCGGCACGAATTGCCCACGTCTTGCTCCTTCCCCCCCATCTGGGGAGATCAGGCTCGGCAGGACCACAATTGGAATGCCAATGGGCTCGGGAGCAGCATAAAGTGCAGAGCCGCGGAGGGGTGGATCAGGGGGAGAACCCGGAAGACTCCAAGACACTGCTTGAGGTGAGGACCATACACGCGGGAGGGAGCCCGGGGCTCGGGAGGCGCCCGCTTGGGATGCATGGACCGCTGCTGAGCCCCTGCTGCCATGGTGCCCCCACATGCTGTGGGGCTGGTCTATGGGGCAGACTGGAGCCACATTCCAACGCAAGAAGCACATAATAGCTCCAGTGAGGAGCAAACTGCATTCTCTCCCATCACTGGGATCACTGGCACTGGAAATGTGTGGAGGAGCCCCGGCAGACCTAGACCAGTAATGCAACAACGCCATAGGAATTAGGTGGGAGTTATGGTGACAATCCCTATTCTATTTTAAGGGCTGTAACGACTTCTGGACAGGCCTGTGGGCCGGCCAAACCCCCGCAGGCCTTGAGCAAAAAATACAAGATGTAATAGGGATGGTCCTGGAAGCCAGGGAAGGAGAGGGAGTAGTCATAGACAGGGTGCACTGAGCCGGACGGGGAGCACGTGGACCACGCTCAGTCCTGGCGCGTATGCACTACTTCAGGGATAAGGCGAGAATCCTTGAAAAGGAGGAGCTTGTCTGCAGTGGCAGATGTCAGAGCTGAAGGCGGCTTGGGCCTACATACATCACATCTCATTTGAGGTCAGTAATGGCACTTATTTGATTTGTGATCACCACTGCAATATTGAGTTATAAGAAGGGAAAAGTTAACCACTGCAATATTGAGTTATAAGAAGGGAAAAGTTAAAGTCAGATCAGAACATACTTTGTACTTTAGAAAAACTGTTAGCTTATCCCAGAGGGATGCAGGCAGTCTTTTATCCCAGCAATAATAGTGTTCAACAATTAAGCACTGCCAAAGCCAATAGGTTCAGAAGGAGGCATTTAGGGAGCCAGGACAGGCAAAGTCAATCAACTGGTTTAAAGTTCTGATGCTCTCTTCTTAGAGAATGGTTTAAAAAATGTCAGTAGCTCAGTAAAAAAAAATCAAAGAAGCGCAAGAGGAGCCACCTTGAAGAAGCACAAATAGGAAGGCCAATGCATGTGAGTTGAGGTCAACTCAAAAGGGTTTAAAATAGTTAGGAAGCACCACAATAGACAAAAACATAGATGTACCCCAAACCCCCCAGTACCTGTGAACTGAAGAATTTGTTCCAGCTGGATGCCTTCCTGTTGCAGTGCAGTAGACCCTTGTTCCTGGTCCTTGGTCATGGAGAAGAAATGGGGGACGTCTGGTGTGTTTCTGCGGCAGCACTCGAGAGAGGGGCTCTGCACCAATGGATTCTTCTTGATTCAGCTGCCTTTTGTGGTTTTGGCACATTTTTCTCAGCTCCAAAGAAGAACAAACAGCTACGGTTAGAAGTCACTTGATCCCTCGGTCTTGGACTCTGGTGAGGAGATTCTGGATGAAGATTTCCTGCTTCTGTAGGGCCCTCTGGATGCCCACAAAGTTTTGGCTGGATTCGCACTTCCGAAGAAAATTGACTCGATCGTCAGGGGTCCCCGGCATTGGGATTCTGCAGCTTTGGAAAGTCACAGCAAGTCGGGGGTTGTGCCAAAATGAAGCTTGTCACAATAGTTGGTCCCACCAGCCCAAGGGAGAAAGTCGTCCCCTACGGGTCTTCCCAGTCGAAACAAAAACGAGTTCAACACAGCTGCAGGGCTTCACAGGGCACTTTGCGGTCCAGGAGGGTGCTGCTGAAGTCTCTTCACGTCTTCCAGTGGTTGACTACCTCTAGTCCCAAAAACCTCGCCTTTTAAGCAAGTTGCCATTCATTCACATCCCTAGGCTGTCAATCACCCAGCAGGGTGCCTGTCCGGCCGGTCAATCGGAACTGGTTTCACTCAGGCGCACACAGAGAGAAAGGACAGGAAGGTTTTGGGACCCTCCCTCACGTCCTGCCTTTCCAGACACACTGGAGCCTGGACAGAATGAACAAAGGACTCAAACCTGATTCAAACAGAGTAAAAGCCCAGAAGGAACTAACTGACAACAAGCAGCAAAAAAAGAAGCCAGGGGCCATTTGGGGAAAATGGGCAGACTTGGGTGCTGTACTGCAGCTGAGAAATCAGCCTGCAGATACATGGCACACAGATAGCAAAAAAGAAACCGTTGCCACCAACCATTCAAGTTAGTTTAACAGATTGTTACAGGAGAAGTGGGATAAAGAAGTTACTATATGCCCCACCAGCACTCCACATAGGGTGGTCTGTGCTGAACCCACAAAAGAAGAGGTAAGTAAGACGGAAGCCATCTTACTATTCTTGGGAACAGTAGTTCACCCAAGAAACTTTAGTCAAACATTAAGAGAAGTCCAAGGGTCTTCTCAGTGGCACTGCACAAAAGGTGCTCTGTGTCAGAACGCAAAAAGCAGATGCCTAAGGAGTTTACTAGATTCGATTAAACATTGAGAAACACAAAAATCCTAGTCAGAAAAAACACATGAGAGAGTGAGAAAAAGTCCCACTCACTCAGGAGTTAAAATTAAAAAGTCCTGAGTACAGAAAAAGAGCTGGGCGGTCTCTAAGGTTAAAGGGAATTGGGACAGAAATGAAAATTCTCCCCAACATGCAGAACCAGCTGAAAGGAAACTTAAAGGTGGGGAGAGACTGGGTGAAACTCTACCACCGGATTGTGGACATCGATTCTTTAATCAAGCATGCACTTGAAATCAGCCAGAGAAACATTCTCTGGTACGAGACAGCAGCAGATTCCTACAGTGAAGGACGGTCAATGTTTCTTGGTCTCTTCACCTTTGCTTGTGGGGCCTCTTCTTCAAAAACAAGAACTCATTCTCCCTGTTGTGACTATTCCAGTGCTTATCAACAGCTCTAGCTGTGGAGGCTAGATCCCTTAACTGTTGGACCCAAGGGATTTTGTATTTCGCCAGAGCCTCTGGCACCAAGACCCAAGTGTTTATGGATACAGGGGAAGTGAGGCTCAACCTCTAAATGATGGACCTAATGTACCACGGCTGCTGATTTGGGAAAATCGGCCAAAGCCTCATGAACCTCATGGCCGGCGGAAACTGTGTGGTGTCAAGCCGAGGTCTTGGTAGTTCTCTTCCGGACCATCATCACTTGAATGGCTGGAAAGCAGACATATTGGCTTGCCTCCTGCATCCCATAGAAACTTGTCTGGCTGGAAAAGGGGTTCCAAAAGACTGACGGGGGCTACCATCAGCACATTTATAGGTTCATTGATTTAACTGTGTGCTGGAGTTGAACTGCTCTGAACGGTCAAGGAGCCACTTCCTGCACGGCACAAGCAGAATATTGACCCAAATGCACAAGATCTGGCATGGACAACCTATGTAACCCCTTGAGACATACAGCATATGGCCTTGATGGAAGGGAGGCAATTTGACAAAAACTTATAATAAAAACTTCTCCAAAAAACCTATTTGCAAAACCTAACAGGAAAAACATCTTCCCCATAAACATACACAAACAATCATCACTTCTTTTTAAACTAGCCACAAATAGGGCCCGAAAAACAGAAAACAATGCACCCAAAAAGGAGGACAGGAGAGCACTCCCCCACCCCCCCAACCCAGCTGCTAGGAAGAATCATAGGAACCTGTATCCATGTATGATGGGGCATGTTTATATAGGGAAGTGTAAGCACTCTGGTGAGTAATTGGGAGGAGGGATGCATGCAGATTTTGAGCTCAACCAGGCCTTTCCCAACAATATGGGGAGGATGGAAAGCCAATGGACGAAAAGTAACAAGCACCATCTACGGTGCAGTGGAAGATTTCATATCTCCCTTAGAAACATTCAAACATCCAAAGAAAACCTTTCCAAGTACCCAAAAGCCTGGTTCCGTCCAATCTGGGGGAATGTCCATTCCAACATGTGAGCCGGGGACTGCTTGAAGGTTTCTTTACCTCTGCAAAACTGATTGAACCGGTCTGAAGGGGAGGTTGACTAGGTGAAATTGGCAGTCTGTACTTTCTGTCCACTACTGAAACTTTCCATTAGTCTGTTGAGATGTTGTTCCAAGCCTTCAGAAAGTGTGGAATTCACCCACCAACTAGCAGAAGATGTTTTGGGAGAAAGGAGTCCATGCTTAGAGTTTCAAGCCAACTTCATCTGGGACGTGGAGCTAATCTCACCTTTTGCTTTTTCTTTCCCTGGGAGCTAAGTGAGCTCTACTGTAGTCAATGTTTACTGTTGTAGAAGCCATGAAAACCACATAAAAGCAAAGTCTGTCTTGTCTCTGGTGGGAGATACTAGAAAAGGATTTCCGAGGTGGTTTCGTTAATGAGACTAATGACTTTGCATTCTGCATCAAAGAGTTTTTTGAGTAAGTTTGATGTGTATCAAAGAGTCAAAAACCTCTACTGCATCAAAGTAAAAATACAGGATTTTATCTTGCACTCTGTTGTGCTTTTGAAAGACCTAATTCAGGCCTACATCCTGTCAATAAGTATGGTGGAGTAACGTTTCATCATATCTGCATATCCTCTGCCAATCTTGCACAAAAAAGCCACTGCTTACCGGGACCTCAACCTGCAACCTTGTCATTGGTAAACTAATGCTCTAACTTCTCAGCCAGAGGGTCTGCCTTGATAAAGCATAGTTTTTTGCATTTTGACATGCCAGTCAAAGATGCAATGGATAACGACGCATCTGGGAACTAGCAATGTTGTTTGGGATAAACAAATTTGCTGGTCTCACTCTGACCCATTTGTAATGGAAAAAAGATAAAACAATATTTTTATAACAGTAAAAACACACAAAATATCACCTACATCCTTCCAGTTCAAAGCTCAACCTACCACTTTGGCTATTTCCATGCCAACAAGGGGACATGATCCTTCAACCTTGCCATTGGTAAACCAATTCTCTAGCCTCTAAGCCATGGGGTCTCCCTTCTTAAAGCATGGCTTTTTGCATTAGGATATGGCGGTCAAAGGTGTAATAGATTAAAGATGCATCTGAGAACCAGCAATGCTGGTCAGGAAAACAAAGTACTGATCTCTCTCTGTCTGTGTGTCTCTGTGTCTCTGTGTCTCTGTGTCTCTGTGTCTCTGTGTCTCTGTGTCTCTGTGTCTCTGTGTCTCTGTGTCTCTCTCTCTCTCTCTCTCTCTCTCTCTCTCTCTCTCTCTCTCTCTCTCTCTCTCTCTCTCTCTCTCTCTCTCTGTCTCTGTCTCTCTCTCTGTCTCTCTCTCAGCCATTTGTAATCGAAATAAAGATAAAACTAACTTTTTTCTCAAATCACCTATTACCCTCCAAAACCTATAGTGCATGTGGCCAGTAAAGCATCTGGCATTGGTCTGTCTGTGATGTGTGATGAATCCTGCAGAGTCATCACTGATCCCCAGCATAAAGGGTACAACGTCCTTTCACCTTCCATGTGGCCAGGGGAAGGCAGCCGCCAGCTGATCATAACCCTGGGGGTGGCATTATGAAGGATCATCATATGGGAGGAGATGGAGTCAGAGTGACTCCCTTAGGAGAGACAGTCTTCCTCTTCTTATGAGAATTAGGATCCTATAATTCCCCAAATATCTAATGGCATGCTATGTGAAAGACCTGAGGGATTTTCCCCTCCCAATCCAGGCAGAATCCTCTAAACAGGTGGACAGGGGAGGGCCATCGCTTTGGATCCCGATGCTGGGGGCAGACCAGCAACGGAGGAGCACCTGCGTAGAGGGTCCTCTGGAATTGGGGAGGGATTACCCAAAGGTGAGACATGGTATTTTCGAACACCTACCTGACATTCCCCTCAGCCTATATGGCTTACTGTTCCCCAGACACCAACTTTCCCCATTCCTTTGACGAGGCCTCAGACGAGGAAGAGGAGCATTTCAACGTTATACTCTTCCTTTGCAAAATATCACAGTGCCTTTAAAACAACGAAACCACATTCAAAGGCACTATACTATTTTCATGAATGTCCCACTAACAAGGTCAGGCACTGGGTGAAAATTGTGTCCACCTGAAGCCTGTTAATATTACAGAGGTGAATAAAAGGAGTAGCTGCGAGAAACATAAGGAACCAGTTGGAGCCAGAGAAGGAACCAGAGTCAGAGAGCGAGCTGACAGGCAACCGATAAAGCCTGAGCAACATGAGTTCTGCTTTCAGAGAACAGCGTTGAGACGCTGAGAGCCTGCGGATTGAGAAGGCTAGAGAAAGCGTGGCGAGAGAGCCGTGTCTCCAAGGAGCCAGATGGGGATTGCGTGGTAAGCTGGTCTCTGAAGGAAAGTCCTTGAATAGGTGCTCGTTCCCCCGGACCAGCGAGGCAGCCCAGGATTGTCTGAGGGGCAAGCGAAGAGCCCCTGACCCCGACACAACATAACTGCAAAAGCTACGCTGTAGTAATCACAACCGGTGAGTTCAAAGTGAGATAGGAGCCAGATTGGTGAAAGACGCTAAGCATGAGAGATAATTTGTTGCAAGTGAAGGACAAGAATAGGAAGAAAGACGTGCTGAAGAGAAAGCTTCTGTGAAAGCAATAATTGTGAAAGCAAAGATTGCTTGGGGCATGAACCCATTTGTGAAAAAGTAAAGAAGCTAAAGAGTGCCTGGGGCACAACCTTCTTTGTGAATTGTGCTAAAAGTGATGTAGTGTCCAGGCACGATCCCATGAAGACAAAGTATCAGAGTGGTCCTGCACAGGGCTGAGTAAAACTGTACACTCTCGAAAGTCTTTGATATGAAGAGCTGTTGAGTCATTAAGAACAGTTGAACTGTTGGGGAAGGGAATCACAGTTTTGAACAAGAGAATCTGATGTGAAGAGAAACCATTGAACTGTCAAGTTGTTGGAATTGTAGGGGAAGGAAACCCCTGATGAATCCAAAGCACAAGAAAGCAAATTATTTTGAACTGTGGAATTCCTGAGAGAAGGTGACAAGAAAGGCTTCCAAGTCTGAGTAGAAAGAAAGCCCTTAGAAACCTAAAGGAACTTTGTGTGAACTAATGCAACCCAAGGAACTTTTTTGAAGCCCACGTAATTCAAGCTTGGGGAAGGGAGCTGTGGGACAGCTCCAGTGCCATCCTGATATTATTTTGACTCCCTATTTTATGTTGATCCAATCCCGTACACATTATTGTTCTAGATGAAAGTGAGGGCAAACATAGGCTTGACACAGACATCTTTATTATTTTGACTGACGGACGGACATTGGACTACCTTTTGACTTGGTTAAATGGTTGAGACAACTCCAATTTAGAAATGGGGCCAGTTAGGAAGTCCCCAACCCATTTTCAAGTTAAAGGTTTTACAAACTTGCTTGCTTGCGTCTGTGTCTACCTTTTGATATGATGCTTACCTCACAGCTGTCACTGCACATGTTCCTCCCATAAGAAAACCCAAAGAACATTCCATAAAAAGTCACCTAAACAGAATAGGTGTTATACCTTGGAAATTCACGAATCAAATGTGACATCCTCTAATTATCATGATTCTGGCTTAGGTAGAAATCCTAACCCCAATGTCAAAGCACCTGCCATTCACATAACATCTCCTAGCTCTGATTACTTCCAGTTCCACTCAATCAAAACGAAATAACCATGGAACACCTAAAACCTTTATAAACTTCAACACCCATAATGCCTATGGTACTGGGACGAGGAAGAGGAACAAAGAATTAATGATAATCAATGGTCCTACTAAGAAGACTGCAGTCCAGTTGTTTCAATTCAAATCACCTAAGCGGGACATTTAAATGTGGAAATCATCCACAGGTGAGAGAGGGAGTAGCAGAGGCAGAAGTAGTCAGGAGAGAAACCGGTGAAGTCGAAAAAGCCACTGAAAGCCAAGAAGCAGTTGAAGTAGACGCAGAATTGAAAGCAGCAGCGGTTTTGCACAGTATGTGCAGAAGCAGAAACGAGGAAGACGGCCGTGGGGAAAGAAGAACAGCTGTATGGGAGAGGTACTGCTGACCCAATGAGAGTTGCTCAGGTGTGCTGGGGGATGCAGAGACCCGACGTGCAAGTAACGGCGGTCACAGGAGAGCTGTCAGCGGTATTGCCGGACCTCAAACGGCCTAACAGTTCACCGAAATCCTGTCCTCACCGATACTACAAAGCAGCACTAAGGACGGATGCAGAGAAGCTGAAAGAAGCCAGTGAGATGGCCTGAAGAGAACGGTAACCCAGGGTGCTATGAGCAGAACAATTATCACCAAAAGAAAGTTTGGAATACCGAACAAATAGAAAAGAAGGGCAAAAAGGGCACAACTCTCCATTTATATATCAGTTTGGGGAAACCTGTAACCCACATTGACAAGAACTATAAAGAAGAGATAAAAGGGCAACAAAGGGGCAATTCTCCTCTCACAAGATATCTGTCTGGGGAAACCTGTAACCCAAATTGCCAGCAGCCAAGAAACTATAAAGTTAGGCAAACATTGTACAACCACCCTCACAGGGGATAATGGTGTAGAGAGACTTGGAACAAGGACTTGCGCTAGCAGAAAAGACCTTTTACAATTTTAGAAGGTTGCAATCCTTCCTGGTAGGCGAGTAAACCAGGAAAGGGACAAGTTGTATGAAAGTAGAAGTTATTCCTGTGGAAAGAAACCATGAATGTTACCATCCTGACAAACTGTTATAAAACAAAAGACATTTGCTGTGTTGTCCTAACAAATGTATTCCATTGAAACGATAATTGTGATGTTCTCATAACCACTCTACTTCTGGGAAGAATACTTTGTGGAGGAAACAATTACTTTGGTTTTGAACAAGTGTTTTGTGAAAGATATTTAATTTACCAATTGGAAAGGCGTACTGGATGGACATTTTCTATGAAATGAACAGAATTGCGTTGAAAGAACTCCTTCAAAAGTCTTCCTGAATTGATTCAGGGGAAGGGAATCAAACCCTAGTTACAAAGATTGCTTTGTGTGAATTATGAGTTTGAACTTTTGCAAATTTTTGTTGAACTGAAAACAGATACATTTTCCTTATGCACTTTAGTTGTATGTATTAGTGAAAAGGTCAGATACATTTGGACACAAGGGCATCTTTCATAAGTTAAGTCTCACCCCTCTTTACTTTTAATAAATATGGCAAATATTGAGAAAACTACAACTTTGTGTCTGTCTTTCATTGCTGACCCCTCACAGATAAAAAGCATGATCATACTTTATGGCAAAATGTGTCTGAAAAATGTAATCTGGAAAACGTTGCCCACATGGCCCTCTGATGCCCTCCTTTTTCAGAGTAACTCAAAATGCACAACCATTTTCTTGGGACATCGACCTCTGTTGTGTGCCTGTTCTAAT
This sequence comes from Ambystoma mexicanum, assembly GCF_040938575.1. Taxonomy (NCBI): domain Eukaryota; kingdom Metazoa; phylum Chordata; class Amphibia; order Caudata; family Ambystomatidae; genus Ambystoma; species Ambystoma mexicanum. The sequence continues at coordinate 163,573,219 of NC_090929.1, forward strand.
GGTCTTCTGAAGGTGATAAAAACCCTGCAAGATTAATCCTGGCAATAGAATTACCAAGAGTACTCTGCCGGTGTGAGGCACCATGCCCCGAGTGGAAGTTGGACCAGGAAGAAATCTACTATTACCTTTAAAGCATTGTTGCAGCCTCTTGAGGCACACCTTGGTGTCAGTCCCTTAAGCCCCCTCATCATGAAGGATGGTACCAGACTTCTTACTAGTTTCTTCCAGTATGGCGGTCATTTGAGAATCCTTTGGGTCCAACCAGGGGCTTGAGATGCTCAGGAAAGTGTGAGTGGGGTGAGTTGCTGAAAAATAAGGGTAGTGGTACTCCTCTTTTGCTTTTTTGATGAATTTTTGCTTTTTTGATGAATTGAAGATTTTCCACTGTAGGAGGCAGGTGAAAAGTCTCTTCCAAATGTTGTAAACTGTTACCAAGCGCTTGCGTCGAAAGTGCGTCCACATAGAGTGTACAATTTCCATCTGTGGTCGGGACAAAAAACCTCAGAGTGTGTGGAGGTCCTTGACCAGGAACCTACACTCACAAGACCTGTAGAGCGAAAAACATTTGTGGAGCATAGACCACCTAACAAAGGACGGTGGAATGGGAGGCAATAAGCAGAGGAAATTAATTTAAAATAAGAGGGAAGCAAGGCAAAAAAGGAAAGTGTTCTAATTTCATGTGATCAGGTATTCATACCAACCTGCACAAAGAAAGGTACTGGTAGGAGAAGACAGAGTGTGGGCATGGAAGGGGTGGTAGAGCCCTGCATGTGTGCACCAGTTTTGCTCAAAGTTTAGAGGGGTTTGCTGTGCAACGGTCCTGTTTGTGCCCCGACTGAACAGCTATACTTAAGCATCAAGGAAAAGGGATGATTGGGATGTTCTTGTTATGGGTAGAAGACGACCCAATAAAGTTTGAGAACTTCACAGCAAAAGGGGGTTGGGTTCAGGACAAGCTTTAAAGGCTATGCAACATACCTTAAACTGAACATCGGTCATGAAGGGAAGCCAGTAAAGATTAAAAAGAATGAGTGATGCAGACAGGTATTCTTCAACCCGCCACCAACATGAATTGTACACCATAGTGGGCAAAAAGAAAATTCAGCAGTTAGGTACATGAGAGGGCCTGGACAACAGAATGGGTAAGCAGGTGGCAATAGAAAAGAGATATTGCATAAACAAGTGTAAAACAAAAAGTTAAGAAACATTATAAAACAGATTGTAAAAGAAAGTGGAAAATAAATGAGCAGGAAAAAAAAAGTCAGCCAGTTCTGGACCGAAGTGGCTGTAAAAGAAAATCAATTTTGTTGGGGGCAAAGTAAGAATAACGAGGCATTCAATCTTCTATAGCAATGAGACATTCCTCCTCAAGCACTGGATATCGGTCACTGGCAGCAACTCAAGATGTAGTTGAACGCTTTGTGCATACCGGTAATGAGAGGACCAAGACTAGCAATAGATTTCCCAACTACTTCCTGCGACATTAAAAAAACGAATTAAGTATGTCTCAAGCCATGTGGAGTGCGCTTACTTAGAAACTCCCACCTATGTGTCTTGGGATCGACCAAGTCAAAAAGGGTGAAAGCCAATCCAGCAAATCATTCCCTCTTCCCATATGCAGGTAGAAAAAACGGTTAGCCCCCCCGCCATGGATGACCCAATGAGAGAACTAAAATAACGAGTAAAGAAGCCTTGCCAAAGTCCAGGGTTCACTAGGCATCCCCTCTAGCTTGATGGTTGTTGTCTCAATACCGTATGAGGACAACCACCAGATTGGCACAAATTCAGCAGTTGATGAGATGCGAGGTAGTGCTGAAGATGTATAGCGCCTGCCCCGGGGTTAAAAAATTAAGACGGTGTAAACTAGGAATTTTTAGTGGAATAGTTGCTCGACCATTTTTAGAAATTAATGCAAATGTAACATATGAAAGCAGAGTTCAAACATTTTCCTTTTTGCTGTTTTTTACCTCATTCTAGTTATCCTATCTTACATTGTCTGTGATGTGTTACGAAGGTCATCCTGCGTCTGATCCATTTCTGCTGCATCTTCTGTGCTCTTCTTCACTGTGCTTGTGTCATGTCTGATGGGATTCAAATGATCAACCAGACCATAATTCTCGTAAACAAGAATGTACTGGGGGTAGGGGTACAAAGGATGAACAAAAACAACAAACAAAATAGTCCCGATGGATATTCTCTTAAGCCAAGTGCTCAAACAAATGCTGGTGCCATGTTCTGCCTTAATCCTCCAATGTGGCTTTCCAGGGGTTCCCACACCCTTCTCACAGGTCCCATTCTCAGTCTCAAGTTTTAGTGTCCAAGCACCCTTCGAAAGGTTGCCAGGCAGATCCGTTCCCAGCCAACATGTTTCGGTGGCTACCTTTCAGGCGGGAAAGGTAGAATTGGAGTTTCTGCTCCATGAAAAAAGTGTCCAGCTCCTCCTCTCGTATCTTGGAGTCCTGGGGAAGCTGGTCTGTGTTTGGTAGAGCCATGGAGAAGGGTCCTCCTGTCTCCCTAGGGGTGAAGTCTTAGACCTGCCTATCCCTTCCTTCATTATTTTAGGTCTCAATATCCTCGTAAGCCACTCTGAACTTTAGACACATGCACTAATTCCCCCACACACATCTGCCTAGGACCAACTGGGCACACAGGAACCTTCCTTGCCAGACTATCTCCCAGTTCCTCGACCTCCTCCCGCTGTCTCAACTTTCTTCTGGTCCTCCTCAATCCCATCCAGACACTCTTAATTCCTCTTT